>NC_136423.1:82638097-83238097 GCF_052625555.1 Lactuca saligna | reverse complement strand
TGATACCAACTGTGACATCCCCAAAATCACGGCCAGAAATGACCGATTTTGTTTATGCTTTATGAAAATCAGAGTACTTCATTTTATCAAAACGTTGCGGAATTTGTTCCCATAAAAACACGATAAATACGTTATTAAAACATTTTCGAAGAAACGTATTTTTATTCATCTTAAAACGTTTGGGATGTCATCCTTAATACAGAAACATAAGCATAAACAGAACTTACAATTATTTACACTAGTGATCTACATCTCTTTAAATCTCTCAGTGTAATGTCACTTCATTTCGTCTCATGTGGTATACATAAACTGAGTGGGTCAGGTTGGGAAACCTGGTGAGTACATAGGGTTTTCAACCCACAATAATATAATTATTATGTTTAATCAAACAATCAACCCAATTACCCATCCCCATTATCTTCTTTACTCTTTAAGGATTTAACCTAAGAGTCATCTATCCTTCATTCGTTTATTCCGAAGTCCCTTACTTCCAAGGTTCTAGGACTGGCACTAAATCCATAGCTGCCAATGTTCGTTCATAAAGCACTAATTCCATAGTTGCTATAGTCTATTCGTCGGGTACTAAATCCATAGCTACCAGTCTTTATCTAATACGTACTAAGTCCATAGCTACCAATGTTCAACATGTACTAAATCCTTAGCTACCAGCGTCTAACTAATAGGTACTAAGTCCATAGCTACCAATTCCCAACAGGTACTAAATCCATAGCTACCAACGTCTTACAGGTACTAAGTCCATAACTACCGGTGTTTGTCCCATAGGCACTAAGTCTATAGCTGCCAATGTATACTCACGTCATCTTCTATCTCTCATCATTTATCTACCCATCATCATACTCAACATATTCGTATATATAAAATACGTATACACTTTAAATCCTTTAAAACATGTATAAAACGTTCATCCAGCATAGACAACAAGTATTCAGATAATATGCACACATAGCACGTAGTTTATATAAAATACTTCATATCTATGTGTAAGATGAAAGGGACTATGCACTCACCTGATTAGGTGGTGATTCCGAACTTAGACAGCACTTCGTTATCTCAAAACAATTTTCCTCGACAAAACCTAGTATCAATACCACTAGGGTTTAGTTTTTAACGTTAACCACGACTAATTAATAGTGTAGCTATTATTACTATTATATAAGCGTTAAATAACACTCAATATAACTCATAATAATATCCCAAATAATTATTTTAAGGTCCTAATAATGTTACTATAATTAAATAAAATCTATATTAAATATAGTATAGGCGTAGCTCACTTACAGCGAGTTTTTACTAAAAACCGGGCTTCGCTGGTGCAGCGTTTCCAAGCCGAAAGCTTTTCTTCTCGGAGCCGTCAGGCGCTCCGGGGCTTTCTTCTCGTGCTAGGGAGGTTCCGTAGACTTGGGAGGGGTTCAGGGAGGCTAGAGAGAAGTTAGAGAGAGAGAAAAAGAGGCTTATGGTGTGAAGAAAATATGAGGAGTTCACCCTTGTATTTATAGGAGCTTTATAGTAAAGTAGTCTCTAAGCTTCGTCCGTAACTTTTGCATACGAGCTCCATTTTTGTCTATCTTTTTACCGTTGAGTTCCTATTAATGAGATCTTTAACTTTCATTTAGACCTCGTTGGCTAATTCTCATTCTATCTTGGATTTACAAAACTGTATCGAATTCCCCGCGCTCGAAAAGTAGGGACTAAGCTTCCTCCATAACTTTCTCATACGAGCTCCATTTTTGTCTGTCCTTTTACCGTTGAGTTCCTATTAATGAGATCTTCAACTCTCATTTAGACCTCGTTGGTTAATTGTCATTCTATCTCGGATTTACAAAACTGTATCGAATTCGCCGCGCTCGAAAAGTAGCGACTAAGCTTCGTCTATATCTATCTCATACTATCTCCGTTTTCGACGTTCTTTATATCCATGTGTAGGTAAAAATAATATCTACAACTTTCATTTTGGCTCCGTCGGCTAATTCTCGACCGATCATAAATTTAACAGTAGGAGGCGTTTAGACTGTTAAATGACCGCGAAGAATTCGTAAGTCTTTCATACGAACTCCGTTTTCGTCCATCTTTTTACTGTTGAGTTCTTATTATTGAGATATTTAACTCTCATTTAGGTCGCGTAAGCCAAAAACCGCTCGAACTAAAATTCGAGTTTCGAGTTGTACACTACTAAGCTGAAACTTTGAAAAATCATAACTTCCTCATACGAAGTCAGATTTGGGCGTTCTTTTTACGGATTTTCTCATTTTAACATACTCTACGACTTTGGTTTAGATAACTAAGGCTAAAAAGTCTTCTATCATAAATTCACTTTTTACGCTTCTCGGTGTCGTGCCGGTTTTGCCGTAAAACTTCGACGGGCCATAACTTCTTCGTTATAACTCAGATTTAGGCGTTCTTTATATGTACGGAAACCTTGTGACATATACTATAACTTGGTTAAAATTATTTATTCTAAATAATCTTTTGCCGAAAAGTCGTTTTCGACCCATATTGCCTCTAAATTGACTTGTCCGGATCTACGGGCGTTACAGTAACCAGGGAGTATTTCACCCCTACTACTACCAGATAATATCATATCACATATATCATAATCTGGCTAGTAGGGCTGGGTACTAAACTACCCCTTCAGTCCTATCGAACGGTAACCGGGGACTATTTCACCCTCTACCAATACCACATAAAACCCTAGCATATAACATAAATCACATACTGCCTAGCATATCTAGGTGTTGGCCTACCCCTTCGGTCCTGTCAACCAGTAACCGGGGACGATTTCACCCCCTACTACTACCACATAATATAATATCACATATATCTTAATCTGGCTAGCATAGCTGGGTACTAAACTACCCCTTCGGTCCTATCGACCGGTAATCGGGGACTATTTCACCCCTTACTACCACTATCACATAACATCATAACATGCTAGCACATAAAACATAACAGGTAGCAGCAAACCCAGATGAATATCACAAAGACAATAATCTAACATACAAGTGGTCGTAGACCCACCGCTACTGGAAGGTAACTCACCTCACACTGCTGAAGTCCCGTAGACACAACCCCACTCTACTGAAGTCCCACAAACTCAACCCCAGCTTTTGGATGACAGATTCCCGAACTCTCAACACCAAAATAACACCCAATTAATAATTGGGTCCCAACACATAACCATAAATACATACTTGGATAATTACTACAGTACCCCAAGGTTGGCTTTATTCAAGCCCAAGGCCCAAACCATAGGCCCAAAGTCAACTAGGAATGAAAGCCTAATATATGGCTCAATTTCCCAACTTGGGCCCAAACCTTTTCATGGTCTCGTTCTAGCCCAACCAAAACTTCCAGTCCATCATTTGGTATTTTTATTGGTCCAATATCTCATAATCACAAAGGCCCAAACTAGGGCCCATCTATGGCCCAATCTTTCAAATTGGGCCCAATCCCTCATATGGGTCTTATCCTAAGCCCATCAACAAGTTCTAGTCCATAAGATTCTCTTGGATGGCCCATAATAATCCAATTACTAAAGCCCAGTTGAAAGGGTTAAGTCCATCACTTAGCCCATTAAGGACTTAATCTATTAAGTCCATCACTCTTCTAAATAAATCATATGGTGTGATTAGGCTTAACACACAATTCCATTCCGATGGCCCAAATGTGGGTCCAGATATGTCCAAGCCCATAAATCCAATATTAGGGTTTTCTAAACCATAATTAGGGTTTCCAATCCCATCTTTGCCCAATAGGCCCAAAACCAAGTCCTTAAGCCCATTAGGGTTTTCCATAGGCCAATTAGGGTTTATTACACCCATTAGTCACATGTTTGGGCTTTTGTGTCCATTAGGGTTTAATAGGCCCATTAGGGCTTTAGTCCTCGTCCAAAGATCTAAAAAAAGCAATCCCAACACGACTAAGCACACCGCCACCCGACACGGTGGCTGGAGGTGGCTTTCAATTTTCTTTTCATTACTCTTATTTTTTGTTTCATTTTACAATGCTAAAACCCCAAATAATCACACACACACACATACTAATACAAACACGTATACACATCAACCTAGTGGCGGCCAGTGCTAGTGAATGGCGGTAGCCACCATGGCTGGTGGCCATGGTGGGCATTCTTTTCCATTTTGCGGCCAAGATAAACCACACACAACAGATACGCGATTGGGAGCACACACCCTCAAGTTTTCTTCTAGCAAAATGAACCTAGCCACCCACCTGAGGTGAGTGGCAACAACAGTGGTGTAACATCGGCTCAATGGTGGCAGAGAAGGAGCAGCAGCAACAACGTTCATCATGGCAATGGTGCAAGGTGGCCATGAGGATGGCAGGCAGCTCATCGTCTTCAACAACCCCCAACAACGGGGTGGTGGCTAGGGTTGCGATCTCGACAACCGAATCACGTTGGAGCAGCATCCTTGTCTTCGTCGGCCGCTAGACTGCAGTGGCGATTTAATTCGACTCCAATGGCAGCCATGTGGCTGATGACTAACACTGGCGACAATGGGATTAGCTGATGGCGATACTGAGATGGAGTCTCGATCAGTCGGCAAAGTAGGACGTCGAGTAAATTCTTGGTGGCTGCTAGCTTGTCGGAGAACGGACTTGGTGAGGGGGGGGGGGGGGTGGGGGGGGGGGACGGCTGTCGGATGTTGAAGATGAAGAGGATGAATGAAGGTGGCTGAAAGATGCTAGGTTTAGGGTTTGTATGGTGAGTGTGGCGGGTTTTAAACCCCGACCATTCTAAATCTTTGATATATTCACAAGTCTGGCCTCTCCCTACAAGACCCCTTCAAATTAAGCCTAAAACTTACCTTTTAGGCCCTGACTCCATGTAATCTTTTCAAATTAAGTCCCACTAATTACCATGTAATCCCTGCCTTCAATATTACTTACGAATTTAGTTCAGAACTTACTCTTTTAACCCTCGACTTCTAAAATGGTGACAATTAGCTCTTCGAAATCATCCTTTTATACATAATTATTTATTTTAGGGCTATGAGTCCTTCATTTATTTATTTATTTATTTATTTAATAAACGGGTGTTACACACACACACACACACACACTCTCTCTCTCTCTCTATCTCTCTCTCTCTCTCTCTCTCTCTATATATATATATATATATATATATATATATATATATATATATATCTCGTTATGTGACATCCCCAAAATCACGGCCAGAAAAGACCGATTTTGTTTATGCTTTATAAAAATCAGAGTACTTCATTTTATAAAAAGGTTGCGGAATTTGTTCCCAGAAAAACATGGTAAATACGTTATTAAAACATTTTCGAAGAAACGTATTTATTTCATTTTAAAACATTTGGGATGTCATCGTTAATACAAGAACATAAGCATAAACAGAACTTACAATTATTCACACTAGTGGTCTACATCTCTTTAAATCTCTCAGTGTAATGTCACTTCATATCAACACCTGTGGTATAAATAAACTGAGTGGGTCAGGTTGGGAAACCTGGTGAGCACATAGGGATTTCAATCCCACAATGTTATACCATATATATAGTTTAAAATTCACAAAATATACAATTTCACCATACATATATATAAACAACTCTTATCCACCCCGTCGATCCTCGCAACGAGGCTATCCATACTCTCGGACCTAAGATTAGTCGTTTTACCTACTCCATACTCTCGGATCAGAAATGAACGAATTTACCAAATCCATACTCTGGGACTAGGGACGAATGACTAATCCATACTCTCGGATTAAAGATGAATGATTATGCCTAATCCATACTCTCGGACTAGGGACAATAGCTAATCCATACTCTCGGATTAACGACGAATGATTATGCCTAATCCACATTCTCGGACTAGGGAAAATGACTATGTCTAATCCATACTCCCGGATAAGTGACATATACTAACTTCTATTCTCTGAGTTTAACTCACTTGTACTCGTAAGAATATACGACCCAATATTCCTCATATTTAATTTAGGTCTACTCTTTATCCTAAATTATCAAACATAATCAGGTATGTTCTTTAACACGAATTTCAAGCAACATCAATTAACTCGCACATAAACATATAATTAATACTTCAATCAATACTTGTATTAAAATCATGTTCATGAAAGGGACTATGCACTCACTTGAGAAGGTGGTGACTCGGTACTCGGACAGCGCTTCGTTTACTTTAAAATAATTTCCTTCGACGAAACCTAGTATTATCACCAATAGATTTTAGTCTATTATTCGCCGAGACTAATTAATAGTCTAGCTATTATTACTATTATATAAGCGTTAAAAAAAATACTTATATAACCCATAATAATAGCCCAAGTATTTATTATATGTTCTTAATAACGTTCATATAATTAAATAAAAACTATATTAAAAATAGTGTAGACGTAGCTCACTTACAGCGGGTTTTATAGAAAACCAGGCTTTGCTTGGAGCAGCGTTTCCGAGCCGAAAAATCTCTTCTTCTTGGAGCCGTCGAGCACTCCGGGGCTTCCGCCTCGTGCTAGGGAGATTCCCTAGGCTTTTCGGGGGATTTCGGGGCTAGAGAGAGGTTCTAAAGAGAGAGTAAAGAGAAGAAAGAATGGCAAAGGTGTGAAGAAAATGAGGGTGGGAGAGGTGGTATTTATAGGGTGAAAATGGCTGAACTTGGTGCCACATGTCACCATCTAGTGGCAAGACTTGGGGAGAAAGCAATGGCCAAGATTGTGCCACATCACCCATTTTCGCTCAACACACTTCCGACTTCTAAAATATGTAACTTTCACATACGACCTCCGTTTTTGACGTTCTTTATATCCACGCGTAGGTAAAACTAATATCTACAACTTTCATTTTGACTCTGTCAGCTAATTCTCGACGGATCTTAAATTTAACAGTACGAGGCGTTTAGACTGTTAAATGACCGCGAATAATTCGTAACTCCTTCATACGGACTCCGTTTTCGTCTGTCTTTTTACCATTGAGTTCCTATTAATGAGATCTTCAACTCTCATTTATTTCACATAAGCCAAAAACCGCTCGAACTAAAATTCGAGTTTCGGGTTGTACACTGCTAAGCCGAATCTTAGAAAAATCATAACTTCCTCATACGAAGTCAGATTTGGGCGTTCTTTTTATCGACGCTCTTATTTTAACATATTCTACGACTTTTGTTTAGATTGCTAAGGCTAAAAAGTCTTCTATCGTAAATTCACTATTTACGTCTTCCGGTGTTGTGCCGGTTTTGCCGTAAAACTTCGGCGGGCCATAACTTCTTCGTTATAACTCGGATTTCGGCGTTCTTTATATGTACGGAAACCTTGTGACATATTCTAAAGCTTGGTTAAGACTATTCATTCTAAATAATCTTTTGTCGAAAAGTCATTTTTGACCCCTATTGCCTCTAAATTGACTAGCCCGGATCTGCGGGCGTTACAATTATCTCCACCTTAGGATGATTACGTCCCGGAATCATCAACGAAACAAGGATCGTATAATGACTCCTTACGTCATCTCTTTATCCTAGGTAATAATTATAACTTCTTTATTCCTTCAAGTCTATCTCTTAGACTTATTGACTGTAAGCAATACTTGATCGTGCACCTGCTCTCTACCTCATATTAGACTCCAAATTATGACCTATCATCATGTGATGTACGTTTAGACTTAGGTCTCTTAAATTCTAAAACAGACTAAGCCTTCCTTCATGTTCTAATGTGATATAATCATACTTTAACATGTAGCATTTCTAGCTACCAATGAGCGCGATACTTCTATTGACCGCTTTGATTATTAATCGTTTGGTTTAAGTCGGACGCTATATCAAAGTTGGTTCTCTGAACCACATAACCTACTCATCGTAGTCGGACTCAAGGTGATATGACCACTAGGGTCGGGATAACAACAATCTTCTTAGTCATTACCGAAACAATGGTAACGACATACTTGAATAAAACGAAATCAATTACTGGCTTCTTGGTAACCTTGTGACTTTCCCTGATCCAAGTGTGAGTCCTGTGCTTCCGGTAGTATAGGCCTCTACTACCATTCACACCTACTCATACTCGTCCCAAGTATTGTCCCGCAGTTTTTCCAAGTCACCATACAAGAAAACCATACAACAACTTAACACATCAGATAACAAAACAAAGGTTTTATATTATTTCTTGAAACTGTTACATAGGTGTTCAAGTTCACCCTAGACTATGCCTCTAACCGGCTACATCGTGAGGTACTATCTACACGATTACTCCATAACTCGATCCTCGGATGTCAAGCCTTCATTCTTGAATCCTTGCATTGTTATCTGCTTCGTCAAGGATCATTTGAAATGCTCTCGCCTTTGGCTTTGGTGGTACATTTGGCTTTGTAGCCCCTTCTCTCTTTGGGCAGTCTTGTTTGAAGTGTCCTTCTTCTCCACACTTAAAGCAGACTTCTCTCTTGGTTGTGCATTCGCTGGCGTAATGACCAGTCTTCCCGCATTTAAAGCATGTCGTATATTTAGAGCATTTCCCGATGTGCTTCTTTCTACACTTGTCACACCATTGCATTCCTTCTTCAAACTTCGAGAATTTTCTCTTCTTGCTGGACCGTGAAGATCCTTCAAACTTTCTCTTATCGCCAACCTCCATCTTGCTGGAGGCTCTTCCCTTGATCATATCTTCGACAGACTTGGCAGCCCAGATAGCTGCCTCTAGAGTAGGTGCTTGACGAACTGGCACCGCGTACTCCCATGGAAGTCCTTTTGCGTACTTGTCGATTTTCGTCAGCTCATCCGGAACAAGACGCAAGGCGAACTCCATCTTCTCTGTGAAGTTGTTGGTGTATTCATCGATTGACATGCTTCCCTTCTTCAGGGTTAGAAACTGGTTCTCTAGCTCAAGCAGGTTTTGAGCTGAGCAGTACTTTCGTTTGAATTGCACCAGAAATTCTACCCATGTCAGTTGCAGAGGCTCATTAGGGCTCAGAGTCTTCCCCAAGGTATTCCACCAACGTACAGCGCCTCCTCGAAACTGACGCACTGCAAATGTGGTTTGTAGCTTCCCTCTACAACTGCATGTCATGAAGGCTAACTCCATCTCCGAGATCCAATCCATGACCCCGATCGGATCCTCCTTTCCAGTGAAAGTCGATGGCTTGCAAGTCAGAAAATCCTTGTACTTGCATCCATTCCTCTCGACCTCGTCATCTTGGTTGTTTTGTCGAACTATTGGTGGGTTGACTTGACCAACAATCCCACTGTAGTTTCCTTCCTCAGTCTGCCCTTCGTTCAACTCGGGCTGTTCGATCTGAATAGTGGCTTCCTCACGATTTTGCTGGAGCAAACGTCTAGTTTCCTCCATTTGACGATCCAACATCGCTTGGATCATCGCTTGCACTCCGGCCATTGTGACTGACTCAGGGGCGGCTTCCATCACCGGTATTTGCTTAATCACTGGGGGTTGGTTTCTGTTCCCATTTGCATTCAAGTTTCCGCTACGGGTTCTTGCCATCTTGATCTATACACCGAATAAGGTGAATCTAGATCTTTACTTATGATTGACGGTTAAATCATCCTTATCACTCCGAAACGTTTATATGCTAGTTCTAATATCGTAGTCGTACGTTTAGAATCCTAAACACATAAGGTTTCCAGATCCGGTCGGCAACAGACCATAGATCCGAACAACTAACAGCATATCAGGCACAAGTATTTAGCACATAAAAGCATTTTAGGCATAATTCCTAAAATAAGCTAGTGCTCACACCTCACAATCATCGCTTAGCATTCTAAGTTTAAGTCTAGAAATAAATCCATATTCCTAGTTCGCTTAAACTAATGCTCTGATACCAACTGTGACATCCCCAAAATCACGGCCAGAAAAGACCGATTTTGTTTACGCTTTATAAAAATCAGAGTACTTCATTTTGATAAAAAGGTTGCGGAATTTGTTCCCGGAAAAACATGGTAAATACGTTATTAAAACATTTTCGAAGAAACGTATTTATTTCATTTTAAAACATTTGGGATGTCATCGTTAATACAGGAACATAAGCATAAACAGAACTTACAATTATTCACACTAGTGGTCTACATCTCTTTAAATCTCTCAGTGTAATGTCACTTCATATCAACACCTGTGGTATAAATAAACTGAGTGGGTCAGGTTGGGAAACCTGGTGAGCACATAGGGATTTCAATCCCACAATGTTATACCATATATATAGTTTAAAATTCACAAAATATACAATTTCACCATACATATATATAAACAACTCTTATCCACCCCGTCGATCCTCGCAACGAGGCTATCCATACTCTCGGACCTAAGATTAGTCGTTTTACCTACTCCATACTCTCGGATCAGAAATGAACGAATTTACCAAATCCATACTCTCGGACTAGGGACGAATGACTAATCCATACTCTCGGATTAAAGATGAATGATTATGCCTAATCCATACTCTCGGACTAGGGACAATAGCTAATCCATACTCTCGGATTAACGACGAATGATTATGCCTAATCCACATTCTCGGACTAGGGAAAATGACTATGTCTAATCCATACTCCCGGATAAGTGACATATACTAACTTCTATTCTCTGAGTTTAACTCACTTGTACTCGTAAGAATATACTACCCAATATTCCTCATATTTAATTTAGGTCTACTCTTTATCCTAAATTATCAAACATAATCAGGTATGTTCTTTAACACGAATTTCAAGCAACATCAATTAACTCGCACATAAACATATAATTAATACTTCAATCAATACTTGTATTAAAATCATGTTCATGAAAGGGACTATGCACTCACTTGAGAAGGTGGTGACTCGGTACTCGGACAGCGCTTCGTTTACTTTAAAATAATTTCCTTCGACGAAACCTAGTATTATCACCAATAGATTTTAGTCTATTATTCGCCGAGACTAATTAATAGTCTAGCTATTATTACTATTATATAAGCGTTAAAAAAAAATACTTATATAACCCATAATAATAGCCCAAGTATTTATTATATGTTCTTAATAACGTTCATATAATTAAATAAAAACTATATTAAAAATAGCGTAGACGTAGCTCACTTACAGCGGGTTTTATAGAAAACCAGGCTTTGCTTGGAGCAGCGTTTCCGAGCCGAAAAGCTCTTCTTCTTGGAGCCGTCGAGCACTCCGGGGCTTCCGCCTCGTGCTAGGGAGGTTCCCTAGGCTTTTCGGGGGATTTCGGGGCTAGAGAGAGGTTCTAGAGAGAGAGTAAAGAGAAGAAAGAATGGGAAAGGTGTGAAGAAAATGAGGGTGGGAGAGGTGGTATTTATAGGGTGAAAATGGTTGAACTTGGTGCCACATGTCACCATCTAGTGGCAAGTATTGGGGAGAAAGCAATGGCCAAGATTGTGCCACATCACCCATTTTCGCACAACACACTTCCGACTTCTAAAATCCGTAACTTTCACATACGACCTCCGTTTTTGACATTCTTTATATCCACGCGTAGGTAAAAATAATATCTACAACTTCCATTTTGACTCCGTCGGCTAATTCTCGACCGATCTTAAAGTTAACAGTACGAGGCGTTTAGACTGTTAAATGACCGCGAAGAATTCGTAACTCCTTCATACGGACTCCGTTTTCGTCTGTCTTTTTACCATTGAGTTCCTATTAATGAGATCTTCAACTCTCATTTATTTCACGTAAGCCAAAAACCGCTCGAACTAAAATTCGAGTTTCGGGTTGTACACTGCTAAGCCGAATCTTAGAAAAATCATAACTTCCTCATACGAAGTCAGATTTGGGCGTTCTTTTTATCGACGCTCTTAGTTTAACATATTCTACGACTTTTGTTTAGATTGCTAAGGCTAAAAAGTCTTCTATCGTAAATTCACTATTTACGTCTTCCGGTGTTGTGCCGGTTTTGCCGTAAAACTTCGGCGGGCCATAACTTCTTCGTTATAACTCGGATTTCGGCGTTCTTTATATGTACGGAAACCTTGTGACATATTCTAAAACTTGGTTAAGACTATTCATTCTAAATAATCTTTTGTCGAAAAGTCATTTTTGACCCCTATTGCCTCTAAATTGACTAGCCCGGATCTGCGGGCGTTACAATTATCTCCCCCTTAGGATGATTACGTCCCGGAATCATCAACGAACCAAGGATCGTATAATGACTCCTTACGTCATCTCTTCATCCTAGGTAATAATTATAACTTCTTTATTCCTTCAAGTCTACCTCTTAGACTTATTGACTGTAAGCAATACTTGATCGTGCACCTGCTCTCTACCTCATATTAGACTCCAAATTATGACCTATCATCATGTGATGTACGTTTAGACTTAGGTCTCTTAAATTCTAAAACAGACTAAGCCTTCCTTCATGTTCTAATGTGATATAATCATACTTTAACATGTAGCATTTCTAGCTACCAACGAGCGCGATACTTCTATTGACCGCTTTGATTATTAATCGTTTGGTTTAAGTCGGACGCTATATCAAAGTTGGTTCTCTGAACCACATAACCTACTCATCGTAGTCGGACTCAAGGTGATATGACCACTAGGGTCGGGATAACAACAATCTTCTTAGTCATTACCGAAACAATGGTAACGGCATACTTGAATAAAACGAAATCAATTACTGGCTTCTTGGTAACCTTGTGACTTTCCCTGATCCAAGTGTGAGTCCTGTGCTTCCGGTAGTATAGGCCTCTACTACCATTCACACCTACTCATACTCGTCCCAAGTATTGTCCCGCAGTTTTTCCAAGTCACCATACAAGAAAACCATACAACAACTTAACACATCAGATAACAAAACAAAGGTTTTATATTATTTCTTGAAACTGTTACATAGGTGTTCAAGTTCACCCTAGACTATGCCTCTAACGGGCTACATCGTGAGGTACTATCTACACGATTACTCCATAACTCGATCCTCGGATGTCAAGCCTTCATTCTTGAATCCTTGCATTGTCATCTGCTTCGTCAAGGATCATTTGAAATGCTCTCGCCTTTGGCTTTGGTGGTACATTTGGCTTTGTAGCCCCTTCTCTCTTTGGGCAGTCTTGTTTGAAGTGTCCTTCTTCTCCACACTTAAAGCAGACTTCTCTCTTGGTTGTGCATTCGCTGGCGTAATGACCAGTCTTCCCGCATTTAAAGCATGTCGTATATTTAGAGCATTTCCCGATGTGCTTCTTTCTACACTTGTCACACCATTGTGTTCCTTCTTCAAACTTCGAGAATTTTCTCTTCTTGCTGGACCTTGAAGATCCTTCAAACTTTCTCTTCTCGCCAACCTCCATCTTGCTGGAGGCTCTTCCCTTGATCATATCTTCGACAGACTTGGCAGCCCAGATAGTTGCCTCTAGAGTAGATGCTTGACGCACTGGCACCGCGTACTCCCATGGAAGTCCTTTTGCGTACTTGTCGATTTTCGTCAGCTCATCCGGAACAAGACGCAAGGCGAACTCCATCTTCTCTGTGAAGTTGTTGGTGTATTCATCGATTGACATGCTTCCCTTCTTCAGGGTTAGAAACTGGTTCTCTAGCTCAAGCAGGTTTTGAGCTGAGCAGTACTTTCGTTTGAATTGCACCAGAAATTCTGCCCATGTCAGTTGCAGAGGCTCATTAGGGCTCAGAGTCTTCCCCAAGGTATTCCACCAACGTACAGCACCTCCTCGAAACTGACGCACTGCAAATGTGGTCTGTAGCTTCCCTCTACAACCGCATGTCATGAAGGCTAACTCCATCTCCGAGATCCAATCCATGACCCCGATCGGATCCTCCTTTCCAGTGAAAGTCGATGGCTTGCAAGTCAGAAAATCCTTGTACTTGCATCCATTCCTCTCGACCTCGTCATCTTGGTTGTTTTGTCGAACTATTGGTGGGTTGACTTGACCAACAATCCCACTGTAGTTTCCTTCCTCAGTCTGCCCTTCGTTCAACTCGGGCTGTTCGATCTGAATAGTGGCTTCCTCACGATTTTACTGGAGCAAACGTCTAGTTTCCTCCATTTGACGATCCAACATCGCTTGGATCATCGCTTGCACTCCGGCCATTGTGACTGACTCAGGGGCGGCTTCCATCACCGGTATTTGCTCAATCACTGGGGGTTGGTTTCTGTTCCCATTTGAATTCAAGTTTCCGCTACGGGTTCTTGCCATCTTGATCTATACACCGAATAAGGTGAATCTAGATCTTTACTTATGATTGACGGTTAAATCATCCTTATCACTCCGAAACGTTTATATGCTAGTTCTAATATCGTAGTCGTACGTTTAGAATCCTAAACACATAAGGTTTCCAGATCCGGTCGGCAACAGACCATAGATCCGAACAACTAAGAGCATATCAGGCACAAGTATTTAGCACATAAAAGCATTTTAGGCATAATTCCTAAAATAAGCTAGTGCTCACACCTCACAATCATCGCTTAGCATTCTAAGTTTAAGTCTAGAAATAAATCCATATTCCTAGTTCGCTTAAACTAATGCTCTGATACCAACTGTGAAATCCCCAAAATCACGGCCAGAAAAGACCGATTTTGTTTATGCTTTATAAAAATCAGAGTACTTCATTTTATAAAAAGGTTGCGGAATTTGTTCCCAGAAAAACATGGTAAATACGTTATTAAAACATTTTCGAAGAAACGTATTTATTTCATTTTAAAACATTTGGGATGTCATCGTTAATACAGGAACATAAGCATAAACAGAACTTACAATTATTCACACTAGTGGTCTACATCTCTTTAAATCTCTCAGTGTAATGTCACTTCATATCAACACCTGTGGTATAAATAAACTGAGTGGGTCAGGTTGGGAAACCTGGTGAGCACATAGGGATTTGAATCCCACAATGTTATACCATATATATAGTTTAAAATTCACAAAATATACAATTTCACCATACATATATATAAACAACTCTTATCCACCCCGTCGATCCTCACAACGAGGCTATCCATACTCTCGGACCTAAGATTAGTCGTTTTACCTACTCCATACTCTCGGATCAGAAATGAACGAATTTACCAAATCCATACTCTCGGACTAGGGATGAATGACTAATCCATACTCTCGGATTAAAGATGAATGATTATGCCTAATCCATACTCTCGGACTAGGGACAATAGCTAATCCATACTCTCGGATTAACGACGAATGATTATGCCTAATCCACATTCTCGGACTAGGGAAAATGACTATGTCTAATCCATACTCCCGGATAAGTGACATATACTAACTTCTATTCTCTGAGTTTAACTCACTTGTACTCGTAAGAATATACTACCCAATATTCCTCATATTTAATTTAGGTCTACTCTTTATCCTAAATTATCAAACATAATCAGGTATGTTCTTTAACACGAATTTCAAGCAACATCAATTAACTCGCACATAAACATATAATTAATACTTCAATCAATACTTGTATTAAAATCATGTTCATGAAAGGGACTATGCACTCACTTGAGAAGGTGGTGACTCGGTACTCGGACAGCGCTTCGTTTACTTTAAAATAATTTCCTTCGACGAAACCTAGTATTATCACCAATAGATTTTAGTCTATTATTCGCCGAGACTAATTAATAGTCTAGCTATTATTACTATTATATAAGCGTTAAAAAAAATACTTATATAACCCATAATAATAGCCCAAGTATTTATTATATGTTCTTAATAACGTTCATATAATTAAATAAAAACTATATTAAAAATAGTGTAGACGTAGTTCACTTACAGCGGGTTTTATAGAAAACCAGGCTTTGCTTGGAGCAGCGTTTCCGAGCTGAAAAGCTCTTCTTCTTGGAGCCGTCGAGCACTCCGGGGCTTCCGCCTCGTGCTAGGGAGGTTCCCTAGGCTTTTCGGGGGATTTCGGGGCTAGAGAGAGGTTCTAGAGAGAGAGTAAAGAGAAGAAAGAATGGGAAAGGTGTGAAGAAAATGAGGGTGGGAGAGGTGGTATTTATAGGGTGAAAATGGCTGAACTTGGTGCCACATGTCACCATCTAGTGGCAAGACTTGGGGAGAAAGCAATGGCCAAGATTGTGCCACATCACCCATTTTCGCACAACACACTTACAACTTCTAAAATCCGTAACTTTCACATACGACATCCGTTTTTGACGTTCTATATATATATATATATATATATATATATATATATATATATATATATATATATATATATATATATATATATTCGTTTGTTTGTGTCCACTTTTGTTTTTGTCTTTTAGAATTCAATACAGACAGAAATTCGTTTTCTCCCCATCACGGAGCATCTATATTCTATTGTCCATAAAATTCCTTTCGTCTGATTATAACATCGAGAACATAAAATGAATACAGTTTACCTATTATTATAAAAAATTTAAATGATAAATATGTTCACATCAAATTAGGCAATAATTTAACTATTTGAATAAACTAATATTAATATGGGTCGTGTATTAATTTACATTAATTTAAATTAATTTAAATGTAAACTATTATCTTGGTCCCTATGGTTTGATGAAATTTACAGTTTTGATTGCTTGTTGAAACAATTTATATGTTAAATCGTGGTCATTTTTATAAAATAGAGTCTCCATTCCTCTATACAAACATTCGATCTGTTAAATGCTAAAATTGTTAAAGATAATAAAATAAACTTAGATAATTCGTCAGAATTTGATGCAGAAAACGAGATGAGTGAAATCTCAGTAGATGATGAAGTTGATTTCTCTAAGTTTATGGAAAATGAAACCGAGAATGAAAAACCTCTTATATCAGAAAACTCGGTTGAGTTTGCTCGTCTGTCAAAAGAATAGAAACCAAAACTCAAATAAAAGGCCTTGGTCTATCAAAAAGTTCAGACCGTGCCAAATCAGGTTTATGCTGTGATTGGGGTCACTCAAAGGCAATCAACATAATTAAGAATAATAGTTAACGAAGATAACGCTGAAGGATGCGAAGACTATTTCCGGTCTGCTCTTATTGATAACGCAGGCAAGACTGTGGGACTATCTGAGAAAACCACATGGAGAGTCAAAGGTAGATACATACCAGAACCCATCAACAAACTGTACAGTTTCGACATTCCAAGCACAAGTGGAACCAAAGATGTTCCTGAGGAACCAATGGTTGAACCTGATGTTCCAATCAAGAGGGAAGAACCGAAAGTTCTACTCAAGAGAGAGGAAGCACCGAAAGTTCAAAAGAGTTCAAAATCTAAAATGGAAGGTAAGACAACTGTAACTCAGAAGGAGAAACCAGAGGCAAGCTTCAATGTTCACAACTCTCAGAAGGAGCTAGGTGAACAGAAACGCCTGAGAAATCAAAGATACGCCACGAATCTGAATGAACGGAAAGGGCATTGGAATTCTCAAAATCCCAACTATGAGCCTCCTAGGAAAGAATCCATGGACAAGGGAAAGGAAAATTTGAAGGAAAATTTCAGTCCAAATTTCTATTATTCCAAATCCCAGAACCGAAAGTCAAGTCTCGGTCCTGAACCCACTTTCGGTCCACGACCCAGTTTCGGTCCTAGACCTACTTTTGGTCCAAAACCCATATTCGGTCCTCGATCCAGATTCAGTCCTAAACCCAGATTTGGTCCCAATCCTAGTTATGGATCCTCCAAGTCCCAAGAAGAAACAAATTCTTTAAAGAACATCAAACGAAAAATCCTAAACTGTCAAAAGCAACATCAAGTGATACACTAAAATTTAAAGAAGATAAAACAAAAATCAAGGTGTATACCATTAAAAGAAAAGATCAAACTAGTCTTATTAAACGAACTTATTTAGTTGATGCTTCTATAGTTATTCCTTTCTCTATGAAAAACTCACCAGGACCCAAGAAACTTTGGGTTCCTACATCTGCTTGAATTTACAGGTAATCAGTGATGAGCAGTTTGACGACGAATGGTATATAGACAGTGGCTACTCGTGTTACATGATAGGGAGGAAGGAGGAGCTAAGGGAGTTTCGATCCCTGAAAGATGGTGGGTCTGTGAAGTTTGGAAACAATTCCTATGGAACAATCAAAGGATACGACATGATAACAAATGGAGACTTCTCAATCAGAAAGGTGGCTTATGTAGAGGGATTGCTGCACAATCTCATCACTGTATCGCAATTAGTTGTGGGCACAGGTTTGAAGGTATCATTCGATGATGAAGGGTCTGAGATAATTGAAAAATAGTCCAAGAAGGTTCTGCTGAAATCTGCATGGAAGGGAGAGATGTACCCTCTGAATCTTAATCCAATTCGAGGGACACCAACTTCTGTATGCTATCAAAGGCAAACACTGATGAAAGCTGGTTATGGCATCAACGTCTATCACACGTAAATTTCAAAGACATCAACAAATTAGTGATTGGTGATCACGTTCGAGGCTTTCCTCTTCTCAAGTTCGATAAGGAGCATTTATGTGCAGCATGTGAGATGGGTAAGCAGAGCAGAAGAAGCCACCCTACACGCATCAATACTAAGATAGTGGAAGCACTTGAACTATTACACATTGATTTGTGTGGACCTTCTACTGTAGAGAGTATCGATGGAAGTAAGTACATTCTTGTTATTGTAGATGATTTTTCATGCTTCGCTTGGGTTTTGTTTCTTAAACAGAAATCAGATGAAACTCCCAAGTTGAAGGCGTTCATCAAGCAAGTGGAAGTGAAATTAAAGAAGATAGCCAGAAACATCAGAAGTGACAATGGACTGGAATTCAAGAACAAGGATTTTGAGGACTTTCTGGCTGATAAGGGGATAACTCAAAATTTTTCAGCCCCTTATACACCTCAGCAGAATGGGATTGTTGAAAGACGAAACCGCTCGTTATGTGAAGCAGCCAGAACCATGCTCAATTACGCTTCCCTACCTTTATACTTCTGGGCTGATGCCATTGTCGCTGCATGCTATACTTAGAATTGATCCTTGCTCAACAAGAGATTCTCCATAACTCCTTATGAGATCTTAAACAATAGGAAACCGAATGTCAAATTTTTCCATATTTTTCGTTCAAGGTGCTTTACTTTTAATTCTAAAGAAAACCGAAATAAGTTTGATGTTAAAGCTGATGAGGGCATATTTCTGGGTTACTCTCTATCATCAAAAGCATACAGGGTGTTGAATAAGCATTCCAGAAAAATTGAAGAGACTTATTATGTCACCTTTGATGACAATTATATGAAGAAGGTTCAAAGGACTGAAAGTGCCTCAGGAGACATCTTCCCAGAATCTGGACAGGCCTCGGTTCCAATATCCAACCTGTTTGAGGAATACATTTAGCTATTCGATGAACCAGAAAAAGCAATTCATTCAGAGGCAACAACATCAGACAACAAAGTAGATAATTTCAAGAAGGTCATAGATGAAGCTACTAAAGAGATGGAAAGCGAACCACCAAGTCCTAAGTCATCAACAGGCTCTCTAAACAAAGATTCAACGTTCCAGGGGGAGAGCTCTACAACTTCAAAGACAACCGAAGTTTCTATTGAGGGGGAGAATCCAAGTTCATCCCCAACATCTAAAAGTTCAGATGATAGAAAAAAAACTGATCCAAAACTAACAAGTGAAAGTCAAATCGAGGGGGAGACACCAACTTCCACAAGAAATGCAGACTCTGATGCTGACAGAGATTTCACTTCGCCAATCGAGGGGGAGAAGGAGAAAGCGAGTGATAGGTCTACTGACGAAGGTGAAGGTGATCAGTCAGATGTTGAAATGGAAGTAGAAGCTGAATTGAATCCAGAATACGATCCAAGCTATCCTCCACTAGTAAAAAGGACAAAGGACCATCCCAAAGAGAAAATTATTGGTGAAACTTCCGAAAGTGTTCTTGCTCGATCTCAACTGAAGGCGAAACAAACTGTATTATTCTCTAAAGTGGAATTTTGTATGTTTAATTCGTTTATCTCCAAAATTGAGCCGAAAACTATAAATGTTGCACTTGATCACTCTGATTGGGTTCAAGAAATGCAGGATGAGCTCCATGAGTTCAAACGCAACAGAGTTTGGAGGTTGATTCCTACACCGAAAGATGCCTCTGTTGTCGGCCTGAAATGGGTATTTAGAAATAAGCTGGACAAAGAGGGGAATGTCATTCGTAACAAGGCTCGGTTGGTTGTAAAAGGTTATTGTCAAGAAGAAGGGATAGATTATGAAGAAACCTTTGCTCCAGTAGCAAGGTTGGAATCTGTTAGAATCTTTCTTGCATATGTTGAGCACAAGAACTTCGAAGTTTTCCAAATGGATGTCAAATGCGCTTTCTTGAATGGAGAATTAGAAGAAACCGTCTATGTGGAGCAACCGCCTGGTTTTGTGAATGATAAATACCCTGATCATTGCTATGTGCTGGATAAAGCTTTCTATGGGCTAAAATAAGCACCGAGAGCCTGGTATGAAATGCTAACTCGCTTCTTAAAAATGTCAAAATTTAAACAAGGTTCGGTTGACCCAACCTTCTTTCGTAAGATGGAAGGCGAACATTTGATAATTTTTCAGATTTATGTTGATGATATCATCATCGGCTCCACGAATCCTAGCTTAACAGTTGAATTCCGGAAGTTGATGGAGACTAAATTTGAAAGGAGCACAATGGGTCCAATTAACTTTTCCTTGGTTTGAATATTAGATAGGGACCAGAAGGTATCTTTATAAACCAGGAAGCATACACCAAAAACTTACTGACAAAATTTGGAATGAAGGGTGATTCAAAAGTGAAGGTTCCTATGGCATTTGGCACTAAGCTAACCCCATCTCTGGAGAAACCTGTTGTGGATATAACTCTTTATCGTCAAATGATAGGGTCCCTTATGTATTTAACAACTAATAGACCAGATATTATGTTTTTTGTTTGTTACTGTGCTAGGTTTCAAACCAATCGAAGAGAACCCCACATGCTTGTTGTGAAGAGCATTTTTCGATATCTGAAGAAAACATCATCTCTCGGTCTCTGGTATCCTGCAAGATCTAGATTCTTCATCCAAGCCTTTTCTGATGCTGATCTAGGAGGATGTGGACTGGAAAGAAAGAGTACTACAGGGGGATGCCAATTTCTTGATGGAAAACTTGTTAGTTGGCAATCCAAGAAACAAACCTGTGTTTCCTTATCCACAACCGAAGCTGAATACATTGTTGCTGCATCTTGTACCTCTCAAGTGGTTTGGATTCAAAGTCAATTAAGAGATTATGGGTTGAGTATGAAGAAGATTCCTCTCTATTGCGACTTTGAAAGTGCAATTAGGATTTGTCATAATCCAGTGCAACACTCAAAACCAAGCACATTGCACTTAGGTATCATTTCATCAAGGATCATGTAGAAGACGTGAATGTGGAAGTACACTTTGTTCGA
The DNA here is from genome assembly GCF_052625555.1 of Lactuca saligna. Lineage (NCBI taxonomy): Eukaryota > Viridiplantae > Streptophyta > Magnoliopsida > Asterales > Asteraceae > Lactuca > Lactuca saligna. Next base: position 83,216,771 of record NC_136423.1, on the reverse strand, counting down.
TCTGCTGATCAACTGGCTGACATCTTTACTAAAGCCTTACCAGAAGCAACTTTAAAAAAAATCTTACAAGGCTTGGGCATGATGGAAGGAGAGTCGGTACCGAATCCTCAAATCTCTCATTAAAATTAGACAACCGAAATGGACAGACCGCTCGGTCTATTTCGACTCTAGAATTTTAGGGAACCTAAATGGACAGAGACGGCTCGGTCTATCTCGGCTCCGTAATTTTCTGGAACAGAAATGAACCGAATGATCCGTCTATTTCGCTTCACTCATTAAAGGATAAGGTTTCAGTTGTATATTTTGTGCATATCTTTCTTTTGATTTGAACTTAATTATTTTCTTTTTCTGTTTTTATTCTTTTTCAGAAAATTACAAAAATTCAAAAATATTTTATCTTTCTGTTTTATTCTTTTTCAGAAAATTTTAAAAATCCAAAAATATTTTATTTTTCTGTTTTTATTCTTTTTTCAGAAAATTTCAAAAATCCAAAAATATTTTATCTTTCTGTTTTCAGAAAATTTAAAAAATCCAAAAATATTTTATCTTTCTGTTTTTATTCTTTTTCAGAAAATTTCAAAAATCCAAAAATATTTTATCTTTCCGTTTTCAAAAAATTTCAAAAATCCAAAAACATTGTATATTTCTGTTTTTAGTATTATTTTTTCCAGAAAAATTCAAAACTTTGACTAAGTTTTATCTGTCTCGATTGTTTGTTTGGTTTGTTTGGTGTATTTGTTTATTCTTGTTAGGTGATATGAATACAAGTATAACCGACTGTGGATCTAAGACAAGTCTGATTCAATTTAAAAATGAACTAGTTAAGAGTCCCTAGAAACATGCTACTACATGTTGTCTTAAGCCTCTACGATCTTGAGTAGGCCTTAATGATTCGATCTATACCTATCGTTTCTTCCAAATCTGGCTAATTTATACTACTCGGTCTAGAGCTACCTTACTATTCTCATATGAGTTAAGAGTTTCTCTACTCTGTCAGGATTATCTAGCAAAAGGTACATTCGGTTCTTAAGCCAGCTCCTTACATTCTCCATCTACTTTCGGTTCACCAATGTAACCCTTGAGACTCTCGGTCTTTACCACTGAGGTTTATGGTTACACAACATCTGTGTTTGTGACGTTAGATATGTTTGCCACGTGCTGAGTGAAACCCAATATCCAACACCGAAAATGAATTGACGGTGAATTATATATTTAAGAACTTGCTGGTTACCTAAGGAAATCTCTTTTTATTTTTGTGTGATCTTTTATGAAATTGTCTACAGCTAAGGCATTTCTTCTTAAGATCTAGTTTTTTTTTTTTTTTTTTTTTTTTTTTTTTTTTTTTTTTTTTTTTTTTTTGAGATTTCTGATTCCTATATAGTCACTAAAATAATATATCCCACCTACCTGTTCAACGGACCACATCGGTCTCACATGTACTTCTTCCAACGATCGGTTTTATGTTAAAACTCGAAGTTCGGTTGAAGACAAGCTACCCTAAGCCTATGATTAAAAGAAGCCTTTCAATGTTTATTAAAAACAATTGATCATATTTTTCGAGAAACCACACAAGCACTTCAAGTCTCTCTTGACTTTGAAGGAAGTGATTCTTGCCCGTAATCCTCTGCTTTCTGTCTAATATTAAGACATCACTCACATCCCATACACATTTGATTTGTTTCATTATCTTTGTCACTCTTATGCACGGAATTTTTTATTTTCCAACATTCTAGTTACTGTTTGGCATGAGTTTTGGTTAACTATTGCAACCAAACAAGGGGCTGTTATGGAATTTCAAACGCCAATTAAAGATAAGATTCAGGCGCGTGAATTTGATCGGTTTCTAAACCCATGCGTGCTGATGTATTCCTGGGAGTAACCACACTGTCACATCGCGCTTTTTCACGCGACGTTTTAGCAACCTCATCATCACGGTTTTCTCTCTCCAGGCAATGGTATATAAAGTGTTGAACGTTTTATTTGTCTTTTAGCAGCACTTAATTCTCTCAAACATAAACAACAAGTAACCACTATTCATCTTCTTGTCCATTCATCAATGGCGACTTCCTCTTCAGCACATGATCAGACGGCATCATCGTCTTTGCTCACCATTAAACCTAACCAAAATATGATCATTGAACTTAGTCTATTGTTATATGACTCATATATGCTGCAGGTTGTGGAATGTTTAAAATCTTCCCCCTGGTTTTAGCCCTAACCCAGGTTGAAGTAGTCCTAATGTCGCTGTTATCACAGGTTTATTCCACGGAGACTTATGACAAGAACAAAGATTGTATCTATTTTACCATCCACAACAAGAAGTCTTCGATTTCAAAGGTGAAGTTTTGTTCGATTTTGGGTCTTGTAGTCGATTCTTCAATCATCTCGCCAGATTTTATCACCACATCTCAGTTATTTTCAATGATGTACGAGATGGGGTATACTGATGTGCTAACGACGATTACCAAAGTGAAGAAATCCTGTTTACCATCTCAATGGAATGGCTTGCTTACTCTACTGATTAAGGGTTTGGCAGAACGCAATGGTGGTTCCGATACTACCAGCAAGGGTTTTCTCTCTATTCTTTACGGCCTCTACAATCGGATCAATCTTGATTATGGATCCATAATATGGTCTCAAGTGGTGCAGAGTCTCAATACTTCGACACGCCATTCAGAAATTTCATGTGGGCGTTTTTGGACCCTGATTACAAGGAAGGCCATTGATTCTTTAAAGATTCCAATCACGAAGGATGCTCTACTTGCTTCTATTGCTACATTCCATACAAAGAAGATTATTCTCTCTGATCCACGTAAGTTTCCTCATTATGGAATGATTATTGAAACGATGTATCATTGTGTTACGGAACAGAGCAACGTCTTGGCAAACTATAGGAAACTTCCTCCTATCGGACCGAGAGTTCTATCTCCTGAGTAGCAAGCAGCATTGGATGCACTGGAGAAGCCTGCCAATAGAGGAAAGAGAGTTACAAAGAAAGAAGAACCTGAGGAACGTATGTCCAAGTCCTCTAAATGCAAATCTGGTGAAGGAGATTCTTCTCAACCGAAACAAAAGAAGATAAAGAAGATGGCTCAACGACCTAGGGAGAACACTCCTCTGAGCACAAATCCTACTGATGAGCAGACTAAAGAAGAAGAGTATCATCATGTCTCGCCCCGAGAGCCCACTCCTCCACGTTCTCCTACTCCACCAGAATCTCCAAATCATACCAAAGTTCCAACTCCACCCCAATCACCGAAACAGATAGTTCAACTTTCTGTTCCTACTGTTACTCCACCCATTATCACTCAAACAACAACTCTGCCAACTTCATCACCAATTACTTCAGTACCCTTATCTACTCCACTCATAACTGAATCAACTACCACTACCATTCCCAAACCTACAGTGGAAGTCAATGTATCTGATACAGGGGCTACTACTGTAACTGAACCTCCAGTCATCAACATACCACCTTCACCAACCCTATCCTCTGCTTCTGGTGCTACTCTTGGGGGAGACGATGAGGATTTTGACTCCATCTACTATAGTCCTTATAGACTTCCAACCGAAGATGAAGTTGATGCTCCTGTCACAAGTCAACAAATACAGGGCATTCATGAGAAGTTGGATCGATTGCTTGCAGACAGTAAAGCCTATGGTGGTGTTGTTCTTAAAGCATTTTTGGAGACAACCATTAAACAATACACTGACGCAATTTATAAATCTACAGAGGCAGTTAATGAGTCTACATCCACATGTAAGAAGGCTACCAAGGAAGTTTTTGAGGTTGTTCATACAACTTAGATTTTTCTTGATTCATTGAAGTCTCATGCTGACACCAATGTAGCAAAATATCAATCATCAGTGGATTCCTTTTCTAAGTCTCTTCATGATGAAAATGCCAAGTTTGAGGCTGTCCGCTCTAAGCTTAAAACAGAAACCACTTCTTTCTTAAAATTAGTGGATTCTCGTTTTGCTGCTCTTGCTGCTAATCTTGCAACTAAGAGTACCTTCAAGGAAAATCTGGTTAAACAACAAGCCACCATTGACATACAGAAAGTGCAGTTGGCCCAAGCAGAGAAAGAAATTTCTTTGTTAAAAACTCAGAGGGCTGTGTATAAAAGTTGTGTAGGAGATGTAAAATATATGTTGACCAATCTGCTTGAAGCACATGATCCAATCTTAACTTTGACCATTTGGAAACATCTTTAATCCAAACTCCTCCCTACTATTGCAGTTCTCAGTGAAATGAAGGGTGTTTTGGAGTGATTTATACCTCCAAAACAAGGGGGAGAGGGTAGTGCACACCTGCAAGTCAAAACAGAACCGGAGGTTAATTTAGCTTTGGGTTCTGGTTCTTAGTCAAAGCAGAAACAGAAAGAGGTTTGTTCTGACAGTGATAGTGATACCGAAGAAACAATAGCTGAGGCTCTCAAAAGAAAGAAAAGAGACAGAGAGCTTGATGAAACAATGAAAGTGTCTAGAGAAGCAGAAGACACGGAAAGGAAGAATAAGGAAGATGAGGATGCCTTGCAATGCAAGAAGGCTTTGTTTCCGGTGTGGAACAGAGATACACTTATCAATCAAGCAATTGAGTTTCCTTCTGTCTATTGGTTGGAACCAGTTGCTTCGTTTGATTATGATAACTCCAAAGACTCGTAGTTTGACATGCATATTACCAGAAAAGCTTTTACATGTCACTGCTTTGAGGCAACTGCTGAGGTTCCACATCCACATCCAAAGGTTGACAGGGAATTAATTGATTTTTACTTAAAGAATGGTCAACCTTGGTACTTGACTTGTAGTGCACAGAAGATTACGAAAGTCAAGGTACTGAAACCTTCACCTGCTGGGAGATTCATAAATGTCAATTTCAAGATCAACCGTGTTTCAGCAAACACGGAGTCTTTTATCTCTCTGGCAGATCTTCCTAACCTCAATCCGTATGACTGGATTTTGCTATACAACATTCTGCTCTTTAATCTTAGGGAGTATGAGCCGATTCTTGAACATCTTAAAAGAATGTTGGCCTCCTATATTCATGAGCTTGCAACTATGGATCAGGAGATAGCAAAGGTTATGAATAAAAAGCCGACTGTGAAGCGAACATCTAAACCTAGTGACGTAAACAAAATGAAATTGGGGCAGATAGGTTCAACAAATCTAACTATTATGTTCACAAAAGGTGATAGACACAAGTTTCTGTTTGCTCTGGTCGATAAGCATCTGTTTTCAACAGATTGTTTAGAACATATCATCAGTATCATACGCCGATGCAAGCAGAACTCAGCGGCTGATAAGAAGAACATTACTGACATGCTTCGGTGGTATAGTACCTTTCGCCATCATTTCTTAGCCATTATACCGAAGGTGTTTAGAACTGTGAAGAAGCCTCCTGCTGTTAAAAAGGAATGAGGTTTCGACTCCAAGGACGCAAAGGGGGAGATTGTTGAGTCCATTTGTGTTGCGTCTTAGGCTATGTATTTTGTATCTGGATTGGGCCTATCCATCCGTGTCTATCTAGATTAGTTTCGTTGTTATCTAGATTAGCTATTAGGGTTATAGTATATATATATATATATATATATATATATATATATATATATATATGCATGTATGTATGCGTATATTAACAAGTTGTCTATTACGTTGATTCTTGTAACCCTAAACGCCTCTACAGATTGAAGTTCTTTATCGAGCTCTTCTGAGGTGTTATTGCATTAATCATTCGATATATTCTGCGCCATACTTGTGTTCTTTATTACGTTCTTATTTGATATCTTGCTTAGAATCTGTCACACCCCCAAACCAAGGATGGCGGAAACGTCTGGGGGTGGAGGACTTCATGTACAGTATCACAACAACGTGTATAATAGTGCTCAAAGTAAAAACAACCACCATAAATATAATTGCAAAAGTTACACCAAAGTATATGTTTACATGTTTCAAAAGCAATTACATTATGATGACAAAATAAATTGTTGACGGTTTAGCGTCCCATCCTCAAAGCGATGAAGTTTTCCTGTTTCACTGATTTCCTGAGAATACAAGTAGTTTTAAAGAGTGTCAACACAAAGGTTGGTGAGTTCATAAGAGTTTTGTTTGAAGTAGAAACCGTTTTTCCTTGTAAAATCGATTTAGTTTGATTTCCAGAAAATCCAATATTTTCTTAGTTAAGTATGAATAGAAATAATCCTACATGATGCTGTAATGAACCATAGAGTAATCCGTAGAGTTCCTCTATAATCGTCCAACATATAAAGTTATATAAGGCTTAACTTAGATAAAACGTTGAATATAGTGGGTCTGCCCTAGGTCCACAACCCAACGAGGAACAGGAGATGAGGCGGGCACCACCAATTCTAGGCCAATCAAGACTAAATTCTTATATGACTCAACATATACGCTCAGCGACTATAGTTGAAGTCTAACAATTTTAGAGGATGTGTAGTTTTAATATCATAATAGCTTTGTATAGAGACCCGACACTTTGTATTTGTACCCCTTTTTGTATAGAGACCCGGTACTTTGTATTTGTACCCCTTTTTGTATAGAGACCCGGTACTTTGTATTTGTACCCCTTTTGTATAGAGACCCGGTACTTTGTATTTGTACCCCTTTTTGTATAGAGACCCGGTACTTTGTATTTGTACCCCTTTTTGTATAGAGACCCGGTACTTTGTATTTGTACCCCTTTTGTATAGAGACCCGGTACTTTGTATTTGTACCCCTTTTTGTATAGAGACCCGGTACTTTGTATTTGTACCCATAGAGATAAAAGGTGATTTTAAATCGACATAAAACTCATTTAGGTTTTAAAAATAAAATCCCGTAAACTTATGGATTGTTCCCTATGTGAGCCGTTATAATCATACTATGACTATGTGAACCTGCCACGACGTTCTCAGTGTCGCGAAAAATGAAATGACATTTGTCACCCGTAGACCTGCAGGTCCAACTGTAGCTAGCAGTAAGGTGTGGGGTGTCAATCCCAATATAGATCTATATACAAGTATCACGTTCTCCCTCAAGGAGATTCTGATTATAACTACCAGGAATTATATCCCGCACTCGGACGTACGGGGAGAGAGAGAGAGAGAGAGAGAGAGAGAGAGAGAGAGAGAAATAGAGAAACTCACAATATAGGATAACAAGTTTACGTTAAATGTGTGTGAATATAAATATTTCTTGTATGAATGTACCCTTCTTGTACGAGTGCGCAGAGTGATGTATCATAAACTATACCTATTATAGTTTATCTAAAATGTATGTAATATGTATGAACCCTTTTTTGGAAATGTATTAGTGTTATAAATATATTCAAACTATACTTTTTATAGTTAAATAATACGTGTTCCAAAATGAATGGATAATATTTAATATGAATGTCTTAGTTTCAGTTCATAATGATAAACTAACTAGGAAACACATTCAAACATTAAAACTTATGATTATACACTTTGCTCAACATAATACAAAGTGTTATGATATTTACATGTTGTTGGTAAAATTTAGCAATTCTGCCCTGTTTTGGAAAAATCATAGAAAAATCATACGAATTCGAAAACTAGATCCGTAAATTCTGAGAGTTCACAAAATGTGTCTAGTTTGCTCATAATTTTTATCACAATTTATAATGACCTCTAACTTGGGTGAAAAAGTCCATAATCACAGACTGGTCCGGATTGTTGTTTGAAGTGATAGGCAGTTTTGTAAAAATCGCCATAAATGGTAGAAAAATCGTATGGAGATGTGCAAGCAGCCATTTTAAAGCTAAAAACTTGAACTATTTGCACCTTGTACAGTTTTGAAAACAAAAATATTTAAGATGCCCAAAACAGTCCGTGAATGGAGTTGAACTTTTCTGATGAAGGCTGTTAGAGAAATTTAGTTATGTTCTTAGTGTTTTAACTTGTATTCTCCCCCTGAAAACTTGAGAAAACATGAAAACGTAGGGGTATGAACTCACCTTGAGTGATTTCAGTAGATGATTGTTGAAGAATGGAAGTGTTTAATTCAAGAACACTTGGAGATGCCTTGAAGGTTTTCGAGAATCTAACATCATAGTTAGGGAGTTTGTGTAAGCAACCAAAGATTTGAGTAGAATGAAGTGAAATAATAATAGGGAGGATGAATTTTTACTTACTAAGTGTGGAAGAACACTTGAATCCAGCCTTGGATCTCGAAAATTTGTGTAGAAGAGTTTGAGAGAAAAAGTGATGTTTGTTACTTAGTGGAATGAGAGAAATGAGAGAAAATGAGGAGTGTGGTTGATTGTTCCAGCTCAAAAACGTGGGAGTGAGTGAAATTTGAGTGTAAGGGAACATTGAAGTGACATAGGTAAGGTGGGGAGGTATGGCTGGTCATAGAGTGGGTGTGGGGTGGTTGCTTGTGACTTTGATTTTTTTTTTTTTTTTTTTTTTTTTAACTTGCAAGGCACAATGGAATATATTACTCCTATAAAGGAAATTGACTCAATCAAGGACGATTTCACAATTAAAGTTCAGATCATACGTCTTTGGACTCAAAAGTCAAGAACAATGTCTTATAATAGTCTATATCCCATTTTTAGTTTAATTTTCTAAATATATGTGTGGTTGTCTATGTGTGTGCATCTCTTTAAAAATTCTGCAATTTCATCATTTTATGACCCCCATTTGCGAAGTTGAGTATTTATTTCCAAAAATGCGAAACTCCAGGGACAATATTTGAAATCTTCTGTTTTCTTCCCCAATTCGCATTCTACTGTGAAATACTTCGCATCTTCATTCTTACACCCTTCGCATCCCTTCGCATTAATCACCTTCGCATTTTCATTCTTACACCCTTCGCATCCCTTCGCATTAATCACCTTCGCATTTTCATTCTTACACCCTTCGCATCCCTTCGCATTAATCACCTTCGCATTTTCATTCTTACACCCTTCGCATCCCTTCGCATTAATCACCTTCGCATTTTCATTCTTACACCCTTCGCATCCCTTCGCATTAATCACCTTCGCATTTTCATTCTTACACCCTTCGCATCCCTTCACATTTTAACCTAATTAATCAAATGCGATTCACAAAATTTTTCATTCCAGATGCGAACACAGTTTAGTTCTTGAACTCTAAACTTGCGAAATCAAAATTTTCATATGTTGAACCCATATGCGAATATTAACCCAATTGACTTCAAATTGATTCATAGATGCGAACACTCGATTGTTTTACTTTCGCAAAATGAGCATCAACAACTCCACAATCGAGTTTTTAAATTCTTGCAACCAACAATTTCATAGTCCTTGACTTCGCGTTTTTCTTCACGAATCATCCCTCAATCATCAATCCAATTGCGAATCAAAAACTCATATGTTCTTGCTTTATCGATTCATCGACCTAATACACAAGGTTTAATAGAGTTGACCGGCTTGACTTGATGACTTGACTTGACTCAAGATTGACGATTGTCACAAATTGACCCGAATATGACGGTTGTCACATCATCCCCCCGTTAAAGGGAATTTCGTCCCGAAATTTGCACTTCGAATGGGGATCCAGGAATTTAGAGGAAAGATGGGGATGACTTTTCGTAGTACCAGAATTTGATTATGGCGAGGAATAACTCGCCCGATGTCACATGATTACTACTATGCATGCTTTAATCGATGCTAGATTTATCATATAAAGAATTTCGGGATTTAATAAAGAATTTCGGGATTTAAATGTCGATGTTAGAAACACGTACTGATATTTGCGGGCAGTTCCGGAGTGGTTTCTCCCTCGGTGATTGCAAACACCTTCCCACCACCACCAGCATCTCTTGTCCTTGGGCATTCCCTTTTAAAGTGTCCTGTTTCTCTACACTCGTAACAGGTTGGGCTTACTCTAGAGCCGGGTACCTGGTTGATAGGTCGTGCTGGTGCCTTACAGAAACGAGCAGTGTGCCCCTCTCTGTCGCAGTTTTTGCAATGCATCTTTCGGCAAGCCCTAGTGTGATGGAAGTTACACTTGTTGCATTTTGGAAGTGTTCCTGCGTTATTCTTCGATTTAAGAATTCCTTATATATAATTCATAAAGGAAGCCCATATGAATGAACTTCACGAGTTAGTGGGTTTTGTGGTCTCTCTTAGATTTTTCACGAGTGTGCTCAAGGCGATTGGTGCGGATCGTATGTATTCTCGTTATTTGCATCAACCTCTGCGATACTATGGAGAGTTGTTCTACCCTGAATCTCGTTTCGGGCAACTCTATAGACTAGGATTGGAAAAATTTTATCTGCTGAGTTTCCTTCGTTTATGTTGTAGAAGCTTCGTTCTCTATTAAACGACATATGTTGGTCTTGTTCTTTGCTCCAGGTTTCCAAGCACTCTACCCAAGGAGGCATCGGGCCTTGAAAGCCGGTCAAGGGTTGGGATTCGGAACAAGAGTCATCGGGGTTAAGTTCTCCACTTCAGGGTCGGAGTCAGAACCATCAGCATAGCCTTCAGCTTGGTGACCATCTACAGGGGTTGGGTAATCATTCTCTGGCTCCTCTCCGAGCCATTTGGTATTGTCGTGGTTAGGGTAGTACGGGTCATCGTGTGGATGGAACTCCAGCCATGATATCTTCGCGAGAAATGGGGATATAAGAAATAATTAAGCAAAAGTACTAATTGGCTAATTATACGATGATCTTTATCAGGTACTTCAACAAATTGTTAAGTGCATACTAATTATATGTATTCGGGACAGGATAGACCTTCGAATAAGCGACCCTAACTCTAAATCCCCAATCCAACGAGAACAGGAAGTAGAGCAAAGATCCACAGATTCTAAGTCTATGACGTCCTGGATACATAAAATTTTAATGTATCCACTAAGCAACTATTGACCTATTGATAAAGATCTATTTAGTTCTCGCAGATGTAATTTTAATAATGCCAAAATACCCCTATGGTATTCCATTGTGGTAGTGTTGGTAAGTTTTTAGACTTGTTGCCACATCACAACCATTCTTGGGCATATGCTAATCACTCCTCGGACCAGCATAGTTGATCAGGCTATGCTATTCCCAAGACTGATCATACATCCCCAGGCTTACCTGTGATATCCAACAATCATTACTTTTGTTTTGTCCTAAAAATAATGCTGACCTTAGTATGTATGCATGCATGTATACTTTTAACAAGAGTTATTTATTCTTAAAGGTATAGTGGTTTTGAAATCTTAAAATCAGAGACCTTAGTCCCAATGCATTTATAGTTTGTATATCTTATGTGGTTCGATATACTTAGTTCACTATAAACAATGCTCTGATACCAATCTGTCACACCCCCAAACCAAGGATGGCGGAAACGTCTGGGGGTGGAGGACTTCATGTACAGTATCACAACAACGTGTATAATAGTGCTCAAAGTAAAAACAACCACCATAAATATAATTGCAAAAGTTACACCAAAGTATATGTTTACATGTTTCAAAAGCAATTACATTATGATGACAAAATAAATTGTTGACGGTTTAGCGTCCCATCCTCAAAGCGATGAAGTTTTCCTGTTTCGCTGATTTCCTGAGAATACAAGTAGTTTTAAAGAGTGTCAACACAAAGGTGCATCTCTTTAAAAATTCTGCAATTTCATCATTTTATGACCCCCATTTGCGAAGTTGAGTATTTATTTCCAAAAATGCGAAACTCCAGGGACAATATTTGAAATCTTCTGTTTTCTTCCCCAATTCGCATTCTACTGTGAAATACTTCGCATCTTCATTCTTACACCCTTCGCATCCCTTCGCATTAAGCACCTTCGCATTTTCATTCTTACACCCTTCGCATCCCTTCGCATTAATCACCTTCGCATTTTCATTCTTACACCCTTCGCATCCTTTCGCATTAATCACCTTCGCATTTTCATTCTTACACCCTTCGCATCCCTTCGCATTAATCACCTTCGCATTTTCATTCTTACACCCTTCGCATCCCTTCGCATTAATCACCTTCGCATTTTCATTCTTACACCCTTCGCATCCCTTCGCATTTTAACCTAATTAATCAAATGCGATTCACAAAATTTTTCATTCCAGATGCGAACACAGTTTAGTTCTTGAACTCTAAACTTGCGAAATCAAAATTTTCATATGTTTAACCCATATGCGAATATTAACCCAATTGACTTCAAATTGATTCATAGATGCGAACACTCGATTGTTTTACTTTCGCAAAATGAGCATCAACAACTCCACAATCGAGTTTTTAAATTCTTGCAACCAACAATTTCATAGTCCTTGACTTCGCGTTTTTCTTCACGAATCATCCCTCAATCATCAATCCAATTGCGAATCAAAAACTCATATGTTCTTGCTTTATCGATTCATCGACCTAATACACAAGGTTTAATAGAGTTGACCGGCTTGACTTGATGACTTGACTTGACTCAAGATTGACGATTGTCACAAATTGACCCGAATATGACGGTTGTCACAGAATCATACGATCCTAAAAGAACTTTGTTCTAACACAAACTACAGTACAATAAGTATGACTATCTTCCATGTATTTGTCTGCATGATATCTTGAATAACAGAGGAATATATGATCCCTTATCTAAAGGACACGTCACTGACTGGATCAGAGTCGATAGCGACTTTTGAAAGTGTAACATCCATAAAAATCAGGCCAAATTTGAACTTTTCAAAACATTTCAAAACCATTAATTATTACAAAACTTGTTTTCAAAATAGAATAACAAGTATCCCAGAAACTAGTCATAAACATGAGGAGTTGTACGATCATGCCTTTGCCTTCCCGCGATCTCCTAAGTTACCTGAAACCAAAACTGAAACTGTAAGCACAAACTATTAGTTTTATATTGTATATCCTCTATTGTATGCTAGTTAGGATGTATGCTTTGGAAAATTGAAAATGCATGTATAATTAGAGAAAACATAGATCCAAAGCATCTAGGGTTGCATGTGCACCATAAGAGTGTTATAGTGCTTAAAACCCAACGATGTCGAGACGTGCTTGACCTATAGGATGGTCAAGGTGGAGCATCAGAGGCCGCATGAGAAACTGCAGCCTTTTAGAGGTTCCCATGTTGAAGTGGGAATAGATGACCATGGATTTTATTATCAAGTTTCCAAAGAGGCACAGGGGTTTTGATGCTATATAGGTCATCGTAGATCAATTGGCCAAGAGTGACCAGTTTTTGGCCATCCAAGAGAGCTCTTCAGCCGAAAAGCTAGCATATTTATATGTCTAGGAAATTGTTGCTCGTCATGGGGTTCCGATATCCATCATTTTATACCGAGATGTTCAGTTCACTTCCCGATTCCAACAGAAGTCCCACGAGGACCTGGGCACGCACTACAAGAAAAATACGATTTTTCTAGGGAAGGTCAATATGGAATGTATTTTCGTTGTTAATCTGCAATGGATCGTGCTATGGAATGTCATTCCATAGCAATGTTGCTACCACACTGTTTACAGATTTTATTTCTCGTAGCGAAAATAGGACTTGCTAGGGAAAATGCTACTGACTCCATATCCGTTGGTATTATGCTACTGATATTTCGGTAGAACAAAAATTCATAACAATTTCAAACAACATTTGTTACGAAATCACGTTCCATTGTACTGCTGCTATGGAATTCATTATCGTGGTTACTATGCAAAAGCCGTTGTGACGGAAACCAATTCCATAGTTGCTTTGCTATGGAAGTACCATTCGTAGGTATTTGCTAGGGAATTCTGCTATGGAATTTGATTTCGTTTGCTTTGTAAGTCCCCAAAATTGCTTGTGTATCAATCTGATCCAATTAATGGTGCAGAATCCCAATCAATTGGATGATGTCAGATCAAATAGAAGAGAATGAGAAGAAGAATTAAGATGAATCTAATGATGTATTGATGATATGAATTATGCTCCTTACAATAGATTCTCTCACACACAAACATACTTCTTCTCTCTGACTTTCTCTCTCTACTCTAGCCTTCTTTTTGTAACCGTACACTCACATGCACTCCTCAATTTATATGGACCTCCAGCCATACGCATGTGTACAACCACACACCTTATGTAAAGCCGTACACACAAACCATAAACACATACAACATTACATAAAAATATATTTTCCTAGAAAAGCAAAGTATAAACCATATTTTTGACCCAACAATCTCCCCCTTGGTTTATAACTTTCTTTTCTAATTAGCCGAACAAACTCCCCCTAAAAAGTAGCTAGCTTTTCTTGTTAATCTTCATTCGGAGCTTGGCTTCAGCATTAATCTTCAAATTTCTTCACAGCATCAAGATGAAGATATGAGTCTTCAATAAATGACTTCATCTTGAGTAGTTGGGCATTTCTACACAATTTGACATTGAACGCACATTGGGTGAGGAGGCTTCTTGTAGAGATTCATGAAAGATGGCGCTTTCAGCTTGAGAATCTTCAGAGAGAACAGAGAGAACGAATCTTCTAGATCACTTCAGTAGTTTCATAGATAGCAGCAGATTGATTGAGGATGATTCAATGCAATTTGTCACATATTCTTCAATTTCAGCTTCACCTTGCTTACGGCGTTGACAGATTGAATGTTTAAAGAATAATCTTCATTTCTTGCTCCTTCGAATGAAAATTCTTCGATGATCACGGATGAAGCTTTGGCTCAAAAATCTCGATACAGTCTCCACGAGTCTCATCTACGTCTGAAATCACTTTTCAAGACAAAACAAAACTAAAAGAAAAATTAGCACACAAAAAATATTTTTGGATTTTTGATATTTTCTGAAAAAAAAAATAAAACAAAAATAAAAATATTTTTGGATTTTTGGATTTTTTCTAAACAAGAAATAACACCATTTTTGGATTTTTAATTTTCTGATTTTTGTTCGATTTTTGAATTATTTTTAATTCTCCCCTTCAAATTTGTGCATAAAGGAAAACTATGAACAAATTTAACAAAAATAAAATGATATCTAACTTTACGAATGAAATGGGATCAAAGTTTTTAGACAGCCTTTATCCGCTTGTCGGTACCTTCCATCTTCATGTCTTTGTCTGGTCGATCGCCGGTATTGTTGTCCACTTAAACACGAAAATTTGTGACAAAATTAGGACATACTATAAGTGACAAGACAATTTGATCCTAAGTTCCTAGATATTATATTTGATCCTAAGTTTCTAGATACTATATCTTAAGGACCATTCAACTGACGACGACCAGGGATATTGTTGTCCAGCTAAATTGAGCAGTGAGATCTATTGACAATCTTTGAGTGTTCAATTTTAATTGTACTGGAACATGTTTCCCGCTTCCTGATATGCCCTAGTAATCAAAGACTTCGAGAGTACTCCTTACATCGGGTGAGCAGACCATTATTAGAAGAGAAGATAGATTCAGATTATTATCGCTTATAGTTTTAGAGGGATTGAGAAGTAGAAGGTTGCATATGCTGTGTACCAGGTCGGATTGTTAATCACGCAAAGGAGACAACATATGGCTAACAGATAAGAAGAATTTCATAGATATAATATGCAGAGAAATAGATTTGCATATGTTGTAGTCCAGGTCGGATCTCTTCCAATCACGCAGAGGAGGCAGCATATGACTAACAGTAAGAAAGAAAGAAAATAATTTTCTATAGACCTAATTCATCGGAATTTACCAGTCGCCCCATCAATACTGGAGTTAAGGATATAATCCACACATCGAGGAAAAGTTAAAGCACGGTTCCAAATATGAGTTCATTTAATGTGACGAGTAAATTCCGATATATATCTCCCTGCTCAACCTATCCAAGCATCATATTGTCAGGCTGAATGGAACTGACTAGGTCAAGATTTATCAAGTCTCTAGATTCCTTATGTTCATCTACACCTAGTCATGTCCATTTAGAATCTTTCGTGCCTACCGACGCATCAAACCAGAGCCTAGACCCTTCAACTTTGGGTACGTTACGCTGACTCAGATTGCCCATTATCACTCACTTCCCAAAACATCTCCCTCAAGCACATTCCATAACCAGCATATTATTAATTTTTTTTGATTTTTTTTAATTTTTTAATTTTTGTTTTGTTTTTATTTCTCCCCCTAAATTTGTACATAGGAGAGAAACGAAAGTAAATGTGCAAATTTAAACTATCCTAAAACAAATTTTTTTTCTTTAAAGCAAATCAGCTTAAGAAAAACTCAGGAGTATAGAGAAGAAAACTCAAACCGTAAGTCACCGATTGAATTTGCATCCAGAAGGTCTGAGAACAACAAGCGTAATCTCAGAACAGATCCAAAAATTCTTCATTTCATTAAGCACAAACCCCATGAGTGATCACTTCCTTTCTTCCCTTACCGCAAGGACACATACTCTCAAACAATGTTCTGAGTGTTGTACAGTTGAGAGATGCCTCCTATCATGTGCCTGGAGCAACCACTATCAACAAATTGAAGTCTGATGATATGCCTCCATAGCTGCTCCAGCACAAAGCAGGATCAGTTGGTGTGTGGAACCCAGTCCATTTTGAAACTGGGTCGACGTTTGTCATCCTTGCACGATACTCTATCCCATGACATATCTTGCTTATTACAAATAGAAGATGTAGAAATATTTGAATCGTTAGAAGATTTGGGAGAGTGAGCCTTTGGAACCCATTTGTAGTTGGGTTTAGCCCATTTCTTTTTCGATCTGATGGGTGGCTCAGTACTTTCTTTTGAACATGATGTCGGCCGTTGAGATGATTTTGATTTTGATTTCACGGGAGCATCTCTTGGATTTGGCTTCTTGGTCGACATTCCCTTATTGACCTTGGGATTTGATTTCTTGGCCTTTGGAGTTGAACTCTTGGCCTTCGTGGCATTCCAGTCGCCATTGTCTGAACATGAACTTGAGGGGTTTCTTTTGAAGTATCTCCCTCTTGGCATGTTCTGCCACCCTTGTGCGTAGTAGGGAACATATGCTCGATTAGGACAGTTTCTGGCAATGTGTCTAGGTGTTCCACAGTGAAAGTGTGTCTTTTTCTTCACTGTGGAGTTGTTTCTTCCTACCCCTAGTGGCGTATCCTTGCCTTGTCTCTGATTGTTCCCACAAGCACACTTGCAGCAAGTCGGCTGTTTCACTTGACTTGGTGGGTTGTACTTCTCAACAACAGGTTGATAAAAAGCAACTGAGTTTGAAGCAACAGATTCAGAGTTCAAGGAGTCATTGGTGTGTTCAATAGTTTTCTCCTTGTTCTCATCCTCTACTACTTTACCTGCACAAGAAGTAGAATCATTAGTATCATTCAGCTCAACAACCTCAGTTGGCCCTGATTGTTCAGTCTTAACTGAATCTAGAGCTGAGGTTTGGCCATACTGAGCAGACATTTCTTCCTCATTGGTCTCAAAGGGTGGGTTATAATTGTGATTAAAAGGAGGTGGCACACTATGATACCATAGACCCTTGGTTTGATTATCCTTAAAACTCAATTGATTTTATACTAAGGACTCGACTGTCTTACTTGATGCAGTATACTTTTTGAAACTAACATCTGTTTTTCCACACTTAATTTTCAAAGCGTCAAGTTCCTCAGTTACAGCAACAAGTTTGCGTTAAATGTGATCGTAATTTTCACACTTGTTGCTGTACTCTTCCTGAAGCTTCCTAAAGTCTTTGGTTTTTACTTCTAGTTGTACTTTTAGAGGTTTTTGATCCTTCCTAATTGTGTATCATTTGTATTTTAAGTCCTCATTCTCTCTCTTGAATAGATCTATTGATTCTTGTAAAAATCTAATAGTTTTAACACAAGATGGAGAGCACCCGGATTTATTTACCTGAATTGATATGGAACTCATTTTTTTATTATTATTTTTTTAAATTTTTTTTAATTCCCCTTTGACTTAAAAACCGAGAAAGTCAATGTTAAAAGTCAAATTTAAAAAGTCAAACTTGAAAAGTCAAAAACCGAAAAGCTAAATTTGAAAATTTAAAAGTCAAACAAGAAAGTTAAAGTTTAAAGTCAAAGGTCAAATTTTAAAAGTCAAAGTCAAAAATTTTAAGGTCAAAGATAAAAATAAAATAAAAAATTAATAACTAAAAAAAATTGGGTTGAAAATAGAATTTAGAAATAAGGAAAATTGATTTTCGGGTTGAAATTGTCAATTTGCGAAATTATAAACCGAGAAAGACATGTTATGACTTATGTTTCGAAGGGATGACACAAAGGTTGTGCTAGTTGAGTTGGTAAGTGCGTTGACTGAACCAAAGGTTGTAGGTTCGATTCCTGGCAGACGCAAGATCGTTTATTTTTATTTTTAAGTGAAGGCTGCTTCCGAGGTGGATATAATTAAGCAAGCGAGATGCTTAACAAATCCGATGGTAGATCAACTGGTAAGATGCATGGTATATGACTTCTGGTCCCTAGTTCAAATATTTGGAGCCTAAAATATTCCTTTAATTTTTTTTATGTGTACACAATGCTAGCCGCACACACTGAGCCGGTCGTACACGTCCGAGCCGAACACACTGAGCTGCACACGTTCAATAGATTCGCGAAAAAAACGACGTTTTTCACCTTTTTTTGCTCCAAAAATCGATTAAAAACTTGTTTTTATGAAAAATGCAAAGAAGAAACCCCCCTTATTTTTGCGAGATATATCCAAAAACACTATTCTCTTATGAACATCAGATTAAATAATTTGCGAAATAGCAAGGGTTGAGTGGAAGGGCTAAAAGTGTAATTTGGGAAAGAGTGACTCGGCGAGTCCATGGATGGAATCGGCGAGTAGAGTCGCGACTTGGTCGCGTGTTAAATAGCCGACTCGGCGAGTCAATGAGATGGACTCGGCGAGTAGGCGCTGAGTGGAGAAAACCCTAATTCTCAGGGTTGAGCCCTATATAAAGAGCATTATGTTTCCTCCCCAGCCTCTTTATCACCCTTTGAGTCCCTGAAACCCTAAAATCATGGAGAAGCACCATTGTTGAGTGGATTGGGGCTTCGAGAAGTATTTGTTGAACAAAGTTTGGAAGTTTGAAGGTGTGGAGCAAGGGGCTTTGCTTGGATTCGAGTTCCTTGCAGATTGGGGCGTTCTTTTGAGGTAATATCTCGTTCTTAGTCTGTTGTTATTTTGTTTATTCATTTTGGGGTTTGAAGGAAGCTTATCTTGGGTGATATTGGAATCTAGAGGTTAGATCTGAGGTTGCTACCTCAGATCTGGAATGGAGGAGAGTTGGAATGCAGGAAAGTCCCTGTGTTGAGTGTTGGATGAAGCTATCTTGTCCCAAACCTTAGCCCTAATGTGCAAAATGCATAGATCTCTTTGGATTCACGTAAAGATTGCCACTTTACGTCATGGATGAGTTGTAGGAGGCTAGATCTATGTTTTGGACCAATTACATGGTCTGTAACGCTTCTGTTTGGATGCAGACCGGTGGTACTCGGCGAGTCACATGGGTGGACTCGACGAGTTGCTTGAAGATGAGCTGGAACTCGACGAGTTGGATGAACAACTCGACGAGTAGGTTGAAGATAGTCTTAGACTCGGCGAGTCTGTTCTTGGACTCGGTGAGTCTTGTCGAAGAGTCCCAATATTTTCTGGTTGAGTCGAAGAATCGGCGAGTCAAGGGATGACTCGGTGAGTTATGTGCGAGTGGACTCAGAGTTGTTGGACTCGGCGAGTCTCGGGGTGACTCGGCAAGTTAGGTCGCGGATTGAGTGAAGTTTTGAGTTGGGAACTCGGCGAGTCATAGGGTTGACTCAGCGAGTAGGGTCAGTCAGGGGTTGACTTTGACCCAGTCCTTGACAAAGGGTTGACCAGTGGTTTCCAGGGGTATTTTGGTAATTGTTGATTATGGTTTTGAGTTCAGTGCATTGGTGGCTGTCCAGTGGTGGAGATCGAATTAGGGATCGGTGCAGCTTGGGTTATCTGTTCAGTCGACAGTTTCGAGGTGAGTTATCCTCACTATAACTATAGGGTTCAAGGCACCAAGGCCGACCCTTTTATCGGATGGAAATCCGGGTAATTATCTGTTGTATGATATTGCGGGATATGGGCCGGAAGGCATTATATGTTGTGGACCGGAAGGCATTACATGTTGCGGGCCGGAAGGCAATGCGATGTGGACCGGAAGTTCATGGCCTGGAAAGGCGTATGTGCATAATTATTATGTTGGCTGAGTCGTAGGGTGATGTTATGCTAGTGATCGGCTAGGCTGGTATCTTGGTTAGGGTAATGATATGTTATGTGATCTGTTGATCGATTTGCTAACTGTGAACTGTTATATGATTACATGTTATGTGTATGGTTGTCTGGTCTGGAGTGTAACCCGGTATGCATGGTTGTTCTATGTTCTGTCATGATATATATATATATATATATATATATATATATATATATATATATATATATATATATATATATATATATATATATATATATATATATATGCTTTTACGTTGCGGGCTGGAAGGCGATATGTTATGGGCCGGAAGGCAATATGTTATGGGACGGAAGGCAATGTGTTATGGGCCGGAAGGCATTACGCTATGGGCCGGAAGGCGATATGTTTTGGACCGGAAGGTTGTGGCCTGGAAGGGCGTATATGTGGTTGGTATTTTGGGGGTATCTCACTAAGCTTTCGGGCTTACAGTTGTGGTTTTCTTGTTTTCAGGTTCTCAGGAGTTTGTGGCAAGGCAAGGGCGTGATCGTACCGTTCCTCGCGTTGGTGTTTTATGAAATGGACATGGGAAAATACTCTGTTAAATAATGTATTGAAAACCTTTTTGTAACAACGTTATTAAAATGGGTTGTTTTGAAAAGTGTTAATTGTTTCGAAATTTTGGTCGTTACAAGTTGGTATCAGAGCCTTGGTTTGAGTGAATTGGAGGAACACTTGTGTGACTCCAGTCTCAAATCGAGGAAGGTTTTAAAAGAGAAATTAAAATGGTTTTAAAATTAAGTAAAAGGAGGACGCGGAGGTACGATCAGTCGGAGCCAGTAAGTAACCCCAAATTACCATGCAGGACATTTGTTTATTTGAGCTTTGATAGAACAGCATGCTAGTGTTAGGCTAGGGATCTTCAGGATTTCATGATAATGTTGCCTGTTTTATGATGCCTGCTAGCCTATGGTTTTCCTCTGTCGAGATTTCCAGTGTTCCTCTAGGAGTGAGGATCGAGTGCTTGCTATGAACATTTATCGCTAGGGTGTTGTGGTAGTACTTCATACAAACATGGGTAGGTGTGGAAGGTAGTATGGGCCCGTACTACTGAAAGCACAGGACCCATACGCGTATCAGGGAAACCATGACCTCTAGGGTTGGGTTGAGAGTGGGTTCCCGGGATAGTGGGAAGAGTCTGAGGTTTTCAAGTATATTTTCAGTATGGAGATTTCAAGGCATGCTGGAAGCGGATCCGGGTCAGGATCGGGTACAGGAGGAGGATTTGCGGACGGGTCAGTACCGCCCAAGATTATTGGTCAGATGAGCTCGTGCGAGTTGGATGCGAGGATTCGTGAGAGCCTACATGATGAGGTTGCCGCATTGTTCCGGGCCGAGCTGCCGTTACTGTTTGGGTCGATCAAGACCGCCATGGTTGAGTATTTTGACGAGCGCTATGCGGCTCTCGCGGAGACGGCTGCCGCGGTGGCTACAGTGGCTGTAGCAGCGGTAGGGGGAGGAGCTGATAGGGATTTTCAGTATCGGGACTTCGATAATACGGAGCCTCCCACCTTCGATGGGGTTCAGAACCCGATTGTTGCTATGAGATGGTTATCGGAAGTGGAGGGGTGTTTCTTCATGTGTTCATGCCCTGCTGATCTGAGGGTGAGGTGTGCTCTGAACCTGTTGAGGCTCGGGGCGAAGGATTGGTGGAGATTGATCATGAGGTCATACTCGGATGCGCAGAGGGTTGCGGTTTCATGGGATCAGTTCAGAGAGATGTTCAGTAGTCGTTATGTTCTGCAGGTAGAGAGGGAGAGGTTGGCTCAAGAGTTCCTTGAGCTGAAGCATGATTCGGAGTCGGTGACTGAGATCACCAGGATGTTCACTGAGAGGGCGATGTTTTGCCCTGAGTTCGCTTCGGAGCAGGCTCAGATGTCCCGATATCTGAGTATGCTAAAGAGAGACATCAGACAGTTTGTGTCCGCACAGAGGTGCGGGACATTGTTGGAGTTGTAGGAGGCCGCTAGGCGGCGTGAGTTAGAGATTGAGTTGCAGTTGCGTGAGCTGAGGCAAGCTCTGGTTCAGTCGGAGCAGGCAACGAAACGGTCTAAGACCGTTGATTCCATGATGGGGGATCTGAGCAGCCACACTTGTGGGAAGTGTGGGAGGAGTCACACCGGAGTTTGCAGGTCCGGTGGTGCATGCCGCAAGTACGGAAACTCTTGAGGACCCTTGCAATTTATCAAAACCGTTGAGAATTCGTCAACACCGAAGACGCCATTAGGAATTCTTCAAATTTTAGGTCTTGCAGACCTACTATAGTAGTCCATTTAGAACTCCTCGCAAATTACGGAACTTCTTACGACTTTGACCTAGGAAGGAGTGGCCCTTGACAGGGAAGAGAAGCAAGAGAGAGAAACCCTTGGAACTCCAGGTGAGAGACCAAATTTATTTGGAAGTCTCACTCTGTGAATGGCTTGATACGCTTTGGAAAGTGTAGAGAGTTGAATTCAAGATAGTTAGGACCTCCTAGATTCTTACCCGAATCGGCCATGTAACTCATAAAACTCAGTGACGTACATTCTACCCTCCACGTCTCGAACTCATAAAAAGTATCGACCCGACGAGACTCTTGAAATCCCACTCAAAGAGATCGAGTCCCACAAGAGCCTCACCTGCGTGGAAGAACCATAGTGACCATGGACCGAGAGGTCATGTGAATGATTCATAGTCATTTCCCTTTAGTGAAGGTCCGTTGGGATGCCAAACAAGGACCCAAATTCACTTGGGAGCGTGTGAATCAATCAATTAGGAAGTATCCCCACTTCTTGACTTGTTTATTCATGCATACTTCCTTAGATAAAACTCTAATTTCGGGATGAAATTCCTTCTAACAGGGGGATGATGTGACAACCATAAAATTTCGTTCGGTCAAACCCTAAAGTCAATCACTTCAAATTATAAGTCAAGTTCATTTTTATTTGTTTGTATCAAATTTAAAGTTAGTTTGATTATTTTAATAATTATTCTTTAAACGAACGGGTGAAATGAAGTTCCCTCTTGAGTCCTAAAATTCCAAAACCGCAAGTACCACGTAGTTAAGAAATTCACGGTCAAACTTTTATGTTTGGGGTGTAAATCCTTCCAAAAACCGTAAACTCATGCCTTAAGCATGAGTTTACTCCCCAAAATAGCTCATTTCTTACTTGCAATCTGAAGAGCAAATTCCAAACACTCTAAACTACCATCCCGTCTTTCACCCGATTTCTTAAAAACATAAGTACTTCTTGGCTTGATTTGTTGTTATATCATAACAACTAGTGATTATACATATTTTCATCCATCAAATTTCATGTTTTGTTTAGATTTCCAAAACACCAAGAACACACACTAGCATCTTTTCAAGCTTCTAACTAGTAAGTGCTTCTACAATAGTGTATTGTGAAGCTTATTACCTTGCAAAACGTCAAGAAAACACCCCAAGAACACCAAGAGTAAGGTGTTCACGACCCAAGAAGTTCTTGAACTGTGAACCCCAGTTAAAAGTGCCAAAGTGTGCTTGAACTCTTCATAAGCCTTGGAACCTAACCTAGAATCCTTCCTTGATGTTTTTATCACATAAAAAGCACAAAAATCTCTAATTTATATGTGTTTATGGTTTGGGGAGCTCCTAAAACCGTAAACACCCCAAAGTATGTATAAATGACCCATATTCCTTCCTTATACCTTGAATCATGCCTAGACTTTTACCTTGAAGTGTTTAGGACTTGAAAACGTCATAAAACCGTGTTCCATAGGAGTTTACGATAGCAAACTCATGGAGAAATGGTCCATGGGCCGTAAACTCCATTTAGGAGTGTATTGATGCCACAAAACATTTCCTAAGGCTTAAACATGAAGTAGGAATGCTTGGAATGGCATAGAAGACATCAAACCAACAAATGGTGAAAATATTTTGAGCTTACGGCCGTAAACTCAAGAGTTTACGACCATAAACTCAAGGGGTTATGGTCTTTAGGGAGTAAAATCATTTTAGGGGTTCCTTTGAAACCTAAAACCCAATAGTCTTGTCCTACAACACTTAGATGCAATCCTTAGAACTTATAACACTTATATAAAGTGTTTAACATGTTTTAGGATGTCTTAACCTTGTTAGTTAATTGTTTAAAGTCTAATTGGTTACATATATGATATTATATGTTATCTAGGATCATAGAGTGTGTGCAAGCCATCACTTGACACCTAGCATCCTATACAGTCCGTTCATCCCAACCACTTGCTACAGGTGAGTTCATACCCCTTAATCTATCTTTTAAATGTTTTTAAATGCTTTTATAGGGGGAGGATACAAGTTGAATCATGCTAGTTATTATAACAATCACATGTGATTGATAACTAGCATACCAATAGAATTACTACACTTTTAGCTATTTTACCAAACGGATTACTTCAAATGACTTTCCAAAACATTTATACTAGTTTAAAACTCTTTATCAAACTGTCTTACATACTGAATGTTTCTTTTCAAAACTCTGTTACAATTGTGTTTCCAAAACAAATGTTTCATTATACTTTAAACTGTTCTTATCAAATAAACTGTTTTCAAATCGTTTTACATACTGACATCAAGTCATCTTTTCCTAGTTATAAAATTCTCAAAGGTTTTACAAAACTTCTTTGGTACTATTAGATTGTCAATTGCATGCCTAGATATGTATAGTTATATAAGTAATGTTTGAAGGACATAGGAATGCTAACCCGCTTTATTTCCTTTTCCCCGTTGTGATGTGGTCTGGTAGGGTATCGGGTATCCGTCCGAAGGTCGTTTAACTATTAGTTATATATCATGTGTACATATGTAGTTATAAAGGTTCTTCCAGACAATTCAATATCCTTGGGTAGCAAGGGTATACTTCCACGTTCATACGTACAACTTATATTACTAGTAAGCTACAATAGGCGTTGTTTACGGTTTTTCTAATACTAATACTAGAACAATGAGTCATACAAAGAGTCAGTTCATGCACGAGTCAATACTTGCTAGATAGAGAGAACACACAATACAACTAATACACACAGAACATTACAATACTTGCTAGATAGAGAGAACACAGAATATAGCTAGTACACATAATACATTACAATAGTATACAGAGAGAACATACAAGCTAGATAGAGTGAGAACATACAATACAACTAGAATACATTCCATATACATTATGTTCAGTTATGTGAGCCATTAAACGGGTCATGGCACTACCTGCCTTCACCATTTTTGTATCCAAAATCTCCTTGATTAGGGAGCGTATGAGTTTGCGTATAGATCTATACTGGATTTACTATCGTACACCTTGTTGCTTGCTACAATGGGACTTGCAAGTCTATGGGTGCCAAATGTCATTTCTTACAGTGTCTGACATCATCGTTTTACTATTGAGTCGGTAGCAGGATACAGGCCGATTACATGTTACTTTAAATTTCATTTGGTTTAAGGTAGTTAGTACAGCAGTAGTCACTTATTATAAAACTACAGTACATTATTATTTCCCCATTACATTCACTTCGTGAACATTCATACGATGTACGGTAATGTAAATACTATATTTTTTGTTAATGATAGTTAGATTTAGCAAAATACACACTCTTACAAGAGACACAGTCAGATACTAGATGCCTTGGTAGAAGGCTACTTTTAGTAGGAAGCATAGGGGTTTCTAGGTTATTCAAAACTTTTAAATACTCATACTTACAAATACAGTCTTACAAATATATTCTTACAAATACAGACACTTAAATACTTATGATCTCACTAGCTTTAAAGCTGATACTCTCTTTCAAAATAACTTGTATCCTCAGGTCAATAGTAGACAGGTACCGATGCAAGGTTTAGAGAAGATGGAGCTCGTTCAAGACTCATCTTTCATTTTTGATTCATACTTTAGTGTCTATTAAACATGTCAGAACACTTGTATTAAAATTTTATTATTAACGCAATGGATGATGTTGTTGCTTGTTTACTACTATTCATTGTTGTGATACTGTACATGACGTCCTCCGCCCCAGAACGTTTCCGCCGTTCTCAGTTTTGGGGTGTGACAACTTGACACCGAGCACTCACCGACACTTCCATCCGATCCACTCGTCACAGGTGAGTTCATACCCCTGAAATAACCTTTTAAATGATTTTAACTGCTTTTTATAGGGGGGAATACAATTTGAACTGTACAATTATTAGATAAATCACATGTGATTAATAACTATATAGCAAAATAGATTTTTCTTGTTAAACTGTTTATACAGCTTAAAGATTTCCAAATCATGTTTTCAAATCTTGTTAAAGTATGAATATCCCTTTTTATGATCATTAAAGGTTATCCAAAGTTTTTCAAAGTTGGTTTACTTAAGTGACATCCAGTCATAATTTCTTATCAAAGGTTTTCTTCACTTTAAATGTTTTATAAAAAACATTTTCAAAGCTATTTATGAAAGGTTTTTCAATGGATTCCAAAGATTTTCAAAACTTGTTTTACAAAATGACATCAAGTCGTAAATTTCTTATATATAAAGTTTTTCCAAAGGTTTCATCAAAGTTTTCTTCTATGCTTTTATTTCTTTAAATGCATGTCTATATTTGTATTGTTATATCAATACTGTTTAAAGGACTTAGGAAGGCTAGTTCGCCCTATTTCCTTTTCCTCGTTGGGATGTGGCCTGGTGGGTATCGATTATCCATCCGAAGGTCGTTTAAACATTAGTTATATATAATGTACACATGTATAGACATAAACGTTTCCATCGACCAGTTCATTTCCCTTGGGTAGCAAGGGCATCCTTCCATTCATCATTCATAGACCTGAAACATTAGTAATTATTATAGGAATAGTTAGGAGATCCTATTTACTCTTTCCAGTATGGAGAATTCCAAAGGAGTCAGTTCATTCGTGAGTCTATATCATTATTCCAGTACTTATAATAGATTTCAAAATACGAGATGCATCTTCAGGACACGGATTTCACCGTTGTCAAGTTGGTAACCAGAGTCTCCTGGAGGGAGAACAGACATTTTGTGTATAGATCTATACGGGACAGACACTCCCACACCCTGACTGCTAGCTACAGTCCCGACTAACCAAGCCAATGGGTGACAAATGTCACATTCATTTCGATGCTTGCAGGGCGTCAAGTATTCGTTTGTCAATCAGTATGTTTAGGAGTATCTCTATGTTTACCTTATAATTCATGGCCTTAAGGTAACAAGAATTAGCACGGTATTTTTAAAACCATCTTAACCTATTCTCATAATTATATACTAGGTCATGTTATAAGCCTTTAAAGCAACCCACTTAGGATTACCGGATGTTTTAGACTTTGCTAGCTGTGTCGTTCATTCGATACTGTCTGGAGTCTGTATTTCATTGTTTTAGACTTTGCTAGTTGTATCATTCATTCGATACTGTCTAGAGTTTGTGCTTCCTTTCGTTAGACTTATCTAGGTGTATTATTCATTCGATACTCTCTTGGAGTCTATGATTTATTTTGTTTTAGTCAGCAGTATTACCGCTGAGGTACATGTTATTTTTCCCTAGTGTTTTTACTTGTGATTTTCTCATATTTTCTTTAAAGTCAATACCGTATTTTAAAAAATGACACTATAAGCAACTACCATATTTAAAAAATGACCCATATGTCATCCATGCGTAAACCATGAAAGTATAAGCAACTACGATAATGACCAAATGACCCATATATTACCTATGTGTATACCATGAAACTATAAGAAACTACTATGTTGACCAATGACCCATATGTCATCTATGGGTATACCATGACACTATAAACAACTACCATATTGACTAAACGACCCATATGCCATCTATGGGTATACCATGAAACTATAAGCAACTACCACATTGATCAAATGACCTATATGTTATCCATTGGTATACCATGACACTATAAGCAACTACCATATTGACCAAATGACCCGTATGTCATCCATGGGTATACCATGACACTATAAGCAACTACTATGTTAACCAATGACCCATATGTTATCCATGGCTATACCATGACACTATAAGGAACTACCATATTGACCAAATGATCCATATGTCGTCCATGGGTATACCATGACATTATAAGAAGCTACCACCTTGACCAATGACCTGTATGTCATCCATGGGTATACCATGACACTATAAGCAACTACCATATTGACCAAATGACCCATATGTCGTCCATTTATATACCATGACACTATAACCAACTACCATATTAACCAAATGACCCACATGTCATCCATGCTTATATCATGACACAATAAGCTACTACCATGTTAACGAATAACACGTATGTCATCCATTGGTATACCATGACACTATAAGCAACTACCATTTTGAATAATGACTCGTATGTTACCTATGGGTATACCATGACATTTTAAGCAACTATCATATTGACCAATGGCATGTACGTCATTCATATCGTTGATAATTTGAAATTAAAATTATGTTATGAACACTTTGTTAGTCTATGTTTCTTGACGTTATATATATATATATATATATATATATATATATATATATATATATATATATATATATGGAACTACTTTAATAAAATTGAGTTACTAAATATTTAGCTGTATTTACCATAGTTCGAATTTTTTCATTAGCGGAGCTTCCAAATATTTCGCAATACCTTTCCGTCCAACCTACACACATTCAAGATGCATATTAGGGTAAGTTTATTGATTAGAAATATGGTTTAGATTTTTTGTAAACATCATCTTCGGTAGCTAATTCATCGAAATCTTTGTTCATGACATTCGTGCACTGACTTTGGCGTTATAGTTTATCACTCATCTAAAAATTATTCTTATTTAATTTACTATTGTCTTGATCATCGTTTCTTGTTCTCTGATCCTCTTCATATACATTATTGTGACAACCTGAAATTCCTATTTAGTACAATCATTCAAAGCTATAGAAGCCAAAACAATTTCTGCTAACTTTCAAACTTTTTGGATTAAGTTTTAGTATTTAAAAGCTAGTACTTCGGGAGATATTGGGAAAGAGGATGCCCTAGGGTTTATTGTGCAAGAATAATATTCCAAAACACCAAGTTTGGAGTTTACGGACTAAGCAAAGGTGTTTACGGCTGTAAACCCTAAATAGGGGTATAAATATGACACTTAGTCATATTATACCATTTTTCACAAATTCAAGATCCAAATCTCAATTCTCTCTCAAGTATCGTCCAACATTTCTTCAAGATCTTCAACATGTAGTTATTTCATACCCTAAAAAGTCGATATCTAGCTTAATCTATGACCTTACACACTTCCATCCATGAAATCATTCCAAAATGTGTAGATCTTCAAGTTTCACCAAGAACACACACTAGTGTTCTTGGACTTTTAGCACCTTTTCAAGCTTCTATCTAGTAAGTACTCCTACCCTAGTGTATTGTAAGCCTTGTTATACTTCTTAATCATCTAGAAAACACCAAGAATCAAAGGATCAAAGGTGTTTACGGTCCAAGAATACCTTGGACTGTAAACCCTAAAAAGGGTGCCGAAGTATGCGCTAGTCCCTTCTAAGCCTTGGAAACTAGCATGGATCCCTTTCTTAATGAGTTTAGCACTTGAAAACATCAAAAGACCATAAACCAAATGGGTTTACGGTCGTAAACTCAAAGGAAAATGGTTTAAGGACCGTAAACTCAATTTAGGAGTGAAATGGTGCCCTAATCCCTTCCATAGGCTTATACTTCAAGTAGAAATGCTTCTAAGGACTTGTAGAGATTCAAAACGACACATGGTCAAAGAAGCATGAGATTAAGTCCGTAAAATCATGAGTTTACGATCGTAAACTCAATTAGTTATGGTCACAAAACCGTAAACTCCCATAGAGAGTCCTCTTGAACCCTAAACTCAATAGCCAAGTCCTACAACCCTTACACGAAATCCTTAGGACTTATAGCACTTAAATCAAGTCTTTTACATGTCTTAGGATGTCTTAAATTGGTTAATTAGTTGTTTAATGACTAACTGAATACATATATGTGTTATTATATGTTAATTAGGATCATGGTGTGTGCTCAAGTCTTCACTTGACACTTAGCATCCTATACAATCCTTTCATCCAAACCACTCACTACAGGTGACTTCATACCCCTTACTTCACCTTCTAAATGTTTCTAAATATTTATAAATGCTTTATGGGGGCATACAAGTTGAATCATGCTAATTGTTATATCAATCACATGTGATTAATAACTAGCATGCAAATGGATTTACTATACGTTAACAGTTTTACCAAACACATTTCTTCAAATGACTTTCTAAAACGATTTTACATGTTTAAAACTCTTTATAAAACTGTCTTACATACAATATGTTTCCTTTCAAACTTTGTTACAAATGTGTTTCAAACAAAGGTTTTCCTTATACTTAAATTGTCTTATCAAAGAAAATACTTTCAATCGTTTTATAAACTGACATCAAGTCATCGTTACTTAGTATTAAACTTTCAAAGGTTTTACAAAACTTCTTTTATGCCTTTATATTGTCAAATGCATGCCTAGATATGTATAGTTGTATAAATAATGTTTTAAGGACTTAGGACGGTTAGCGTGCTTTATTTCTTTTTCCTCGTTAGGATGTGGCCTTAGGGCATCGGTTGCTCGTCTGAATGTCGTCTAAATATTAGTTATATATCATGTATACATATATAGACATAAAAGTTCCAATAGTCAGTTCAGTACCTTTAGGTAGCAAAGGTATACTTTCGGTGATACACGTACATTACTAGTAACTACAATAGGTGTAGTCAGGAGATACTACTTACAATTCCAAGTACAAGGAATCACACAAGAGTTATTCATTCATGAGTCTATAATAATACATTACATGTTACATGAATACGTTTACATAGATACGCTTACAATACGCTTACATGAATACGTTTACATAGATATGCTTACATGAATACGTTTACATAGATACGCTTACATAAATATGCTTACAATACATGATAACAGAACAAACATAACAAGGTCCTATAGCATGGAACAAGTTTAGGATCTGACTATACCAATCAATTACTAATGCTTTGTGATAGTTATATTGGGTATACATGATCATAGTAATGTGGATGTTCACGGCTTGCAATCATTCAAGGGTCGCGTTTAGTTCCCAAAATCTCTTGACAGGGAGCGTTTAGTATGGGATCTAGCCATCACATTATGCCTTAACCCTCAATTAAGGCAAATTAGTACAGAAGTAGTCACTTATTACAAATACTACAATACTTACAATGTATATACGATAATTACAAAAGGATAAAACTCCAGTGAATATATTAATAATACCTTTACCATGTGTCATATTCACATAATCGATGAGGTAGATTAGATGATAATAATAATAGTCGTACAGTCGGGTCTTGGTAGAAGACTACTTTCAAAACAGTTAGGTCTTGTTAAAAGACTACTTTTTATACTACTAGGAATCTTAGGGATTTTCTATAGTTTTCAAACGTTCACAATTTCTTACAAACATTCTCATACTTATACAAACTTTTCTCCAAATGTTTACAAGTCTTCAGTTCACTTTTTTACAAATCAAAGACGGAGCAGTCAAGACTCCTCTTTTATTTTGATTATTCATTATGTTGTCTTATACTATGAAAGAACACACTTGTAATTAAAATTATACTATTAATGCAATGGATGATGTTGTTGCTTGTTTACTACTTTACATTGTTGTGATACACTACATGAAGTCCTCAGCCCCAAAACGTTTCCGCCATTCTCGGTTTTTGGGTGTGACAGATTGTTATCAGAGCATTGTTTATAGTGAATTGAGTATATCAACCCATAAAAGATATACTAACTATAAATACAATGGGATTAAAAATACTCTGACCAAGAGTTTATACTTTTAAATAATAAGATATTTAACTAAGGATAGGTGCCTGCATTGATACTAAAATCTGTGTCACAATGACAAAAAAAAAGTATTACGATTGTTGAATATCATAGGTAAGCTCGGGGATGTATGGTCAGTCTTGGGAGTGGAATAGCCTGATCAACTATGCTAGTCCGAGGAGTTATTAGCACATGCCCAAGAATGGTTGTGATGTGTCAACAAGTCTAAAAACTTACCAACACTCCCACAATGAGAACATTATAACAGAACCTAAGTCTAAAATCTTATAGGAGTATTTTGTGTTACTATAATTACTTACTTGAGAACTTAAAAGAATCTTCATTACTAAGTTGATAGTTGCTAAGTGGACACACTAAGGGTATCTGTAACTAGGATGTCATAGACTTGGAATCTGTGAAAATTTTGCTTTACCTCGGTTCCTTGTGAATTTGGAGTTAAGGTCACTTATTTGAAGGCCTATCTTGTTTTAATTACATATAACTGGTATGCACTTTACAAATAGTGATGTAACTAATGAAGATTTTCTAATAATTATCTAGATAGTTCGTTTAATAGTTATTTCCTTACCCCAAATTATCACGTAGATAACATGGTTGGACTGCATCCCCACGGCAACCCGTACCTTCCGAATAAAGGCAATGGTGGATGGTTTGGAGAATAACCCGAGAATGATCATCCAATCCCTTTGAATGATCACCATGCTGAATACCTTTTGGATGATGATAACTCCGAGCCCGAGGTTGAGAACCTACCTCCGGTGGCTCCCATTCCAAATCCTAACCCTCGTCCGACTTTTCATGGGCCGACGCCTCCTTGGGTAGAATGCTTGGAAACATGGAGCGAAGAGCCAGATCAACCTTTGCCGTTTAATGGAGACCAAAGCTTCTACAAGGTAAATGAAGGGAGCTCAGCAGACAGAGTTCTACCAATCCTGATTCATAGAGTTGCCCGAAACGAAATTCAGGGTAGGACGACTCTCCGACATATCGAAGAGGTTAATGCCAATGCAATAAAGCATACCATTCGCACCAATCGCCTTGATCACACAAGTGAGACATCTGAGAGAAACCATGAGACCCTACTGCAAGCACTAGCCGAAAATCAAGCCGAAGTCATAGAGCTTTGAGTATGCCAGAGGGTGTACGAATGATACCTGCTTGATATGGAACGTCAACTAGTTGAACTAAGGATTCACCATAGGGGTGACCGTCGCCAGTAGGAGATGCTTTACTTTCCTTCTTTTCTTAAAGAACCATGTTCCTGTCTATGTTCTGTGTAGCACTTATCTATGTGGATACCTTGTACTGTAAGTACTTTAGTTAGGTCTTTATGCTATCAAAGACTTTTATACTCTAGATGTGATGTAAGACCTACTACAAGGTCAATTTTCCCGAACTTATTACTGATGGGTTTTGTACAAACAATTCTATGTGTGCATGCAACCCTAGATTTGGATCTATGTTTTCTCTATTAGATACACATCTTTATGAACACAATAAGAACCCAAGCAAGCAAGTATATATTTCGAAATTTATATAGAAGAGTATATCACATACGTCTTGTTGTTATATTGCAATAACAACACTAATCTTCAATATCCTAGTCTTGAAAGCAAGTACCACATGTGTAGTACCTCTAATGGCTCACAAACACCACAAGCAATCGGAGATGAAAGAGAGAGAGAGAGAGAGAGAGAGAGAGAGAAGAGATGATGAAATCGGCTCTAGGAACCCAAGGGAACAAGTGGTCGATTTCCTTATCCTTAAGGGTCTTCATATAGGGTATAGATTAGGGTTTCAGTCCTTCTCCTTATGTAGTTGCTTGCCCACCAAGTAACAATAAGATAAGCCTTGAAAGCCATATCCTTGGGAGATTTCAAGGATCCTTATCCCTTGAATTCGTCCAACCTATCTTTAGGGTAACCATTTCCCTACTTTGCAACTATCATATAATTACAATTCAGCCGTTGTAGTTTAATTAATTACATTTGATCACAAAATTAATTCTTAATTAATTATTGACCAATATTAATTAAACAAATATGATTTCTAATTTAATATATTATTCCTATAATATATTAATAAATCATCATAACCTGTTTCTCTATTATTTCTCCAATCAAGTGGCATTGGTGAAGGCAACCCAAAAGGACCATGCACAACCGGGTCAAGTACTTACCAAATATGGTTACAGGCTTAGACACTAATCCAACAGTCTCCCACATAGATAAGTCTAGTAACCACATATGTAAATATAACTCGATTAGCAGTCGTAGCTCTCAAAGATGCTGTCGAACTCTAATCTTATCAATAACCTGTCCTTTAGATAAGGGATCGTACATTCCTCTGTTTAAGATATCGTGCAGACAATTTCATGGACCATAGTCATACTTATTGTCCAGCAGCTTGTTTCTGGATCTCAGATTCATTTGACATAGAACTTAATTAAACACATCAATTCATTCCTGATCGGGCCTGACACATAAATCAAATGAAAATCATCGAGGGGCCCTGATATCGCTTTTACCCTCTTAGGATAAAAGAAATAGATAAACTTTGACTTATACGTATTTACTATCACTAATCAATTATGCACAACAATGCGTTTTATGACATCAATTTACTGATGCGGTTTCGCATTGTCAATGTACAATCAATTAGCAACCAATAAGCCATATATCTTGGTTTTAAGAACATATGATATTATCGTCTTGCAATCACTCGTGATAGATACCATCAAGTGATTCCAGCAAGCCTAGGTTTATTACAATGCTCAAAACTTATTTATAAGCACTCATGAATGTTGTAACAAACCTTTGTTATGTCTAACACCTTTTAGACAATCTACACACCAATTCATGGCAGTCTTCATTCATACCTACTTCCAACATATGAATGACTGTGGATCATTTGAATAATTCGATTATTGTTAATTAACTCAATTATTCAGGAAGTGAAAACATGCAAAGAAAAATACTAGTCAACTAATTAACATAAGACAGTAGCTATAGTAATAAATAACAATCCTTTATTTAATCATCAAATGTCAATTACAATTATCTATTACTCATTTCTAAACTATCTAATCCAAACTAACATCATCCTTCAGCCCAATGCTCCTAGCGTGTTGCAAATGCTTAACCCTACTCAGTCCCTTCATAAGCAGATCTGTTGGATTATCCTCTGACAATATCCTCTTAACTACAAGGAGTCCTTCTTCTACCCGATGTCTAATAAAGTGATATTTATGTCGAGATCTACCATGATCCCTCGGTTCCTTGCTCAAGGCAACCGCTCCTTCATTATCACAAAAAATTTCCATAAATTCCGTTATGGGATGTACAACTCCAAGATCTCCAATGAAGTTCTTCAACCATATTGCATCCTTTTATGCTTTACTCGCTGCTATGTACTATGATTCGTACGTTGAATCAACTAGGGTTTCTTGCTTGGCACTTTTCCAAGTCACTGCTCCTCCATTAAGGGTAAAGACCCAGTCCGACTACGAATGGTGGTTATCCCTGTCGGTTTGGAAACTGGCATCACTATACCCTCGCACCTTTAAGTCATCACTCCCTTCGAGAACTAGAAACCATTCCTTGGTCCTCCGAAGGTACTTAAGGATGTTCTTGACTGCGGTCCAATGTGCTCTACTAGGGTTCCCTTGATATCTGACGACCATGCTTAAAGAAAAGGCCACATCAGGGTGAGTACAAGTCATAGCATACATGATTGAGCCAAATGCGGAAGCGTAAGGTACTCGGCACATCTTTGCTATCTAGGCTTTGGTACTCGGACTTTGAGTCTTACTCAACTTGGAATTACTTTGGATCGTTAATTCTCCCTTCTCCGAGTTCTCCATACTAAAACGTTTTAGTACCTTGTCCAAGTAAGTATTCTGACTAATTCCTATTAGTCTTTTACTTCGGTCTCTCACTATCCTTATTCCCAAAATATAGGAAGCCTCTCCGAGGTCCTTCATAGCGAAACACTTCCCGAGCCAGGACTTAACTTTCTGCAGTGTCAGGATGTCGTTTCCTATGAGTAATATGTCATCAACATATAATACGAGAAAGCGAACTATACTCCCACTGGCTTTGACATATACACATGATTCATCTTCGCTTCGTACAAATCCAAACTCTTTGAGTTTCTAATCAAAGCAAAGATTCCATTGGCGAGATGCTTGCTTAAGTCCATAAATGGACTTTTCAAGCTTGCACACTCTATATGGATGCTTTTCATTGAAAAAACCCTCTGGCTGAGCCATGTAAGCATCCTAAACCAACTTCCCATTAAGGAAAGCGGTTTTGACATCTATTTGCCATATTTCATAATCATGAAATGCAGCAATGGCTAGCATCACCATAATAGACTTAATTTTAGCAACTAGTGAGAAGGTCTTGTCATAGTCAACTCCGGGAGTTTGAGTAAAGCCCTTCGCAACCAATCGCGCCTTATACATATGCACATTCCCATCCATGTCTGTGTTCTTCTTGAAGATCCACTTCTACCCAACCGTCTTACGTCCGGACACATTGTCAACCAAATTCCAAACTTGGTGGTCATACATGGACTGAATCTCGTTGTCCATCGCCTCTTTCCATTTCGCAGACTCCGGGCCTGCCATGGCTTCCTTATAGCTGTTAGGTTCATCTTTATTTACTAGTGTACTAACACTAATATACATGTCCCCTTCGGTAGTAATATGATGACCATACAACTGGGGTAGAACTCTAACTCTTTCGGAACGTCTAAGAGGTAAGGATTCGTCAATTTGTTCAACCGAAGTTTCCTAGTCGGGTTGAGAGCCAACGTTAGAGGTTCCTTCATCGATCGACTCTTGAATCTCTTCAAGATTAATTTTCCTCCCACTATCTCCTAGGTTTATGAGTTCTCGCTCTCGGAAAACTCCTCTCCTCACAATGAAGACAACATTGTCACTCGGTCTATAGAAGAGATACCTAAAGGATTTCTTCGGGTAGACGATGAAAATACATTGCTCACTATGAGGTTCGAGCTTGTCGTGACTCTCTCGTCTTACAAAAGCCTCGCAACCCCAAACCTTGATATGTACCAACGAGGGATCTTTCCCTATCCACATCTCGTGAGGTGTTTTTTAACCTTCTTTGTATGGACTAAGTTAAGGATATGGGTAGCAGTCTGTAAGGCATACCCCCAGAATGAGATAGGTAGTGAACCACGACTCATCATGGAACGAACCATGTACAACAAGGTTCGATTACACCTCTCAGCCACACCATTTAATTACGGTGTCCTAGGATACGTCAGTTACGAATCTATTCCGTATTCCTTGAGATAGTCGTGGAATTGAAGACTTGGGTACTCTCCTCCTCAATCGGATCGAAGCATCTTCATTTTCCTACCCAATTGATTCTCCACTTCTTGGTTAAACTCTTTGAACTTTTCAAAGGTTTCAGACTTGTGCTTGATTAAGTAAATATACCCATATCTACTATAATCATCGGTGAAAGTCACATAGAAGTGGTCCGCATCCCTTGTGGTGGATCTAAAGGGCCCACACACATCGGTATGTATGAGATCCAATAAAACCTCACCCCTTTCACAAGTGCTAGTGAAGGGTGACTTGGTCATCTTTCCAAGTAAACAAGACTCGCACACGTCATCGTCCCTAAGGTCGAATGACTCCAACACTCCATCCTTTTGGAGTTGGGCTATGTGTTTCTTTTTGACATGTCCAAGACGACAATGCCACAAGCATGCTTTATCCAAACCATTGGAAGAATCTACACACAACACATCATTTCCTAAGTTATCTACAACCATAACTGTTTCATAAATTCCATTACAAGGCAATGCTTCAAAATATAAGACACCATTTAGATAAGCATAGATTGAACATTTCTCATTATCAAACGAATATCTAAATCGTTATCTAAACAAACCATGAAATGAAATGATGTTTCTTGCCATATCTGGCGAATAGCAACAATTATCTAAATCTAAACCTAATCCATTACTAAGCATTAAAGAATACACTCCAATTTTGGTGACAAGCGATGATCTTCTGTTTCCCATGACTAGATTTATTCTTCCACACACCACATCTCTATTTCTTCTTAGTCCTTGCAATTCAAAACATATGTGAAAACCACATCCTGTATCAAGAACCTAAGAAATAGTACGTGATGAATCATTAGATTTAATTGTGTAAATATGTGCGAAAGATGATTTGATCTTCCCATCCTTGATGGATTGCAGATATTCTGGGCAACTTCTCTTCCAGTGTCATATTTTGTGGCAGCGGTGACATTCTGCCTCCTTAGGGTTTGAGTTGGGCTTACCAGGACCCACTTTTGTTCCACTGGTAGAGGAGCCATTTTGGGGCTTTCCTTTATGGTGGCTCTTTGAAGGAGACTTCCTTTTTTTTCCCTTCCCTTGCCTAATGGCCAAAACAGGAGCAGCGGGTGGAGTGGGAGTTGGTGCAATAGATTTTTCCTTGAGGTTGCTCTTAGCAGTCCTTAGGATTCCTTGGAGTTTTCTTGGGTGACTTCTTCTTTGTTCATGTGGTAGGTCATCCTAAATTGATGGTGGCAAGAGGGCAAGCAGTGGATAATGATTTAGATATCCAAGTCTTCACCAAAGTTAACATTTAACTTGCGAAGACGATCAACATACCTTTGCATCTTTTGCAAATGCGAGGTTAGGGATTCTCCACTTACCATCTTAGCGGTGATCATGTTGGTGATGATCTCGTAGCGCTCTTGCTTTGCACTTTGGTGGTACATCTCCAACAAATCTTGGTGCATTTCATAGGGATACATGTCCTCATAGGACTTTTGGAGTTCAAGATTCATAGTAGCCAGCATAATGCAATGGACTTTCGTTGCATCACGCTCATGGGTCTCAAAGACGGCCATTTCATTGGGAGTAGCAATTTCCGGATTGATCTTTTCAAGCTTCTCGTCGAGGACATATTCTTTGTCCTCGTAGCGGGAAATCATGAGAATGTATCTTATCCATTCATTGAAATTTGATCCGTCAAATGTCACCTTTTGACATATGCTCATTAGCGAGAATGAACGAGCAGCAACGTTGTTTGCGTTTGCGTTAGACATCTCCAAATAGAAAGGAATAAAGTTTGATTAGAATTGAATCCCTAATTAAACAACCAAAATGAGAAATTAGGGCTAGTATCCAACAACATTATTTACACATTAGAAAAGGGATGCCATAATCCAACATGCAAATAATTTGGAGGTAAGTTAATGACGATTCACTAATTCTTCACCTTGAAAAACACAAGGCTTAGGATTTAAATGTATTGAGAATTCCTAGATTTCTTGATATTGATTGAACTTGTCAATGGCATGTCTAAATCTTGATATGCCCCTCTTGTTTGTGACTAGGATGCCGAGGATCACAAATCGGGTGTGAATAACCATGCAAGTATACATGGTGCCCTCATTGTTACAGTCACCTATTCGATGTGCCAGTTAACCACAAACGCTCCATCGAACTATGACAAACAATGAGTCACCCTTTGCCACCTTTGCTTAGAACCAGTTAGTGTGCCGGTCAACCACACACGCTCCACTAACTTCTTAGCAAGGGTGCAAAGTGTAATTTCATGGGATTGCATCAATTCACTATTCCCTAAAGTAACTAGGATTGGGAATTTTGTAAAAACGTTTAGTAACTTTATATAGTTTCATTATACTTATTAATGAAAAGAGGATTGCCCTATTCTACTCGTTCGACAAACGACCATCCATCAGTAAAGGAAGTGGTGGGTAAGAATGGATACCCATTAAATGGTCATTATATAGGCCATAACTTTATAGCCCCCTTAAAGATTGGCTTCGTGAATGAGGCCTACTAATGGTAAAACTAGCATTTTAGTTATATATATATATATATATATATATATATATATATATATATATATATATATATATATATATATATATTAATCTTGTAATAATATAATAGTATAAGGTGTATTTTAAATATTTTAAAAATACTAGGGTTTTAATCTCAATTTAAAATTTTCGAAATTTATAACTTTTAAATTAAAATTTTAAATATTAAAACTCTTGATTTAATAATTACAAGATATGGGATTATCCAAATCCCTAGATTTTAGGGACTTATCTTGGGGAGGAGGCAAATCTCGAAAATCTAGGTTTTGCAAATCCTAGATCTCGAAATCTTGGGCAACAAGGAAAAGGGATTGAAAACCCTTCAAAATTTCAAACACAAGGGTTCAACAACGCTAAAATCAAAATCCTTGCCCCCTAGGGTTTATTGGCCATAGACCCTAAAGTGTCAAATTCATACAATTGTATAATACTAATTGAAAACAGTTCAACCAAAGACTTTGATACCACTGATGGGTTTTGTATAAACAATCCTATGTGTGCATGCAACCCTAGATTTGGATCTATGTTTTCTCCATTAGATACACAACTTTATGAACACAATAAGAACCCTAGCAAGCAGGTATATATTTCGAAATTTATATAGAAGAGTTGATCACATAACTCTTGTTGTTATATTGCAATAACAACACTAATCTTCAATCTCTTAGTCTTAAAAAGCAAGTACCACATGTGTAGTACGTCTAATGGCTCACAAACACCACAAGCAATCGGAGAGGCAAGAGAGAGAGAGAGAGAGGGAGAGAAAGAGAGAGAGGATGAAATCGGCTCTAGGAACCGTAAGGAACAAGTGGCCAATTTCTTTAGCCTTAGGGGTCTTTATATAGGGTATAGATTAGGGTTTCACTCCTTATCCTTATCTAGTTGCTTGCCCACCAAGTAACCATAAGATAAGCCTTGAAAGCCTTATCCTTGGACAATTTTAGGGATCCTTATCCCTTGAATTCGTCCAACCTATCTCCAGGGTGAGCATTGCCCTACTTTGCAACTATCATATAATTACAATTCAGCCCTTGTAGTTTAATTAATTACATTTGATCACAAAATTAATTCTTAATTTTGTTATTAACCAATATTAATTGAACAAATATGATTTCTCCTTTAATATATTATTCCTATAATATATTAATAAATCATAATAACCTCCTTCTCTATTATCTCTCCAATCAAGTATCTTTGTTGAAGGCAACCCAAAAGGACCATGCACAACTGGGTCAAGTACTTACCAAATATGGTTACGGGCTTAGACACTAATCCAACAATTACATCTTGAACATCGATGATATTGAAAGTTCACTAACTTCCATGTCACTCTTTGTTCAATTACCTTCATTGGAATCCTTCTGGAATTTGCTTCAGTCAAGTCATTGGACTATAGAAATTTAACTCCAGAAAAATTTCCAAGTCTCTTTCAAAGGTTGGATCATATTATCCAACGACCAATAATACCTCGACTTGAACAACAAAACGTCTCGAGACCGTTCTACGAACTTACTTCTACTCTTTACTAGGACTACATCATAGGGATGTAAGTCACACCTTCGTGAACATACTCCTATTCCATACTAGGACTGCATCATAGGGATGTAGGTCATACCTTCGAGAACATACTCATACTCTTTAATTGAACGATCGAAGTACATCTGTTGTCGATGGTAGCCTTTAGTAGAAATTCTAGTTCATTAAAAAGGATTCGTAAGAAGGTTATTATTATGGTTTTCCTCGCTTATACATTCCCGAGTGATAGATAACGAAGACTTGGTAGACAATAGAATGTGAGCTTTCTAATTTAGTTTCTTTTCCTCGTTGGGATGTGAAACTTGAGTAGAATCACACATTTTATTATCCGACCAATCTTGATTATATCATAACGTGTATAAGCTAAGTTTCCATGTATAATAACTCACCTCTTATCCAGAATCAAAATGATACAGGTTCAACCGTATTAGCTCATGAATCCCTTTTCTTTCGTGTTACAGAATCATGTGTCATCCAGAAATCCCCCACCGAGCAACGAAACCCCTATCCTTCATATCGACGTCGCTACATTACAAGCCACGGTAACAGCTGCTGTGACAGCTTTCCTTGCACACATCAACTCTGACAACGCAAATAAGACTGGCAAAGGAGGCGACAATTCCGATTGTAGTACCAATCCGGGAAGCCAACAAATGACAATAGTCACGGACTTAGAAAGCCGTAAAACCGAAAAGAGGAAACGAAATCGCCAAGCCCGAAAGTAGCACAAGCGATCCTAAAGACTTGCCTGCAACGGAAACAAGTGGCAACTCCTGCCATTTCAGCACTGATTAGACCATACGAGGGAAAACTTCTGACGTGTAACAAGTGTAGCTTTCATCATAATGGGGCTTGTCATGAAGTGAAATGTTGCAATTGGAACAAGGTAAGGCACCATGCCCGTAGCTATGGAGCACTGGCACGACCCATTTCTCAAGTCCGTGACATCGGGATCAACCCTGCACATGATAGTAGTGGTAAAACCGGATCCCATAAAAGGAAATTTTCAAAGTGAATGAACAAAGAAAACACCCGTGTCGACATAACTCTGACTCGACACCTCACTTCCATCACCAATGCTAGTGCTAGCCAGACATGTCACCAATGTGGTGAGATAGGGAACTTCAAGAAGCATTGTCCAATAACAAAGAACTTTGGTTCAGACGGGAGAATACTAAGGACCACTGCCGCAAGAGAGACCACTCCGGACCCAGTTAATGTAATTAAGGTGTTTCGGTGTAACAGACCAATAAAACTTGTTTAAAACTAGTGCAACTAGAGTCTTATCTTTTGCGAGATCCCATCAGTTAAGGGACCCTCGTGCTGCGTATACTTGCCTTTTGTAGTATACCTTGTTCGAAGCAACATTCTTGTAGTTACTCTAATGTACTATAACTCTGTTAAAAGTTGCACCGTTATGTTTTGTCTGTAATGCCTTTATGTTCAAATCTAGTGTCTT
Organism: Lactuca saligna; assembly: GCF_052625555.1. Classification (NCBI taxonomy): domain Eukaryota; kingdom Viridiplantae; phylum Streptophyta; class Magnoliopsida; order Asterales; family Asteraceae; genus Lactuca; species Lactuca saligna. The sequence goes on along the minus strand of NC_136423.1, from coordinate 83,173,831 downwards.
TAATTTCAAGTATGTCCGACTTTATCAAACAACCCGAGTCAATTCGATTCGCACAATGCCAGTATCGTGCACACATCTCTTTCCCCGAAATCGCCTTTTCTGGCGAAGCCGTCACTCCAGAACACCGAAGTGCTCATTCATAGAGTACCTCATGTTTCTTATCCTTTCCGAAGAAACCTCAGCAAACCTCCCCGAAGTACCACTCGTACAGTACGTCAAGTTCAATCCAAAGACCCATACGGTTGATCTATCACTGAAGAATGTATATATAGTGGTGGTATATAATCAAGGTTCTACAGGTTTAGAATTGATGATTCCACTTTAACTCTTTTCCTCGTTGGGATGTGAGGTTAAAGAAGAATCAGTTATTTGACTACCTTTTCAACCCTAATTATATATGACTCGTATACACGAGATTGGGATTGATGAACCATATATGACTTCTAATATGAACTTCAGGACGGAGACTGCCCAAGGTTACAAGTGATTATCTCGTCATGCGAAAAAACATAGAACCCAATAGGACTCCTGTAAACTGATCGCCCTATGGTCTCACACCAACGGAGATACAAGAACCGTCCGGACAACTTAATGACTACTCAGCAAAAGAATGAGAAGACCAAGCTCCTCACCTTTGCGAGCTCCGGTCTTATTCTTCAAGAAGATAGGCTTCATGGGGTTTGATCATACCAGTACTAATGCACCGGATCCCATCAGAACTCCACAGTTAAACGTGCTTAGGCAAGAGTAGTACTATGATCGGTAACAGCTTGGGAAGTCCCCGTGGTGCAGACCTCTACAGGACTTCTATTAGAAATCATCTCCTTCTGCCTCGCATAGATGAATTGGTTGATCAACCGCAAGGAACAACGTGCATTTCAGAAATGGAGCCAAGATCCGAATATCACAAGTTACGAGTGTTAGTGAAGGATGTCTCGAGGACAATCTTCCAAACTCGATACGGACGGTACGAGTCCGTAGAGATACCCCTTGGATAGGACCAATACGCCCATAGTATTCATGAACATAATGAATAGGGTACGCCATTCTTACTTGGATCAGTTCGTCATTGTCCTTGTAAATGACTCACTTATCTAGTTTCGTAGTAAGAAGGAAATCATAAAGAGCATCTACAAAAAACCATGGAAACATTTGGATCTGAGAAGCTTTACGCGAAGTTCTCTAAATACGAGTTTTGGAATTGAAGAGTCGAGTTCCTAAGACACACTATTACTGATGTGAGAATTCTTGAGGACCCTTCCAAAGATCAAAACTGTTGCGAATTTGTCAGCACTGAAGATACGTACGGAATTCACCAAATTCTAGGCCTCGCTGACCTACTATCGTAGTTCATTTAGAGCTCCTCGCGGATTACGGAACCTCTTACGACTTTGACTCATAAGGGAGTGGCCCTTGACTGGGAAGACAAGCAAGAGGAAGAAAACCTTGGAATTCCAAGTGAGAGGCCAAATCCTTTTGGAAGTCTCACATTGGGAAGGCTTCATACGCTTCGGAAATCGTGGTAAGCTAAATCCAAGATAGTTAGGACCTCCGATATTCTTGATAGAATCGGTCCTATAACTCACAAACCCAACCTACACCACGAACTCAGTAACATACATTTTCCCTTCACATCTTGAACTTGAAAACATGCCTTTCCGTTAGGATTCTTGTAATCCCACTTGACGAGATCGAGATCAACAAGACCCTCGCCTTTATCGAAGAATCGTAGTGACCATCGACCGAGAGGTCAAGCGGACGAAGCAACTCCGCATCCCACTAGTGAAGGTTCGCTGGAATGCCAACCGAGGACCTAAATTCACTTGGGAGCGCGAGATTCAATCGATTAGGAAGTACCCCCACCTCTTGACTTGATTATTCATACCTACTTCCTTACCTAAATTCTAATTTCAGGATAAAATTCCCTCTAACAAGGGGATGATGTGACATCTCGAAATTTCTATTCAGTACAATCATTCAATGCTATAGAAGTCAAAACAGTTCCTGCTAACTTTCAAACTTTTTGGATTAAGTTTTAGTACTTAAAAGTTAGTACTTCAAAAGATATCAGGAGAGAGGCTGCCCTAGGGTTTATTGTGCAACAATAATATTCCAAAACACCAAGAGTTTGGCGTTTGCGGCCAAATCAAAGGTGTTTATAGCCGTAAACCCTAAAAAGGGTTAGAAATATGACACTTAGTCATATTTTACCATTTTTCACAAATTCAAGATCCAAATCTCAATTCTCTCTCATGTATCGCCCAACATTTCTTCAAGATCTTCAACATGTAAGTGTTTCATACCCTAAAAAATCGATATCTAGCTTAATCTAATGATCCTACACACTTCCATCCGTGAAATCATTCCAAAATGTGTAGATCTTCAAGTTTCACCAAGAACACCAAGAACACACACTAGTGTTCTTGGACTTTTAGCACCTTTTCAAGCTTCTATCTAGTAAGTACTCCTACCCTAGTGTATTGTAAGCCTTGTATACTTCCTAATCATCTAGAAAACACCAAGAATCAAAGGATCAAAGGTGTTTACAACACCTTGGACCGTAAACCCTAAAAAGGGTGCCAAAGTGTGCCCTAGTCCCTTCTAAGCCTTGGAAACAAGCATGGATCCCTTCCTTAATGAGCTTAGCACTTCAAAACATCAAAATACCATAAACCAAATGGGTTTACGGTCGTAAACCCAAAGGAAAATGGTTTAAGGACCGTAAACTCCATTTAGGAGTGAAATGGTGCCCTAATCCCATCCGTAGGCTTATACTTCAAGTAGAAATGCTTCTAAGGACTTGTAGAGCTTCAAAACAACACATGGTTAAAGAAGCATGAGATTAGGTTCGTAAACTAATGAGTTTACGACCATAAACTCAATGAGTTATGGTCACAAAACCATAAACTCCCATAGAGAGTCCTCTTGAACCCTAAACTCAATAGCCAAGTCCTACAACCCTTAGATGAAATCCTTAGGACTTATAGCACTTAAATGAAATATTTTACATGTCTTAGGATGTCTTAACTTGGTTAATTAGTTGTTTAATGACTAATTGAATACATATATATGTTATTATATGTTAATTAGGATCATGGTGTGTGCTCAAGTCTTCACTTGACACTTAGCATCCTATACAATCCGTTCATCCAAACCACTCACTACAGGTGACTTCATACCCCTTACTTCAACTTCTAAATGTTTCTAAATATTTATAAATACTTTATGGGGGCATACAAGTTGAATCATGCTAATTGTTATATCAATCACATGTGATTAATAACTACCATGCAAATGGATTTACTATACGTTAACAGTTTTACCAAACACATTTCTTCAAATGACTTTCTAAAACGATTTTACATGTTTAAAACTCTTTATAAAACTGTCTTACATACAATATGTTTCCTTTCAAACTTTGTTACAAATGCGTTTCAAACAAAGGTTTTCCTTATACTTAAATTGTCTTATCAAAGAAAATACTTTCAATCGTTTTATAAACTAACATCAAGTCATCGTTACTTAGTATTAAAATTTCAAAGGTTTTACAAAACTTCTTTTATGCCTTTATATTGTCAAATGCATTCCTAGATATGTATACTTGTATAAATAATGTTTTACGGACTTAGGACGGTTAGCGTGCTTTATTTCTTTTTCCTCGTTAGGATGTGGCCTTAGGGCATCGGTTGATCGTCTGAATGTCGTCTAAATATTAGTTATATATCATGTATACATATATAGACATAAAAGTTCCAATATTCAGTTCAGTACCTTTAGGTAGCAAAGGTATACTTTCGATGATACACGTACATTACTAGTAACTACAATAGGTGTAGTAAGGAGATACTACTTACCATTCCAAGTACAGGGAATCACACAAGAGTCATTCATTCATGAATCTATACTACATTACATGTAACATGAATACGTTTACATAGATACGCTTACCTTAATATGCTTACATGAATACATTTACATAGATACGCTTACATGAATACGTTTACATAGATACGCTTACATGAATATGTTTACATAGATACGCTTACATAAATATGCTTACAATACACGATAACAGAACAAACATAACAAGGTCCTATAGCATGGAACAAGTTTAGGATCTAACTATACCAATGACTCACTAATGATTTGTGATAGTTATATTGGGTATACATGATCATAGTAATGTGGATGTTCACGGCTTACAATCATGAAAGGGTCGCGTTTAGTTCCCAAAATCTCTTGACAGGGAGCGTTTAGTATGCGATCTAGCCAACACATTATCCCTTAACCCTCAATTAAGGCAAATTAGTACAGAAGTAGTCACTTATTACAAATACTACAGTACTTACACTGTATATACGACAATTACAAATGGATAAAACTCCAGTTAATATATTATTAATACCTTTACCATGTGTCATATTCACATAACCGATGAGGTAGATTAGATAATAATAATAATAGTCGTACAGTCGGGTCTTGGTAGAAGGCTACTTTCAAAACAGCTGGGTCTTCGTAGAAGACTACTTTCAAAACAGTTGCGTCTTGTTAGAAGACTACTTTTTATACTAGTAGGAATGATAGGGATTTTCTAGAGTTTTCAAACGTTCACAATTACTTACAAAAATTTTCATACTTATACAAACGTTTCTCCAAATGTTTACAAGTCTTTAGTTCACAATTTTACAAATCAAAGACGCATTAATACTTATAAATTCACCAGCTTTATTGTCGATACTCGCATTCAAAATAACTTGTGTTCTAAGGTCACAAATAGACAGGTATGACAACCTGTTTTTGTGAAGACGAAGTAGTCATGACTCCTCTTTTATTTTGATTATTCATTATGTTGTCTTATACTATGAAAGAACACACTTGTAATTAAAATTATACTATTAATGCAATGGATGATGTTGTTTCTTGTTTACTACTTTACATTGTTGTGATACACTACATGACGTCCTCCGCCCCAGAACGTTTCCGCCATTCTCGGTTTTGGGGTGTGACAATTATCATATTAAATTACAAGTAAATGTGTTTTGATGGTATTCAATAGTTTGTATTCATTGTAATTCCTTCATCTATAATTTATTTTTATTGTTTGTTTGTTCTCTCTGCTCATCAGTAGGTTATCATCTTTAATACATTTGTATTAACTACAATTTTTTGTTTGTTTTGAAGCAAGAAATATTTCGAACTTGAAAACAAAAGGAGCATCCATTGTGAAGCCAACTAAATTCATTGCACCATAGGTTTTGAACCACAACATGAATACAACTTTAAAATTCATAAGCAGACAATTACAAGATGAAGAAATCGACTTCCCAATACCAACAATCACATCCAATGCACCTATAACATCTACCACCAAACCCCCTAAACCTAATTCATTAACACCAACCATGACTACCACTTCCTCGACCTCACGTGCAAGATCCACACCAGCCTTTGCAAATACATCCAAAAGTTCAAAAAATGGAACAATACAATCCTCAACACTTACATCAATAACCAAAACTTTAGCACCTACATCATCTAAACCATCCTCAACACCGACATCCATTACCACATCATCAACACCTATATCTACTAACACAACCTCAAAACCTACATCTACACTAACATCCTCTACAACTACAGTAACTACCACATCCTCCTTAAGTAAAGGAACTAGCACGTCATCAAAAGATACATCTATCCCAACACCATCCACATAATATACCCCATCAACAACACTTATCCTAGAATCTACCCCATCCCCAACACAACCAACCATGAATGGATTTGTAGTGGAAAGTGTAGAAGGTTAAAATAATTCCTCTGAAGATTGTGGACCAGGTGGACATTTAACTGTTAATGTTTGGAATAAAATGTGAGTTATACTAATCATATCTTATAACTTTTTCTATGTATAACCTCTTAGTTTACACGTACATATCAATTCAAAACTTAACCCATCACATGATTACTTGCAGGCTCATGTCACCAAGCTCTTGTGCACACTTTACTAGTCGGTCCTTTTTACAAATAGTAGATCCACAAGGGTATGCTTGGGGAAAAGTAACCAAAGAAATGCGCAAATTATATTGGGAGGAGTTTCAGGTAGTTAACTATATGTGATAGAGTGTTATTTTGTAAAAAATTACATTTAAACTTATATTTGTATTGCTAATGTGTAGAAAAATGTTGTTGGGATGAAACAATAGACTCGCTGGTGAATCAAGCTTGGGCAAGGAAAGCGGCACAAAGTTATAGTCAATATCTCTTCAACATGCGTATCCCAAAAAGAAACGAATATGGCTTTAAAATATCTCATATTCCACAGGAAGTCTGGAACTCCTGGAAATTAAAATGGAATACAGATGAATACAAGCTAAAATCCGAGCAGAACAAGAAAAATAGGCATAACGGTGTTGCTGATGGAGTAGCAAAACCTACACATAACGCTGGATCCGCATGTCATTTGAAGATAGCTTCTGATTTGGTAATATTTTTAATTGTACATCATATCAATGTTTTTATATGTTTATCTGTATATTTGACATTTTATGATTTTTATGCAGAAGAGGAAACTAGGATGTGATCTATCCTATAGTGAATTGTTCTTGTATAGACACATGAAGAATCACGATGGAGTCACTTTCACAAATGAAAAAGATAGACAAATTCATGTAATATTCAATCCGGTGTTAAACTTTTATATTGTAGCTAGTCCATAATATCATTCATAACTTTGATATCTTTTAACTTATATTAATTTTCTTTTGTAGGCGGCCAATATAGAAAAACAGGAAGAGTTGGAAGCTGAAGGTCGTGAATTTGAGGAGGACAAGCTATTTTATGATGTTTTTGGTGGTCATGAAAAAAAAAAGACTATATGGATTAGGCTCTTTTGAAAAGGTGGTTCCTAATTGGAACGGTAAAATAGATGTATCTTACATTCCGGAAAAAATGATGAAATAGAAGAAATGAGGGAGCTTCTTGCTAAACAAAATGAGCAAAACAAAGAGGTTAAAGGAATGATGAAGCCCAACAAGAAGAAAACAAATCAAGGGTCGGTCATCTCAAAAAACAACTTTAAACAACATTGAATGGTATTAATTGATGGGTTTTTCCATAAGAACATCTTATGTGCTCATACAAACCCTAATGCTTGGATCTAGATTTCTCTATTGTACATGCATTTCATCCAATACTATAAACCCTAGATCTAGCATATGATAATCAATATAACATATGAATTAGGGTTTAGATCATACCTTGATTGTTATGTAGCAATAACAATCCCAAATCCTTCTTGTATTGACTTTAGAAAGCTTAGAGTCATAAATGTCACTACTCTAATGTTTCACAAACACCAAGAGCAAGAGGATGAAGAGGAGAAGAGAAGGAGGCTGCCCAAAATGTGTGGTAACCCTAATCAATTAGTTCACCACGTTTTTGAGGCTTAAGGGTACTATATATATACATGTAGACTATTAGGGTTTTCAACTAGGAAACCCTAATTTGGATGCTTAGGCCCTAAGCAACCCATGGACCCTTCTTTAATAAGCCTTGGATGATTTCTAATGGGTTTCCCCATAGAATTTGTCCAACCTTATATTATAAGATAATCCACAGCTCAATTGCAATTATCTTATAATTACAATTCCAGTCCCTTAAGTTTAATTAATCTCTTTTAACCACAAACTTAATTCTTATTAATTCTTGACTAATATTAATTAAACAATATGATTTCTCCTTTAATATGTTATTCTCATAATATATTAATAAACCATATTTAATCTTTTCACTCCATAATTCATCCTATCAAGTTGCTTTGGTGAAGGCAACCCAAAAGGACCATGCACCATCGGGTCAAGTACATACCAAAATAGTTATGGACTTAGACACTAATCCAACAGTCTCCCACTTAGATAAGTCTAATAACTATTCCACGTATGACTTCATATCCTGATCTGCAATCATAGCTTTCTAAAGCCGCTGTTAACTCTGGTCTTATCAGATACACATGTCCTTTAGATAAGGGATCATATATTCCTCCATTCTAGATATCATATAGATTGAGACATGGATCTAAATCATTCTGTTTGTCTATGTGTTGTTTCTTAAATTCAGATATATGACAAATGACAACAGACTACAATTTGAACACATCAAATTAGTCCCGGCTTGGCCAAGCGCTTAGGTTCCATCACTAAATCATCGAGGGGCCCACATATATCGCTTTTATCCTACTTTGGATAAAAGGAACGTATAAACTTTGACTCAATGCTCAATTGCACTCACTCACCAAATCACACACAACAATATGTTTTATAACACCAAGTTAGTGGTGTGTTTACATATTATCAATGTGCAATCGACTCGCAACATACACCTCACACATCTTGGTTTCAAGAATATAAGATGTTATCGTCTCACCAATCACTCGTGATAAAATCCATGAAGTGATCCAAGTGAGCGTGGGTTTAATCCAATTCTCAAATCATATTCATACGCACTCATGAATGTTTCAGCAAACATTTGCTTATGTCTAATGCTCTTTAGACAATCCACACACCAATTCACGACAGTCTTCATTCATACCTACTTCCAACATGTGAACGACTGTGGCCCGTTCAAATAATTTGACTGTTCTTAACCAATTAAATTATTTAGGAAGTTAAAACATGAAAGGTGAAACACAAGAATAATACTAATCCCATATGGCCTCAAACCTTTGAGTATAAATAAAACACCTTTTATTTATCACCATATCGATTACTCATTATTTGTCGTTTCGGGTAATCAACTTCTTACTTGAACTATAACTATACTTGTCCCATGCTCTTAGCATGCACACAATCTTTACATATGGTCCTTACTTTGTGAAATAGATCAAATGAACACATTTCCAATCATACTCATTTAACAACTCCGAATCCTTATCACAAGTGTAAGAATATCAAATTCTTGCCACTTATAGAATATGCTAGATTCTAGCATTTTATGCAATGATCCTTTTGTAATGTCACTACACTAAGGTCACAATGACTATTGCTAATGAATTACAAAGCTCTCTATCGGAAGTTGTTACAAGAAAATTCCATAGACGTGATGTCTCTCACTCAATGTACATTCCTTTGAACATCCGTTTGCATAAAGTTTCTAATATAGACATAGATTCTCAATATCTAACTCCCAATATGGAAACCTTTCCATACTTACCATACCACAACTCATTCTTAATAGAATCTTATCTATTCATAATAATGTCGATATGCTCCATCCAATTTCATACTTCCAACTACTTACAAGCGACCAATCCTCAGCGAACTTGAGATCGTCCTTTGATAGTTGTTTAATTATCTTAGTCAAAACTAATTCTTGTCCTATTTCCTCTTAATGCGCTAGACATTTGAAAGATTTTTGAATGGTCAAATATTATAGCATTTGCAATCGATCCTATACCTGAAGCGCATGGGACATGATGCATAATGTCTTACATGAAGATTTAATACTTTATCAATCTTCTGCCATAATATTTTATGTGCTACGTTCTCATAATTCAAACTATGAAGAGGAATGCCGTAATCATAATCGAAATTTAAGAACACACTATGTATCTTTGACCAAAAAGAATTAACATTCCACAACCTAAGCCTTTAGATTTTAAATGAAGCATAATGAATCATAATATTCTCTCCCTTAATTATAGAAAAACAACCTTACATCCTTACTACTTTGCAAAGTATGACTTTTATTTTCTATAATTAATACTGCTAACTTGCAATACTTGACTTAATAATCATACCAGCACAACTTTTATGCTCCCACTATCATGATGATTATTATCAAATAAGCACAACACTTATGCTTCTACTAGCATTGACATGTATGTAGAAAACAACTTAACTTACAGAAAAACAATACCTATTGAATTTCTTAAGTTAATATTTCTAATACTTAATGCTTTGATAATCTTTTATCAAAGCTTCTTAATCTCATACACATTTGTCTAAGATAGCTCATATGTATGTCTAAACAATTCAGACTAATTACCAAATCTAACAATTCGGATCATGGAAAGGGATACCGTAACCATAATCAAATTTGAGAATACAATTTTACAATCGCTATCTTGTTAAAATCTCTCTTAGCGAAAGCATTTTCTCACAGTAATTTTCATGAAGGAGAAAATCTTATGACACTTAGATTTCAATGGTGTATGTGTTCTTATCGATGTGAATCGTCAAAACCAAAGTTTGCGACAAATCCAAACTCTTATGGATGAAACTTTTTTAATCTTGATCTCTTGCCTTATGGTAACATGGCTGCCCACCATGTCTTCTAAGTAGTTAAGAAACTCACCCTTTCTGATCAATGTACTTTTCATTGATCAAGGTGCTTGCCTTTTATGCGTTCAAATGAGAACTCATAGAACTTACATGCATAATTAACTCAATTGGAACGGCACATAAACAAGATAGTGTCAACATGATAGGTTATGAACCTCAAGTCGTGTGCTAGTGATGATCGATAAGGTTTATTCTTGATTAGTTCTTGAAACTTTTCAATATCATTAAGACTCCCACTGACTCCTTGACATATAAGATTCTTTTGTCAATGAAGATTTCTTGACAAACGAATATTCAAGAGTTAGTGTAGCTTTTATCAAGACAAAACATTGCATAAAATTGGTTCTAGTTGGTTTTTGTCTTATCCAAGACATCAAAACTTTCCACATTTGATGAATGTTAGCAACCTTCCTACTACTTGACACTCAATGTCACAATCTTAACTCTAAGACTTGTTTTGGAACTAAGTATGATTGGCTTCATGATTCAACCATTTCTTCGATTATTGATTCCTCTTTTCAGACATACAATTGCACTAAGACTCATTTAGAGGATTAATTGAGATATGGTTCTTAATCATTAAGACTTATCATAAAACATAATAAAATGTATGCTCCCTTCTTCTTAGAATAGAGAAACCTTTATCTTTCTGCCTACTTGATTCTTCTTATTCGTTCTGCTATTGATTTGAACTTTTTTCAATCAACTAAGAATTACAGTTAATCTCATAAGTGTAATCATATTTACTTAACCCTAGTAAATCATGATGAATATCTTTGTTACTCTTATGGTGGACTTGATCAATACATAACCTTGTGTACTCGATCTCCTAACCCTTCATTGGACGCTTTGTCAATGAATTAGTCTAACTTTCAAATATGAAACTTCTCATTCATCATGCAATACTTCTTGTATGATTACGAATCTCTATCCAGTTGAAACTTGGGCGATGAGAAACTTTCCCTATTTGGTAAATTCTTGACCATTTCACAAATAACATAATTAAGAATCACATCCATTTGTTGTAGAAATATGGAAACACCAATTTTTCATAATGATTTCATTGCAAGGAAATAAATAAATAAGTACGTCAAAAAAATATATTTTATTTATAAAAGAAGCGGAAAACATTTGTCCTTACAATGCAAAATCAACTGAAAAACTATGTAATCAAACATTCGTAACTACTCTATCATAACTTTCTAAGCTTAAAATCTAATCTTCGAGTCCATGCAATCGAGATCCATTTCTTCGTGATTAGATTCATCTTGCTCTTTCATCAAGCTTCCTCTCTTTTCATCGATCCTGCAAAACATTCAAATGCAATCTTATCACATTATGTATTAAGAATCAACGAATAGGAACTTAATTGAGTTAGATAGTCGATTTTACCTGAAGCACAACCATACTCTTTGACTATCCCATCTTTTGGACTTTTCAGGCTCTTAGGGCAGACTTGTATCCAACGCACTTTCTATTAGCAACAAACGCAGGTCGGTTCTCCTAGAACGTCCTCTGAAGCATGGTTGGTTGACTTTCCCAAAAAAATATGCTCCATTGCTTTGCCAAACCATTTCTGATTCAGCAGCAATGAGCATGTAAGTTAGGTCAATGAGGTTTGCGTCATGATCCATCATATAATACTTTCTTTTGAACTCAATATATGACTCAGGGAGTGACTGAAGAACCTAGCCTATAGCCAACTCATCAGGAAATGATGCACCCAACATTATCCACCTATCGATGTGTGATTTCCAACTCATCAGGAAATGATGCACCCAACATTCCTAGAACGTGGGCACACACGGGTTTACCATCTTCATGTTTCATTTCTAATAGCGCTTTAGTGACATTGAACCTTTCAATTCTTCGATCTTGTGGGTTAGGGAGAACAACGGGAGGAGGAAGAGGAAGTGAAGCATGATTTCTTGTTCCTCGATCGAATCGTGGAATATCATCTTCATGTGGAATGCTTGTTCCATGGGATTTGGGAAGACCATACTTGTTGTACTTTGACATCTACAAAACGGGAGAAAACAAATTCAAGTTAGTTGATTGATTGAGTCCTTAATAAATCACCCAAATGAGATATTAAGGCTAGGACTCAACACAATACGCTACAACCTAGAAAAGGGATGTCGTAATCTAGTTGCAGAGGTAAGTGAATGATGATTCACTAATATCCACCATTATAAACGAAAAAGAAAATTTAAGTTTTAAATCTATGAAAACTCCTAGATCCTTTGAGATTTATTGAGCATTTCAATGGCATGTTTAAATCTTGATATGCCCCTCTAGTTTGTGACTGGGATGCTGAGGATCACAAAGCGGGTGTGAATAACCATTCAAATCTACATGGTGCCCCCACATGTTACAGTTACCTATTCGATGTGTCGGTAAACCACACACGCTCCACCGAACTATGATAAACATTGAGTCACCCTTTCCCACCTTTGCTTATAACCATTTAGTGTGCCGGTAAACCACACACGCTCCACTAACGTCTTTGCAAGGGTACAAAGTGTAATTTCATTGAATTGCATCAATTCACTTTTGCCTAAAGTAACTAAGATTGGGAATTTGTAAAATATTTAGTTACTTTTGTACTTCATTATAATTATAATGGAAGGTTCTGTCCTTATCCTACCCGTTCGGCTAACGACCCTCCACTAGTCAAGAGTGCGGTGGGTAAGAGTGGATACCCATTTAATCGCCATTATATTGGCAGTTTCCTTAAACACCCCTATAGACCAGCTTCGTGAATGAGACCTACTAACGGTAAGACTAACTTTTACTCATACATATATATATAACGTTAGACTTTTAATGTTATATATAGTATAAGTTGTATTTTACACTTTTAAAATATTAGTTGGTCTAATTTAAAAATTATCCCCTTAATTTAATTAAATGTAAACCAAAAACTATATGGATTTATTAAATCTCTTTTAATTATACACTTTAATTATTTAATAAAAGCATAAGGGTGTGATTTGAACTTTTCAAAACTATAATAGGGTTTTAGAATTTAACATTTCTAAATTAAACTTTTAATCAAATTTTAAATTCCAAAACTTAAGGGGAAGTTTTGAAACATTCCAAAACATTAGGGTTTTAACTATTTAAATTTCAAAAACAAAAACTTTTAAGTTCAAATTTAAACTATAAAACCTAAAGGGGGAAAATTAAAACTTTTCATAACACAAGGTTCAAATAACAAATAATACAAATTAAACAATTAATTAAATCATTATCTATATTTGACCTAATTTCAATTTTTGGCAAAATAAGTTACCCAATTAATACAAATATTCAACTTTAATCATATAAGGAAGTTATTATCTAATCAATTGGTAATTATCTTTTGTTTAGTCAATGATATACTCATAAATATGTTTAAAATCAGATTTTATATAAAAAAAAACATGTTTACGGTAATTATCCAAAGCCAAAACAGGAAGAAAATTGTGAATATGAGCTGTCAGATGCTTTGACTCGTCGAGTCTGGACCAGGACTCGTCGAGTACAGCTGACTCGGCGAGTTCACCAAGTGACTCGACGAGTCAAAGACTCAGAAGCAAAAACTTTTGATTTTCAATGCAGATTTCAATCAAATATGCATCAATACAATAGAAACCAATCTAGTCTCTAATACCACAGATGGGCTTTGCCATAAGAACATACTATGTGCTCATACCACTAATGGGTTTTTCCATAGGAACATCCTATGTGCTCATACAAACCCTAATGCTTGGATCTAGATTTCTCTATTGTACATGCAATTCATCCAAGACTATATACCCTAGATCTTGCATATGATAATCAATATAACATATAAATTAGGGTTTAGATCATACCTTGATTGTTATGTAGCAATAACAATCCCAAATCCTTCTTGTATTGACTTTAGAAAGTTTAGAGTCACAAATGTCGCTCCTCTAATGGTTCACAAACACCAAGAGCAAGAGGATGAAGAGTAGAAGAGAAGGAGGTTGCCCAAAACGTGTGGTAAACCTAATGAATTAGTTGACCACGTTTTTGAGGCTTAAGGGTACTATATATACATGTAGACTATTAGGGTTTTCAACTAGGAAACCGTAATTTGGATGCTTAGGCCCTAAGCAACCCATGGACCCTTCTTTAATAAGCATTGGACGATGTCTTAGAATGGGTTTCCCCATAGAATTCGTCCAACCTTATATTAGAAGGTAATCCATAGCTCAATTGCAATTATCTTATAATTACAATTCCAGTCCCTTAAGTTTAATTAATCTCTTTTAACCACAAACTTAATTCTTATTAATTCTTGACTAATATTAATTAAACAATATGATTTCTCCTTTAATATATTATTCTCATAATATATTAATAAACCATATTTAATCCTTTCTCTCCATAATTCATCCTATCAAGTTGCTTTGGTGAAGGCAACCGAAAAGGACCATGCACCATCGGGTCAAGTACATATGAAAATAGTTATGGACTTAGACACTAATCCAACATTAATGTCTTTACAAAACAACAACACTAAGCTAGTAGGTCAAAAAGTGTATTGATATATGTTTATTGCAGAGTATTAATTTTAGATTAGCAACTTTCTTTTTTCTATGTAATAAATAATTATTGTATTATTTTATGATATAATTGTAACAACGTAAATTTTGAAACAAAATTTTCATTTTTGTAAACATCAAAAACCATCGATTAATATTCCAAATTCAAACATGAACATTGTTATCATAACAAAATACATCCCAATGATCATAAAATAGTTTTTCTCCGACAATGTGTACGATCACGTCGGCGCCTTCCCACGGTACTCGTACCTGAAACACATAACACAACAAATGTATGTAACAGCCCGGAATTTCCAGGTATTTATTTTGGATATATTTATGGAAATTGTGAGTGGACTCGGCGAGTTGGAGCCCAGACTCGCCGAGTAGAACCGCGGATTTGGGCACGGTTTTGTGTCCGGAATCGACGAGTCCAAGAGTGGACTCGGCGAGTCCACGCTGTGTGGTGAAACCCTAATTTCCGGGGTTTGCGGCCTATTTAAAGGCCCTTATGGCCATCATTTGTGCTCACCCAACCCTTAGAGAGAAACCCTTGTGTGCTTGAACGTTTTGAGAGAGAAAGGAAGCATTCTTGACCTTGTGTGTGTCATTTAGCAAAGAAGGAGAAGATTATAGGCAAGAGGAAGCAAAGGAGGTTGCTATTTCGTGGATTTGAAGCTTAGATCATCAATCTAGAGGTATGAATTCGGTCTATCTTCTGTTTTGTGAAGTATAATGGGATTTAGGGTTTCTTATGGACATTTATGGGATGTTTTGATGCCAAATAGTTCCCTCCTTGTGTTGAGGCTCTGAATCTGGATCCATAGAGGTCTAGAGAGCCTCACTCATCAAGCTTTATGTATAGCAATGGAGTTTATGGCCTTGTGTTGTAGTATTTGAGTCAAAAACATCATATATGGTCATATAGAGATTGTATGTGCATCAAGATTGTAGCTTTATGTGCTAAATAAGCTTGGAAGGACTTGATGTATGGGTTAATGGATTGGATCTGACCTTATGAGCAAGTTTGAGTCATTGCATGGCACGGACTCGTCGAGTCTGAAGAACAGACTCAGCGAGTAGTATGAATAATGCCCAACCATACAGCGAGTGGTCTTGCTGAGTAGAGGAGGGTTGAATTAGTGAGTCAGGGGGGAATCAGAGTGGACAGATGGACTGAGTCAAGCTGGACTCGCCGAGTTGTTCTTGAGACTCGGCGAGTTGAGTCGTGGTGGCCCCACAACTCATGCTAGGTGGAACTCGTCGAGTTGGAGAGAATGCTCGACGTGTCAAGAGAGGATTTCAGGGAAATAAGTGTATACGCTCAGACTCGCCGAGTCGCCATAGTGCACTCGCCGAGTCCGGTCAAAGTTGACCATTGACCGTTGACCAACATTGACCTAAGTTGACTTGTTAAAAAGTAGTCAACCTTAGTTGGGAAAGTGTTAATTAGATTTGTATTGTGATTTAGGTGGACTTTAGCTTGGGGGATCGAGCACTAGTGATATTAGGATTCACGACTTACTGAGACGCGTGGTGAGTCTTCTCACTATACTTTACCTTGAGTAGGTAAATAGAGTTATGTGATACAGTGCTTGTATGCTATATTTATATGTTATGTGTTGCGCTGCATTACTCTTTGTGATTTATGTTGTGCATGTTTACAGAGTTAGAAGCTGAGGGTTCACAGAGTTTGGGTGCACGGACCCACAGAGTTATAGCCTCGAGTGGCTAATATGTGTTATATGTGGTATTTTGGGGAACTCACTAAGCTTTGTGCTTACAGTGTTTGATGTTATTGTTTCAGGTACTAGTGACGACCGCGGGAAGGCACCGGCTTGATCCATACACACACTCGGAGTTATACATTTGGGATCTTGGGATTTTGTATTTACTTGAATTGGATAATTAAATATGGTTGTTTTATGAATATTAAATGAATTATGTTTTATGAAAATTTGAAAATTTTGTTTAAAATTTATGGTGTTACACTATAAGCATAAATGCTTAGTGAGTTCCCCAAAATACAACTTACGCACACACGCCTTTCCAGGCCCTGACCTTCCGGTCCATGTGTCTCAGGGGACTTCTGTCCCGACTAGGTAAACCTTCCGGTCCTACCCACGTCAACCTTATGGTCCACATCACAACGCCTTTCGGCCCATAACATATTCACCTTCCGGCCCATAACATAATGCCTTCCGGCCCATATCAAGCATATCATACATGACACATATAAACGATTAACTTATCACATACAATGCATATATTTCATAACATATCCGACCTTCCGGTCACACAATAAAAACCCTTCTGGGTACAGTATAGTGAGAAAACTCACCTCGTGGAAAGTCTAAGATCTCGCGTACTTGCTATCTCCAAATCCCAACGACGACCCTACCTCGCCTAATCATAAAAATATCATTTAATAATCAAAGAGTTCCACAACTAACACTTTACCTTTATCATCATTCCTTAGAGGGTAAAAGACCATTTTACTCTTCCTTAACCTAAAGTCCTCATGTTGACCAAAACCCTAAAAGTCAACAAAAGTCAACCCTGTGAGTACGCGGGGTGTAGTTCTAGATGTACACGGGGCGTACATCGCCAACCCATGGATCGGGGTCTCCACGCAGTACGCGCAGCGTACTGGAAGTTACGCCCAACTTAACCATCAGGTTCTAACACCCTTCATTTCTGGTCTTAATCGGTTAACTCATCACTCCAACTTCTAGATCCGACTCTATTAATGTGTCTAAACCCATAAAGTCGAGACCTTTAAGCCTTGGCATGGCTGTAAAGGCTCCAACACTTCTTAGCATCATTCTATTCCAACTCAAGGACCTAGATCTCATGCATGGTGCAATATTCACATCCAAGATGTCATTTTTATGAGTCTACAACTCCAATAGATCAAAAATATGAAGGATCTAAGCTTATGGAGGCCATTTGCACAAAAAGTCTCCACCTTTAGGACTAAAACCCTAGAAAATGGTACTTGAAGCATATAACATGAACCAAGTGACAAGATCCGAACTTTTTACCTGGTAATGAAGCTTTAACCCTTGCAAAGCTCAGATCTACACTTGAACACCACTTCTAGTCTTTCCAATGAGCTCTTCTTCTCCTTTGCAACCTTGGAATGGCACCACCAAGCTTAGAATACTCACAAAATGGCTTAAGAATGAATACACACTCTTTTTACGATTTCTCTTAGAGGGATGGTGGCTGAGAAGTCCAGCCACACATTCCTTTTATAGCCCTCCAAAGGAATTAGGGTTTTTAGGTCTGGACTAGTTACGCCAAGCGTAACCTTGGGTACGCCCAACGTACCTGAGGGTGAACGCGTCCAAATGAGGCGCGCGAGTACGCGCAGTGTACACCTTGTACGCCCAACATACTCGCTTATCATCAAAACCCTAAAATGACAACATAACCAAGATGCAGGGCCAAATAGAAGAATGCCTGGAATCTGATATATAATATACACAAAAGAATACCTTTAATTTTTTTTGTTATTTTTGTTTTTCATATATTACTACAAAATAATTTTGATCTAATTTATAAATCAATTATCCATTGGTCTATATGGAATCTGATATATAATATACACCACAAAAATTGTTTGGGATTGATTACCACATAATTTTCTAGGAAGTCATCAAACAAAATTTGCTAGGGATTTATCAGGACAAAATTTTCTAGGGAATCACCACAATGGAATTTACTAGGGAATGACTTCCATGAATTTTACTAGGGATTCACCACCACAGAATTTTCTAGGGAATAATCACAATGGATTTTGCTATGGATTAACTACAACGGAAGTCATTGTGAAGGAATGATTGTTTCCCTAGAAAACGCTCGCTATGAGGCTTTTTGGGATGGAACTTCGTTGTCGCAAATTCCATCACTATTCGTCCTTTGCAATGGAATTTCAGCTTTTCACAACGGAATCCTTCCCTAGCAAAATAGGGTTTTTCTTGTTGTGACAAGACTACATTTTAGTATAGCTTATCACCTGTAGAACGACGGTTAGAGTGAGAAGACCATCCAGACCCTGGAGGATATGTTGTGGGCATGTGTTATAGATTTTAGTGGGAGTTGGGATTCCTACCTACCCCTTACGGAGTTTTTCGACAACAACAGTTATCACTCCGGCATTGGTGCCTCACCATTTGAGCTCTTGTATGGTTGGAGACCTTGTACCAGGATATGTTGGGGAGGGGTTGGTCACAGGGTCATAAGAAGCGTTGAAGTAGTCCTTCAGACCATGAAGCTTATTCAAGAGATCAGGCAGAGACTGCAGACCGCTAAAATTCAGCAAAAGAGCTATGACGACCATTTCCGATCAAAGTTGTAGTTTTAGGTCGGTGATATGGTGCTCATGAAGGTCTCACCCTGGAAGGATGTTATGAGCTTAAGGAAGACAGGGAAACTGTATCCCTAGTATATTGAACCTTTACGTGTAATCGCCAGGGTAGGCAAGGTGGCTTACCCGTTGGGTTTACCGAGTCAAATCAGTAAGATCCAAAACACTTTTCATGTCTCTCAGTTACGAAAGTGTACACTGGATAGTGAGTCACTGATTCCTTTGGATGATATTCAGATTGATGAGCATCTAAAATATATTGAGAGGCTGGTGGCTATTTTGGAAAGAAAGATAGAGGTCATCTGCAACAAGTAGATATCTTCAGTAAAGGTTCAGTGGCAACATCAGAGAGGCTCCGAGTGGACCTGAAAGCTGAAGGCTGAGATGTGGGAGCACTATCCTAGCATATTCACCGTAACCGACTTCGAGGACTAAGTCTAGTTCAAGTGGGGGAGAATTGTAACCGCAACTACAACCGCAAAGGATGATATATATCTAAGTTTGACCCTATAATTGAATGACATTGAATTTTTGTCCCTATGTAAAAGAAAGAGTATAAAAGGTCCCATAGTGGCATTTTGGTAATTTCGGACTTTAGGGAGTACGCTGAGCGTACATGTGTACGCTAGCGTACTAGGGCGCACCTTAGTATGTTGGGCGTACACCTCGTATGCAGGGCATATGTGAAGATCATGCAAACCCTGATTTTTAGGGTTTGGCTCATATTTAAACCTCATTATAGCCTCACGTCTCATTCTAATTCAGCATCCTTCTATGAAATTGACCCCCCCCCCCCAAGCAAACCCTAAGAGAAAGAGATCATTTTAAAGCCTTTGGAGTGATTAGAAGTGTGCTTGAAGAACATGAAAGTGGTGTGGAGAGCTTCGAGACTGATAAGCTTTTTGGATATGTAGTTTTTCTCTTTGTTTGCAACCTTTAGGAGCCATAAAGCTTGCAACTTTATCACTCGATTTTGTAGACCTAGACTTTTGTTCTTTTACGACACTTTTTGGTCCCAAAATGGTGATTCTTGATCATGGCATGTTCTTCACCCAATAAGTCGTTCTTTCAGACCTTAAGGAGGGTCTTGAGTCATAAAAATGTGGTTTGGATGGTTAGTTTGGCTTCATGCATTCTTTAGCAGGTCTTAATGCATTAATATGTTGTACTTTGAGGTATTGGGCACTTAATGGACATGTAAAAGTCATAAATTTGGAAACTTTATGACTCTCTATGATATTTTAGCCTTAGATCTGGAAGTTGGACGTGAAAGCTTAACGCATTAAGCTCTTAATGGATTCTTGGGAAGACTGGGTGTATGTCCTGCGGAAGTTCAGTGTGCAGCGCATACGTGGTTAACCTATCCGATGGTC
Organism: Lactuca saligna; assembly: GCF_052625555.1. Lineage (NCBI taxonomy): Eukaryota > Viridiplantae > Streptophyta > Magnoliopsida > Asterales > Asteraceae > Lactuca > Lactuca saligna. The sequence goes on along the minus strand of NC_136423.1, from coordinate 83,153,190 downwards.
GGCAATGCTTGAGTATGCCCCTCGTACTTTTGGAGTACACCCAGTGTACACGCCCTGAGTCAACTCGGTTGAGTTGACTCGGTTGCGGTGACTCAATTGACTTGTTGAGTTATATGTCGACTTATTGTGTTGGATTCAGACTTTACTACTTTGTGCATGAGTCAATATACTGGGGGTAATCTAGTCTGATAACTGAGTGCACCAAAGGGTATTCCAGTCTGATGAGTGAGTGGGCCTGTTGTATATTGGTATTCCAATCCAATGACTGAGTGGACCTGTTATATATTGGCATTTCAATCTGATGACTGATTGGGCCAGGAGGGAGTAATCCAGCCCGATGGTTGTAGGCCCGTGAGTATTCCAGTCCGATAACTGATTGGACCCAGCATACTTGTTCGTTTATTATAGTTTTTTGTGTGGTAGTATTTTGGTGCGAATCACTAAGCTTTGGTTTATGGTTTTTAGTTGTTGTTCCAGGTACTTCTCATGATCGCGGGAAGGCGAAGGCGTGACCGTGCACACCCTTTGTTTATGTTTTTGTATGATTTTGGGATACTTTGATATGGATAAAAAATTTGGAAACAATGATTTTGTAAACATTTTATGACTATGGGTTGTTTTAAATGTTTAAATTTGTTGTGATTTTTGAGTCCTTACACTATTAATTAAAAAACATAAATAGATAAAAGAAAGAAGAAAAAAAATATTAGCAAGGTTATATTAGTCTTTTATATTATTACAAGACCAACTCTATAGTTTTTTGAAATCACAGGGACACAAACTACTTTTCGAAGGTTGGATCAAACCTGCAAATCTATCAACTTTTATTGTACCTAAAATTTTCTCCAAGTAACCAAAATCATTGTTAACTACATGGTTGAAATCATACTTTTTTTTTCTTCGTTTATCTAATTTAACCTAGTGTACAGTTTTTACTCCTTAGTGTATCTATTGTTACCAAATATATCACCACGATATATATATATATATATATATATATATATATATATATATATATATATATATATATATATATATATATATTGTGTATCTATTTTTACTCCTTAGCGTATCCATTATTTTTTCCATGTGTGTTTTTGATTTTGGTAGAAAAATGTTAATAGATTTTATGCAATCTATGATATTTTTATGTTTTGTAAAATCTTTAAACATATGTTAGTAAAATTGTAATATATAGTTTTTATTTAAGTACAATTTTTTATATTAAAATGGAAAAAATAAATCTTTCATTCCCCGTTAAGGGTGTAGACGAGCATTCATTTATATTCCGTAATGAAGATGGGGATGAGGACACGGATTGGAATGAGGATTCGGCGATGGGCTTTGGGATTGGGGTTCCCATTATTTCTATGTCTCTTTTCCATCTCGAACTATGCTTGCAAAGAATAAGGAAATTAACCTCATTAACTAAACACAACCACATAATAGTGAAATTAGGTATTTTCCCATGAATGATCCCAATATAAGGACTAATATCCTCTAACAATTAGGATCAATCACAACTAACTAGTAGGGATGAGATTTAAATCGGACTGGACTGAAACTATTCGAACCAGAATATGTAGAACCGTTCCAGGTTCTTGGTATAACTAATGGCTTTATCCGAGCTTCAAGTCCTTTGGCTCTGGTAAACCAGGTTTAAGAACCACAACCGGTTTTAAGGGCCAAAACCGATTTATGTGAAACATTTACAACATGCATATCTCATTCGTTTGAAGTCGGATTGGCATGAGGTTTTTTCCAGTTTGTATTTTATAGTGTGTACATGATTTAAGACTATAATTTTATCATTTTTGGTTTCATATTCATTGACGTAAATTCCCCAAAATTTGGGATATAAAAGCTGAGAATTTTATGTTTTTCAGCTTTTTTTGTATTCTGTGAAAGTTTTAAAAAATATATATCTAGTTCGTTTGATGTCTCAAGGGGAGGGATATGTAGTAGAGCCTCTTCCTCATTGTTTTGGATCTTCTTCTTTTGGCTCCTCTTTGGAATTTTGTTTGACCATCTTCCTTAATCTTCTCATTGTCAATCTCAGCCTTTTTACTTTCATACTTTGAGTAACTGATTTACTCCTTAGTGGGATTTGTCTCCTCCTTAGCAGCATTGTCTTCCTCAGAGGAATGAAAAGGATCGTCGTAGGGTTATCCAGTTTTTTCTGAGGAACCATATCTCTCGTAAAGTTTCTTATCGGGGGTCAAAGGAAATTTTTAGGAAAAATAAGTATCCTTAACTTCTGAGAGTATGGCACGGCCTGATAATTTTCTGGATATGATTTCATTACCGTTTTTCCAATATTAGACATACTCATGTGAAGATCTTGCCGATCCTAAGAGTTATCCATATTAGATAATGATGGTCTGAATCATGGGGTTCAAGGCTTTATGTGATCCTCGAGAGTTTAGTCTATCAATTACAATATTCAAGATTAGTTGTATATTTTTCTAACCATAATTAAGAATAGATGCACAGTCTATGCCTGATTATTTTTGGAACAATATATTCTACTAACCTCATACATTGTATTGAACTAAACTCTTGAGTTTTGGTTTCTATAGGTTTTGTTGTATATATTTAGGTGTTTTCTAATCGAGGAACTAAGTTTATATGTATAACTTTATATCAGAAGTTTGAATTTTATTTTCTTAATTATTGTTTTGTACTTCAAGACTATTAAGTAAGGATCAGCCAGACAGGAAAAGTTGAGGCTAAGACCATTTTGGCGTATAGCCGTTCAGAAATCCAAAAACCCAATGCGACAAGTCCATTCTAGACACCTCTCCCGTAAGTAGTCTATTAGTAGTGTAATTTATAATAATACTTTTATTTGTAGGTTTGAGGATAAACCTAATCGGAGTATAACCCAAGGTTATAGTCAAAATTTCCTAAGGAAGTACTAGTTCGCTATAGCCAATACCTCTGATACCAATATATCACAGTCCCGACCAACAGCAAAAACATCGGGCTGTGCGACATTAGAATGGTATATCACATATATTGAACATACATTGTACACTACAAAACAATATATAGCATAAATATCACTTTCATTATGGATTCAGTATTACATCCGAATATGTTTGGAGATACTAGAATTTCAAATACAAATATTTCCTTGACAGTTAGGCATAACTATAAACGATAACAAGCTTTTAGTGGCTTATCGAACAAATGTAGCTTTAGGGAGTGCAAGATTCTATCTCTTCGTTTCCTGGGAATACATGTCGTTTTGAAAACATCAACATTATGTTGATGAGTTTATAGGTTTTAATATTGTACTTTTTATGAATAACTTTGTTAAGTTGTATAAGTATCTTGATTTATTTTTTTAGAGTACCTTTCTTTCGAAGATAGCATTCTACTAATTATAGGTACTATAGCTTTCGTATTTCTTTTATCATTCATATTATGTAATATCGAAATATTAGTGTATTCTTATCTCAAGAATATACTTATCAGAAGGAGTACTTATATTCTTAAGAACAAACTGACCGAGAGCGAACATTCATACTTAATGTAGGTTAGCGGGATATAGTCTAAATTTAACCTATATAATTATTTACTTAAGATGTGAACTGTTGGGTTTTGTGTACTATGGCACCCATTTGGTACACATACAACCATAATGTTTCACAAACACCATGAAGAAAGGTGGCCTTTGAGAGAGAGGCTAGACACTCTAAAATCGGTTATCTCTCTTCCTAGAAGTCTTAGGGTCGATTTTAGCTAAGGGATAACACATATATATTGTAGGATTCGAAGAGTCATGGGTAAATCCTAATCCATACACTTGGGTTACGATCCATATCTCATGTGGGCTAACTCTTCATGTATACTTACATAAAATTAGCCCATCACGGATCAATAGCCCAAACAATATATATCACCGATTTACATAATCAGTCCCCGTTAATTTAATTAGTCTCTTTTGATCACTAAATTAATTCCAATTTAATTCTTGATTAATACTATTTAAATAATATGATTTCATAATTAATATATTATACTTGTAATATATTAATAAATCATAAATAACCTCCTTCTGAAATATCCATCCTATCAGATTATTTTGGTGAAGGCAACCTAAATAGACCATGATACTCTCGGTTCAAGTACATACCAATTATATTTATGGGATTAGACACCTAATCCAATAGTATCCCACTTGGGTAAGTCTAATTACTATTATTGCAAGTACAACTCCAAAATCCCGACTAGAAATCGTAGCTCGACTGTTGTTGAATTCCGACCTAGTCAATGACGCATCCATTACATACGAGATCATATATTCCTCTATTCTAAATATCATATGAATTGAGACTTGGATTATAATCACTCTGTCTGTTCATGTGTTGTTTCCCAATTTCCAGTTTATGACGACCGACCAATTGAACAAATCTAGTCATTCCAGGCTTTGCCAAGCACTTAGGGTTGTCATCACTAAATCATTGAGGGGGCCACATATATTGCTTTTATCCCACATTGGGTAAATTAATGGATAAACTTCGACTAAAATTCTTTCTTGTACTTACTCATCAAATCACACACAACAATATGTTTGATAACAACAAGTTACCGGTGCATTTACATATGTCACTGTGCAACCGAATTGTAAACTACAACTTACATGTCTTGGTTTCTAGAATATAAGATATTATCGTCTCACAATCACTCGTGATAAAATCCATGAAGCGATTCAAATGAACGTAGGTTTAATGCAATACTCAAATCTTATTCAAGAAGTACTCATGAACAGTGCAACAAAACTTGTGTTATGTCTAAAACACTTTAGACAATCTATAGACAGATTCATGATAGTCTTGCCTCAATACCTACTTCCAAAGTATGATCGACTGTGGATAGTTTGAATAACCTAGTTACTTGGGAAGTTAAAACATGCAAACTGAAACACAAGAATAATCGAATCTAATATGGTCTCAAAACTTTTGAATATCAATAAAATACCTTTTATATAATCATCATATTGATTACACATTATTCATGGTATATTGTTTCAATTTATCAAATAAATACTTGAATTAAAAGAATAGTTATCGCATGCTCCAAGCATGCACACTATGTTTATCTATGGTCCTTACTATGTGAAATAGATCAATTGTAAACATTTCCAATGAGGCTCATTTCACAATTCCAAATCCTTATCGTAAGTGTAAGAATGCCAAATTCTTTCCATTTGCTAAAATTTGTTAGATTCTAAGCTTATATGCAACTATCCTCTTGTAATGACTATGCACAAAAGTCATAGAGACTTGGAAACAAACATTACAAAGTATTCCCTTTGGACATTGGTTACTGGATCAATTCCATGGAAGCAAAGTCTCATATTCAAGGTTCATTATTTTGAACATCCTTCTTGCATAAAAGTTTCTAACTTACTCATAGATTTTTGATATCCAACTCCCATTATGGAAACATTTCCATATTTTCCATATGACTATCCATTCATAATAGAATCTTATCTATTCAAAATTATATTAATATGGCCCATTCATTACTATACTCCAAATTGCCTACAAGTGACCAATCCTTAGCAAAACTTGGATGTTCCTTAGCAATTGTTTAACAGCTTACGTCATATCCGGTTCTAGTCCTTTTTCCCTCTTAAGGGCCTAGGCATTTGATAAATTAGAATAGGAGAACATTATAGAACGTGCAATCGATCCTATATGTGTAGCATATGGGACGCAATTCATAATGTGTTACATAAAGACCTGATACTTTACCAGTCTCTTTCTATAACATTTATATATTTAGAATTTCAATATGTCGAATCTTTTCAACATAACATTCATATATGTCCTTGATTAAATTTGATTAAAATATCAATGTAAACTTTTAGAATTGAAATGAAGTATAAGTTCCTCCCCTTAATTATAGCAAAACAACTTTTCAAACCCTGCAACTTTGCAAATTGAAACCTTGGTTTTCTATAATTAACATTGCTAACTCACAACGGTGATCATAATAATTATGCTCCCACTAGCATAATAATTATTATCTTACTAGCATAAAACTTATGATCCCCCTAGCTTTGACATGTACTAAAAAATCACCTGGAATTCTAGAAATCAATACTTATTGACTTTCTTACCAAAGTTTAGATTTCTGATACGAGATCCTTCGATAAGACTTTATCTAAGCTCATACACCCTTTTAATAGAAAGCTCATATTTGTATCTAACATATTCATAACTTACAACAATAAGTTCTGAATGTTCAAACTATTTTCCATTTCTCACAATTCGAACTATGAAGAGGGATGGTATAATCATAATCGAACTTGAGAACGCAAATATCACAGTTGCTATCTCCTTAAAACCTACTTAGTGAAAGCATTTCCTCACAATCATTTTCATGAATTTGAGAGAAACCTTATGGCACTTAGATTTTATGGTGTATATGTTCCTATCCATGTGAATTTTTTATAACCATAATCACAAGACAAGGTTAGTGACAAATTCAAACCCATATGGATTGAACCTGTTCAATCTTAATTACTTGCCACCTGGCAACACAAGGGCCTACCATTGCTCCCAAGTTGTTAATAAAACAATTGAGTACTCATAGAACTCACATGCATAGTCAAATTTAGCTAGAATGGGAACATAAATAAGAATATGTCAACACGAAAGATTACAAACCTCAAGTTGTGTGTTGGAGATTAATAATAGGTTTATTCTTCATTAGTTCATGAAGCTTTTCAAAATCCTTAAGACTCGTACTGTAACACCGTAAAAATTTGAACAATATTTCACTTTTGAAAAACCATGAAATATAGTTTTCATTCATAAATAAAAAACATTGTATCAACATTGTATCAGTACAAAACCCCAAGATCAAAATATCTAAACTCTAGTGTATGTGTGTACAAGTCATGCCAGCGCCTTCCCGCGATCATCGCTAGTACCTGAAACACATAACACATAACACTGTAAGAATAAATGCTTAGTGAGTTCCCCAAAATACCACATATATCACATACGCCTTTCTAGGCCATAGGACCTTCCGATCCAAGTGTCTCATGGGATTTCCATCCCAGATAGGGTTGACCTTCCGGTCTGTATCATCTTGACCTTCCGGCCCACATTATGCTCACATCACATAACATATCACATATAACTTACATCGCATATACATCATACACATAAGACCCTTCGGTCATATACAATTACCCCATCGGGTAGGGCATTGTGAGAAGACTCACCTCAGACGTCTTGTAAATCTCTGAATCGGTAGAAGTATTTCCCAGCCTCCGCCTATTCACACAAAGTAAATACCCTCATAAACATAACACTCGAGGCTATACTCGACCCTCTATTATCACCCCTATAAGGGTAAAAGGCTATTTTACCCCGTCTTGACTCAAGGACCCCATTATTGATCAAATCCTAAAAGACAACAAAAATCAACGGTCAATTTTGACCCAACTAGCCTAGTGCACTCCGGTGATCGGCAAGTACACACATGTCCACTAACTCTCCATCCCGCTTGGTACGTTGAGTCCTACCCTATGCTCAACGAGTCACACCTGGCATGAATCACGGGGCTACCCCGACTCAACTCTCCGAGTCTCAAGAACAACTCAGCAAGTACCGCCTTGAAGTCCAGTCTTTTAACCCCCTTCTGACTCATTGAGTTATCTCCCAACTCGGCAAGTCTACTCACTGAGTAATCTATGTGGACCTTAACTTTACTCGCCGAGTCCCAAGAACAACTCGGCAAGTTCATGGCATGCACAAACTCTATAGATCTCCTGTGGTCAGATATGTGCCCTTAATCGATAGATCTGGCCTTCCAAAGCATAAATATCACATAAAGTCTGACTCTTGATGCTTATAACTCAACCAATAAGCATCAAATGATGATTTTGTCCCAAATACCTTAACCCAAGGTCGTGACCTCCATTGTTCTTCATAAATCTTGAAGAATAATGCTCTCTGGAACTCTATGGGTCCAGGTATAAAGCCTTATCTCTAGAAGGGACTATTTGGACCTCAAATCAACTTAGTCAAGGGTACAAGAAACCCTATAACCACATATGCTTCCCAAAACAGAAGAAGAGTCGAAAATAATACCTCAAATGAATGATCTTAGCTTTTAATCCTTAGAATAGCAACCTCCTTTGCTTTCCCTTGGCTAGAACCTCCTTCTTCTTACTAATGACACCACAAAGATCAACAATGATCAGTCCTTGCTTCTCAAATGATCTGAGACTCTCTCTCTAGGGGTAGTAGCCATAATGGACGGCCATAAGGGCCTTTAAATAGGTTCCAAGCCCTAGAAATTAGGGCTTCACTAAACAGCATGGACTCGCCGAGTCCACGGATGGACACGCCGAGTCCGGTCATGAATTAGAATGAACATCCGCATCCCTACTCGGCGAGTCTTGGTGCCAACTCGCCGAGTTCCTTCACAAACTCCAAAAAATCAAATGAACAATAATATACCTGGGAATCCGGATCTTACAATTCTCCCCCACTAGAATCAGACTTCGCCCTCGAAGTCTCACTCTGAAAAGCAACTCCGGATGGTACTCACGCATCTCACGCTCCGGTTCCCAAGTAAGCTCCGACCCTTTCGGATGCTGCCGCTGGACCTGTACCAGAGGTACATCCTTGTTCCTCAGGACCTTGATCTTTCGATCCCGTATCGCCACTGGTTTCTCGATGTAGTTCAAGCCCACATCCACCTGAATATCCTCTAATGGAACCACTGCTGAATCGTTGGCTATACACTTTCTCAGCTGCAACACATGGAAGGTATCGTGAATCTGGTCCAACTCTGCAGGTAACTCCAAACGATATGCTACTCTACCCACCCTCGCGATCACTCTTAGTGGCCCAATATACCGGGGCCCCAGCTCGCCCCTCTTCCTGAATCGGATCACTCCTTTCCAAGCCTGAAACTTGAGCTTAGATCGTCGCCTATCTGCATAACTCTTCTGGCGACTCTGAGCGGTTAGCAACCTCTGTCGGACCAGCTGAATCTGTTCAGTCGTCTGAAGCATGATCTCTTTAGTTCCCATCATACGCTGCCCTACTTCTCCCCGGCAAATGGGGGTCCGACACCTCCTCCCATACAACAGCTCAAAGGGTGGCATACCAATGCTCAAATGATGGCTGTTGTTGTAGGAAAAATCTGCTAAGGGCAAATACGTGTCCCAGCTCGTATCGAAATCTAGCACACATGCTCGAACATGTCCTCGAGCGTCTGAATCATCCGCTCACTTTGTCCATCGGTCTGCGGGTGGTATGCGATACTAAAATGCAACCCCGTACCCAACTCCTTATGGAATTTCTTCCAAAATCTGGAAGTGAAACGCACATCTCGATCTCATACAATCGAGATTGGCACTCCGTGTCGCGATACCACCTCTCTCACATACAATTCTGCCAGCCTCTTAGCAGAAGAGCTCTCACTGATGGCAAGGAAGTGAGCGCTCTTCGTCAAGCTGTCCACAATCACCCAAATTGCATCGACACCCCTAGCAGTCGTCGGCAACTTGGTGATAAAATCCATGGTGATATGTTCCCACTTCCACTTAGGAACCTCCAATGGCTGCAACTTGCCATGTGGACGCTGGTGCTCAGCCGTAACCTTGCGACAGGTTAGGCACCTCTCAACGAACCACGCGACGTCCCTCTTCATACAGGGCCACCAATATTCCTTCTTCAGATCCAAGTACATCTTAGTGGCACGGGGATGGATTACGAATTTCGTTCTCTGCGCCTCCTCCATCAAAATGGTACACGTTCCGCCCACAAACGGTACCCAAATCCATCCCTAAAAAGTCATAAGCCCTCGGTTATCTGTAACGAACTCTGATACCTGACCGATAACTCGCTGCCTCTTCTTCTTTTCCAGTTTCACGGCCTCGGTCTGGGCTCCTCAAATAGTGTCCAACACCGAAGTCATCACTGTCAATCTCATACAAACGTCTTGCATCAGAACGCTCTCCGCCCTACGACTTAGGGCATCGGCTACCACGTTATCCTTCCCCGGGTGATACAGGATATCGCAATCATAATCCTTTACCACATCCAACCATCCCCTCTGACGCATATTCAGGTTGGGCTGATCCATCAAGTACTTCAGGCTCTTATGATCCGTGTAAATGGTACATCGGACCCCATGCAGATAGTGAAGCCAGATCTTGAGGGCGAACACTACTGCCCCAAACTCCAAATCGTGGGTAGGATACCTCGCCTCATGAGACTTCAGTCGCCTCGATGCATAAGCTATCACATTCCCTCTCTGCATAAGCACTGCTCCCAACCCTAATATTGACGCGTCACAATATACCACAAAATCCTCCATTCCTTTCGGAAGGGCTAACATTGGGGCTTTGCATAGCCTCTGGCGAAGTGTCTCGAAGGAGGCCTGCTACTGTGGACCCCAACCAAAAGCTACACCCTTCCGGGTCAATTTAGTGAGTGGCATAGCGATCTTGGAGAAATCCATGATAAACCTCCGATAATAGCCTGCTAGTCCTAGGAAACTCCTGATCTCCGTTGGTGACGTCGGCAGCTCCCAACTCATCACTGCCTCAATCTTGGTCGGGTCGACCAATATCCCTTTGTGGTTAACGAGATGTCCCAGGAACTGGATTTCTCGCAACCAGAAATCACACTTGGAGAATTTGGCATAAAGCCTCTCTGCTCTCAAAACCCCGAGGACCTCCCTCAAATGCTCCTCATGCTGCTCTCTAGATCTCGAATACACCAAAATGTCGTCAATGAATACGATCACCGAGCAATCCAACATCGGTCTACACACCCTTCTCATTAGATCCATGAACACCGCTGGTGCGTTGGTGAGCCTGAAAGGCATCACCACAAACTGGTAATGCCCGTAATGAGTCCTGAACGCTGTCTTCTGGATATCCTCATCCCGCACCGTTACCTGATGGTATCCAAACCTCGAGTTGATCTTGGAGAACCATTATGCTCCCTTGAACTGATCGAACAAATCGTCAATCCTCGGCAACGGATAACGGTTCTTGATCGTCAACTTGTTCAACTCCCGATAATATACGCACATCCGGTGTGAACCATTCTTTTTGTTGATGAAAAGGATAGGTGCACCCCACGGAGAACTACTCGGCCGAATAAATCCCTTCCCAGCAGCTCCTGAAGCTACTAGGACAACTTCTGCATCTCGGGAGGCGCAAGGCGATAGGGCGCCTCGGCGATAGGTACAGCCCCCAGGATCAGATCGATACTAAACTATACCTGTCTAGCGGGAGGCACACCCAGCGACTCCTCCAGAAATACATCTGGGAACTCGCGTACTATCGGGACCTCTTCCACTGACCTCGGTCCCTCTAAATCAACCCTCGTGTCCATCACATACGCTATAAATCCATTACATCCCTGCTGAAGACTTTGTCTCGCCCTGGCGGCTGAACAAAACGCCGACCTAGAATGTGTACCCTCGCCGTACACTGTAAGAACTCCCCCACTAAGGTCTCGCATGGTCACCAGCTATCGCTCGCAGTCGGTGATCGCTCCAAATCTGCTCAACCAGTCCATGCCCACGATGAAACAGACATCCCCCATCGTAATGGGGACCAAATTGATTGGAAACTCAACCCCAAAAATCTCAAGCACACAACCTCGGATCACCTTGGTGGCATAGACCGCTCTCTCATCCTCTATGGAAACCCTCAGAGGTCGACTCAACGCCTCTCTACTCATACTGATGTATCGGCTAAATGGCAACGATACAAAAGATCGACTCGCACCCGAGTCAAATAACACTAGATCATGTACAAAATTCACAAGAAAAGTACCTACGCATAACATAATATAAGCACAGTATCTCACCATAAAATTAATACATGATAGGGTACATGCCAGCCACGACGTCAGGTGCTGTACGGACCTCCTCCGCTGTCAGCTGAAATGCTCTCCCTCGCGCGTTTGACGCCTTGTCCTTCACAGGCCGACTATCACTAGCTCTTGCAACAGTAGGGGCAGATCCCTGAAGTGCTCCCTGCGTCATCCCTCGAAACTGTGGACATTCCGCCTTCTGATGCCCGGTTTGGTTGTAGTGAAAACTGACCATGAATCCCTTGGGGCAATCCTTGGTGATATGCCCCTCATTGCCACACTTTTAGCAAGCAATAACCCTACAAACTCTATCATGACCCTTGCCACACTTTCCGCAAGTGCGGCCCTTCGGACCCCAGTCCTCGAATCGGTGGGCTTGGCCCGCTTGGCTGCCGGTTGAGACTGTACTAGCCGCCGCCCCATCCTCTGAGACTCGGCCTCCTCCTTGGCCTGCATCTCCAATTCGATCTCCCTCTTTCAGGCATTTTCCTGAAGCTTAGCATATGTGCGGTATGATGAGTTTTCCACAAAGTCACGAATGTCTCTCCTGAAAATGCTCAGATATCGACTCATACGTGCCTGCTCGGTCGACAAATGCTCAGGGCAGAACATCGCCCTCTCGTGAAACCTCCGTGTAATCTATGTAACCGACTCAGTAACCTGCTTAAGGGTTAGAAACTCCTGTGCCAATCGCTCGCTATCCACCTGGGGAATGTACTCATCTCGGAACATAGTAGTGAACCTTTCCTAGGTTACTGCAACAAGCTCAACAAGGGTGTAGTGTGCCGTCACAAACTTCCACCAGTCCTTCGCTCCCAAGCGAAGCTGGTTCAGCGCGAACCGAACTCTCAGATGCTCCGGACAGGAACATGTGTAGAAGCACCCTTCTATGTTAGAAACCTGCCTCATTGCGGCTATCGGATCCTGAGTTCCGTCAAATTCTGGTGGCTTCGTGTTGCTGAACTCTTGATACAACAACGAGTCACCCCCTTGCAGCCTGGCAGCAGCAATGGCTGCAGTGGCTGCAGCAACAACAACATCAGAAAGAGCAGCATACCGTGCACCAAAAGTCTCAATCAAAGTGGTCTTAATAGACCCGAACATCTCTGGAATCTCAACCCTGATGGCCGCAACCACCTCCTCATGGATGATCCTACGGATCTCCTCATCACTCATCCCGTTGACCTCTGGTGTGTGGCGCGTCCCAACCATCATCTCCCTCTAAAAATATAACATAAGAATATTAGGGACCCGCTCGAGTATAATCACACTCGATAACTCCACCCCACTGGTTCCTTAGTGCCCAAAGGATTCTTACTTGGACTGCGCACCAACCCGGTATCTTCAATAGTGCGGGCCCAATACTACCGTCCATACCGCATCGGCATTTATCCCAAGTCCTCCTCCTTGAGCCCCAATCCCAAGTGCTCTACTCTTACTATCATGCGCTACTTGCTAGCAATTCTCTCATAAGCACCTCGTTGCTACCTAAACACTCTTAAGCATTTCTAGCAGCAAAACCCCTACACTAAGGCAACATATATCAGGCCACTCTAGTCCTAATAAGAATACCTAGTCTACTCTAGCATGCATATCATAATACATCATATAGCATAACACAACATATCTGATAACATTTATTATGAGAGTATTTTGGGAAATTACCGTTCGGGCGCTGGCTGATCGTACACATGACTCTGCTCTGTTTGTCTCAAAACCCTTTTTCTTTTTTTCAAAAATTTTACTTTATTATGAAAAAAATTTCCTCAAATCCCCAGTTTGAGATCAGATATACCCGAAGATGTATCCGAATCCCTCAAACCAACGCTCTGATACCAACTTGTAACACCATAAAAATTTGAACAATTTTTCACTTTTGAAAAACCATGAAATATAGTTTGCATTCATAAATAAAAACATTGTATCAGTACAAAACCCCAAGATCAAAATATCTAAACTCCAATGTGTGTGTGTGTGTATAAGTCATGTCGGTGCCTTCCCGCGATCATCGCTAGTACCTGAAACACATAACACATAACATTGTAAGCATTAATGCTATGTGAGTTCCCCAAAATACCACATATATCACATACGCCTTTCCAGGCCATAGGACCTTCCGATCTAAGTGTCTCAGGGGATTTCCATCCCAGACTCGGTTGACCTTTCGGTCCATATCATCTTGACCTTCCGACCCACATCATGCTCACATCACATAACATATCACATATAACTTACATCGCATATACATCATACACATAAGACCCTTCGGTCACATACAATTACCCCATCGGGTAGGGCATATTGAGAAGACTCACCTCAGATGTCTCGTAAATCTCTGACTCGGTAGAAGTATTGCCTAGCCTCCGCCTATTCACACAAAGTAAATACCCTCATAAACATAACACTCGAGGCTAGACTCGACCCGCTATTGTCACCCTCAGAAGGGTAAAAGGCTATTTTACCCCCCTCTTCACTCAAGGACCCCATTGTTGACCAAACCCTAAAAGTCAACAAAAGTCAACGGTCAATTTTGACCCAACTCGCCGAGTGCAATCCGGTGACTCGGTGAGTACACACATGTCCACTAACTCTCTGTCCCTCTTGGTACGTCGAGTCCTACCCTATGCTCAACGAGTCACACCTGGCATGAATCGCGGGGCTACCCCGACTCAACTCGCCGAGTCTTAAGAACAACTTGGCGAGTACTTCCTTTAACTCTAGTCTTTTAACCCCCTTCTGACTCACTGAGTAATCTATGTAGACCTAAACCTACTCGCCAAGTCCCAAGAACAACTCGGCGAGTTCATGCCATGCACAAACTCTATAGATCTCCTGTGGTAAGATCTGTGCCCCTAATCCATAAATCTGGCCTTCCCAAGCATAAATGTCACGTAAAGTATGAATCTTGATGCTTATAACTCAACCAATAAGCATCAAATGATGATTTTGTCCCAAATACCTTAACCCAAGGTCATGACCTCCATTGTTCTTCATAAAGCTTGAAGAATAAGGCTCTCTGGACCTCTATGGGTCCAGGTACAAAGCCTTATCTCTAGAAGGGACTATTTGGACCTCAAATCAACTTAGTCAAGGGTACAAGAAACCCTAAAACCACATATCCTTCCCAAAACAGAAGAAGAGTCGAAAATAATACCTCAAATGAATGATCTTAGCTTTTAGTCCTTAGAATAGCAACCTCCTTTGCTTTCCCTTGGCTAGAACCTCCTTCTTTTTACTAAATGACACCACAAAGATCAACAATGATCACTCATTACTTCTCAGCCGATCTGAGACTCTCTCTCTCTGGGGGTACTAGCGACAATGGACGGCCATAAGGGCCTTTAAATAGGTTCCATGCCCTAGAAATTAGGGTTTCACTAAACAGCGTGGACTCGCCGAGTCCGATCATGAAATAGAATGAACATCCGCGTCCCTACTCGGCGAGTCTTGGCGCCAACTCGCCGAGTTCCTTCACAAACTCCAAAAATTTAAATGAACAATAATATACCTTGGAATCCGGATGTTACACCTACTGATCTCTTGACATATAATATTCTCTTTTCAAGAACCGTTCCTTCATAAAACAAATATTCGAGAGTTAGTGCAGATTCTTACCAAGATAAACAATTCACACAAAAGGTCTTAGTTGATCTTTCTTTTTATCCAAAACATCACAACTTACCAATTTCAAATGTACAAGGGTAAGAAATATTTTACTCTACATTTGATAAGTGTTATAAACCTTTATTAAGATTATGTCACTAAAGTTATAATCTTGGAGTATGACTCAAAGACTTGATTTTTGAATGAAGTATGATTCACCTTAATTGATTTAACCATTTCAACATTTCATGATTCCTCTTCTTAGCCATACAAGTGCACTAAGATGTCCTTAGAGGATCAATTGTGATAGATTTTTCATAATCATTAAGATGATCATGCAACACGATACTAAATTACTCTCTTTTCCTTTCAGATTGGAGAAACTTTTATCTTTCTGCCTAATTGGTTCCTTGTAGTCGATCGACTATACATTGAAACTTTTCAACGATTTAGAATTATACTTAAACTTGTAAGCATAACCATATTTACTAAACTTTTAGTAAATCATGACGAATAGTCTTGTCGTTCTTTGTGGTGGACATGACCAGTGCACAACCAAGTATACCTGATCCCCTAGTCCTTCACTTGACTCACATATACATGTGAACAAGGAATTAGTCTTAATTTACCAAAGATGAAAGTTCTCATTCATCATACAATATAAGTTGCATGATTTCAAGTTTCTATGCAATTGAAACTTTAGTGATGAGAATCTTTCCTTATTTGGTGGATTTTGACACTACCACAAACGAAAGAATCAAATCCATATTGGTAAAAAATAGAAACATACAAACATCAATTTTCACAAATGCCATTGTAAGGAAATATAAATAAGATAAAATCAAATTTTCTCTTTATTTATAAAATGTGGAAAACCTTTCCTTCCAACGCAAGTATATATGAAAACTATGTTTCTAAATATTCCTAAGCAATCTATCATAACTCCTAGCATCAGCTCAAAAATCCGGTCATCGAACCATGCAATCAAAATCCATATCTTCGGATCAGACTCAACATGCTTTTCTTTTAAGCCTCCTTTGATCCTACAAAACATTAAAATGTAATCTTATCGCATCATGTATTAAGAATCTACAAATAGGAACTTAATAGAGTTAGATAGTGGACTTACCTGAAGCAAAGTCAAACTTTTTGACTTTACCATCATTATGATCCTTCAGGTAGATACAGAAGCTTCGCAACCAATGCCCCTTCTCTTGGAAATTGAAAAAAACAAACTCTTTCGAAATTGTACATGCAACAATCATAGGTTTAGCCTTTCTCTTTCTTTTTTTCCCATTGCGATGAGAAGACTTTTCTGGACTTCCAATTTTTCCATTATCAATGCCCATGGAATTTTGGGATGTAGATCTTCCAATCAAATTTGCATTACCACTACATTAAATCATTGTTGACTCAACAACAGTTAGCCATTGGGTAAGATCAATAAGGGTCACGTTGCGGTCTGTCATGTAGTAGTCTGTAACAAACTGACTAAATGACTCCGAAAGTGACAGAAGAACCAAGTCAACAACCAATTTCCTTGACACAATGACTCCTAACATTTCCATCTTGTCAATGTGTGACTTCATCTCCAATGCATGTGCACACACATACCTTCCATTGTGGTGTTTGCTAGCCAATAGGGCTTAAGTGGCCGTGAACTTTTCAAGTCTTTGAACTTATGGGTCAAGGAGAACCATAGGAGGAGGTGGAGGAAGTGAAGTTTGTTGGGTTATGAGCATTCTAACTCTCCTAAGGTGTACATGCAATCCTAGAAACCTTGGATCTATGTTTTACTAACATACATGCAAATTTGATTTTCCAAGGTTCTTAACTTAACTTGCATGGCATGGGGAACTTTTAAACATAAGAGATAGTAGAAGAACATAGCTTTTTTTGTTTGGATTCCTTGAGAACCTTGTGAGGCTAGCACCTCAAGTATGATGCCTCAAATGTCTCACACAACACCACAACGCTTGGAATAACCTTGAGAGAAGTTCACTAACACTCACAATTCAGCTAGCCCTCTTGTAATTGCTTGAAGTGCTGATTTTGCTAGTCATGGAGTCTTTATATAGTTGTGTCACAAGTAGGGTCACACCATGTAAACCCTAATTGTCATGGCTTTCCATATTCCATGATCCATGGGTTTGTAACCTCCATGTACTATCCATGGAGTACCTTATGGGTTTTAGCCCAATCCAAACAAACCATGGATCATTAGCCCACTATACAAGAATAGATGATTTACACAATCAACCCCATATATTTAATTAGTCTCTTTTTGATCATTAATTAATTCCAAATTAATTCTTTGATCAATACTAATTGAATAATATTATTAATGTATTAGAACTTATAATATATTATTAAACCTTAAGTGTCCTTTCTCTCATTTAGTCTATCAAAGTGTTGCAATGCCATGCGACCCAAATAGACCATGTTAACTGGGTCAAGTACATTCCAGTAATAGTTATGAACTTAGACACTTAATCCAACAGTCTCTCACTTGGATAAGTCTAATAACTATAACCGCAAGAGTGACTTCAGTAACCGATCAACAATCGTAGCTCATTCAAGGTCACTCAGAAATGAGTTGATGATGATACACCATTTAATATAAGTGATCATATAATCCTCTATTCTAGATATCAACCGGACAAATACATGGAACAATGTCTTACTTATTGTCCAGCAGTTTGTTTCCCGATTTCCGATTTGTTTGACATAGAACTTAATCGAACACGTCAATTTAGTTCTGACCAGGCCCGGTACATAGGTCAAAACAAAATTATCATGGGGCCCAAATATCGCTTCTAAACCATGAAAGAACAGATAAACTTCGACTCATATGCTTGTTTTACTACTAGTTAAATCATACACAAAGGCACATTTTATAAAATCGAGTTACAAATGTGTTTTCGTATAATCAATGCATGACCAACTCATAGGCAATAAATCATATCTCTAGGCTTGAAGACTTATATGATATTACAATCAATGCATGAACAACTCGTAGGCAACAAAATTTCATGAAGTGATACAAGTGAGCATGGGTTGAATCCAATACTCATAACTTATGAGCACTCATGAGTGTTGTAGCAACACTTTGATATGTCCAACATCTTAGACAATTACAAGCCAACTCATAACAATATTGATTCATATCTACTTCCAACATATGACTGACTGTGGAGAATTTGAATAATATGAAATACCATGACATGATAATTCTGGAAGTCAAAACATGCAAAATTAAATGATATTAATCGATTTACAAAAGATTGCAACACTTTACTCATAAATAAAAAAACACCTTTTATTCATCATCAAATGTTAATTACACTTTACACATTTTAAAGCTATCTAATTACTAAAACTAATATCATCCTTCTGCCCTATGCGCCTTGTATGTTGCAGATGCTTAACCTTACCCAGTCCCTTCGTGAGGGGATCTGATGGGTTCTCATCTGATGATAACCTCTTTGCCACAAGGAGACCTTATTCTATTCGATGTGTGATGAAATGGTATTTTTTGTCGATGTGTCCGGATCTCCCGTGATTCCTCGGTTCCTTGGCTAAGGCAACTGCACTTTCACTATCACAAAAAAATTCTATAGGCTCCTTTATAGTTGGTACAACTCCAAGGTCTCCGATGAGGTTCTTTAGCCATATAGCCTCCTTTGCTACCTCGCTTGCCCCTATATACTCTGATTCGCAAGTTGAATCAGCCACTGTATCCTACTTGGAACTTTTCCAAGTAATTGCACCTTCGTTTTAAGGTATATACCCAACCTGACTGAGAGCATAAATTATCTCTATCAGTATGGAAGCTAGCATCCCTATACCCTACTACTCTCAAGTCATTACTCCTACCGAGGGTAAGGACCCAGTCCTTAGTCATCCACACGTACTTGAGAACGTTCTTTCCTGTAGTCCAGTAAGCCTTGCCAGGGTTCCCTTGATATTAGCTGGCAATGCTCATTGCAAAGGCCACATTAAGACGAGTACAATTCATAGCATACATGATCTAGCCTACAAAGGAAGCATATGGTACTCGAATCGTATTAGCTATTTCAGCCTTTGTACTCGGGATCTGAGTCTTACTCAATCTATCGTTACTTTGGATCAGTAACTCTCCTTTCTTGGAATTCTACATGCTGAACCTATTCAGCACCTTATCCATGTAGGTACTCTGACTAAGTCCAATTAGTCTCTTACTCCTGTCTCTCCAAATTGTCATCCCTATGATATATGCAGCTTCTCCAAGGTCCTTCATAGCGACACACTTCCTAAGCCAAGACTTTAGTTCCTGTAAAGTTGGGATGTCATTTCCTATGAGTAGTATGCCATCCACATACAGTACCAAAAAGCTAATTCTACTCCCACTAGCCTTGACATACACACAAGATTCATCTTCACTCTTCGAAAAGCCAAACTCTTTGACTTTCTCATCGAAACAAAGATTCCATCTATGAGGTGCTTGTTTCAATCCATAAATGGATTTCTCAATCTTACACACTCTATTAGGGTACTCTATGCTGACAAAACCCTCTGGCTGACTCATGTAAACATCCTCAACCAACATTCCATTAAGGAAAGCGATTTTGGCGTCCATTTTCCATATTTCATAATCATGAAATCCAACAATGGCTAACATAACCCGAATAGGCTTAATCTTTGCTACTAGTGAGAAGGTCTCATCATAATCAACTCCTGGACTTTGACAAAATCCCTTTGCAACCAGTCGCACCTTGTAAGTGTGTACATTACCATACATTTAAGTTTTCTTCTTGAAGATCCATTTGCACCCACCTGTCTTACGACCTGGCACCCTGTGAACCAAGTTCCAAACTTGATTGTCATACATGGACTGTATCTCGCTGTCCACACAGCTATTAGGTTCATCTAGACTTACGAGTGTGCTATCGCTGATAAGTGCATCACCTTCTGCAGTAATATGGAAACCATAGTAACGCTCAGGTGCATTCCTAATTGTTGTGGAATGCCTCAGAGGTAAGGACTCATATGTCGGATCAACAGGAGTTTCCTCCTCAGGTTGATTCCTAGAATTTGAGGTTCCATCACCACTTGACTCTTGAATTTCTTCAAGGTCAATTTTCCTCCCACTATTTCCTTGGCTTCTGAACTCTCTCTCGTGAAAGACTCCCCTCCTTGCTACAAAGACCACATTAACATTGGATTTGTAGAAGAGGTAACCAAAGGATTTTTGTTGGTAGCCAATGAAAATACACCTCATACTTTGAGGTTCAAGTTTATCATGAGTTTCGCATCTTACGAAAACCTCACAACCACAAATCTTTGTGTAATCTAGATTGGGAACTTTACCAGTCTACATCTCGTGAGGTGGTTTGGCAACCTTTTTTGTAGGGACAAGATTAAGAATATGGGCAGCAGTCTCTAACGCATACCCCCAGAATCAGATTGGTAGCGAAGCTCGACTCATCATGGAACGCACCATGTCCATCAAGGTTCGATTACGCCTCTTAGCCACACCATTAAGCTGTGGTATTTTGGGAGGTGTCAATTGTGAGATAATCCCACATTCCTTAAGATAGTTAAGGAACTTTGTACTAAGAGACTCACCACCTCGATCGGATTGAAGCATCTTAATGTTGGTGCCCAACTGATTATCCACTTTCTATTTAAACTCCTTAAACGTTTCAAAGGTTTCTGACTTATGCTTGATTATGTAGACATATCCATATCTACTAAAATCATATGTAAAAGTCACATAGAAGTGGTTAGCATCTCTTGTGGCAGTTCTAAAGGGTCCACACACATTAGTATGTATGAGGTCCAACAAAGTCTCACCCCTAGCACAAGTACCAGTGAAGGGTGACTTTGTCATTTTCCCAAGAAAACAGGATTCACAAGTATCATCTGATTTTAGGTCAACTGACTCCAAGACTCTATCCTTTTGGAGTTGGCATATGCGTTTCTTGCTTACATGTCCAAGATGAAAATTCCATAATGATGCTTTATCCAAGCTAGTGGAAGAATCTATACACAATACATTATTTCCTAGGTTATCAACAACGAACACAGTTTCATACACACCATCACAAGGTAATGCTTAAAAATAAAGAACATTATTTAAGAAAACATTAATACCACCACATTATTATTAAACGAAAAGGTAAAACCTTGTTTGTAAAAACCATGAAAGGAAATAATATTTCTCACCATTTCAGACGAGTAACAATACCTATTCAAATCTAACACTAACCTACTACTTAGCAACAAAGAATAAACTCCAATCTTGGTGACAGGTAAAGCTTTCCTATTCCCGATGATAAAATTTATCTTCCCATGCTCCATATTCTCACTTCTTCTTAGTCCCTGTAAATCAGTACATATGTGAATACCACAACCTGTATCAAGGACCCAAGAGTTATAATTGGGTGAGTTATTAGAAAATATAGTGTAAATACGTGCATGGTTGGGTTTCATTTTCCCATCCTTAACATCCTTTCGGTACTTTGGGTAGTTTCGCTTCCAGTGCGACTTTTCGTGGCAATAGAAGCAATTAGCCTCTTTAGGGTTGGCAGAGGAAGTGACAAAACCTTTCCTGGTTCCACTTCAAGAGGAGCTATCAAGGGACTTTCCCTTAGTACCCTTTGAATGGTTGTTCCTCTTCATTCCTTTGACTTGCCCAATTGCCAAGACATGGGCCGTGGTAGGAGTAGGTCTAGTAACAACCGCATTTCCTTTAAGACCACTTTTCGCAGTCTTCAAAATTCCTTGAAGTTTGCTGAGTG
The DNA here is from genome assembly GCF_052625555.1 of Lactuca saligna. Lineage (NCBI taxonomy): Eukaryota > Viridiplantae > Streptophyta > Magnoliopsida > Asterales > Asteraceae > Lactuca > Lactuca saligna. The sequence continues at coordinate 83,130,932 of NC_136423.1, read as the reverse complement.
TAACTTCCTCCTTGTTCATGTGGTATGTCGTTCGGAATTGATCATAACACGAAGGTAAGGAGTGAAAAATGATGTCAATTTCCAACTCCTCGGGGAACCTCACGTTCAGTTTCAGCAAACGGTCCACATACCTTTTCATTTTCTTCATGTGGCTCGTGATGGGTTCACCATCCTTCGTCCAAGTTGTTATCATGGAGCAGATGATTTCATACCACTCTTAAAGAGCACTCTAATGGTACTAGTCCATAGAGTCTTGGTGCGTCTCAAAAGGATAGTAGTCCTTAAACGAATTTTGGAGATCGGCTGTCATTGTGGCCAACATGATACATGCCACTTTGGTAGCATCTCTCTCATGTTCCTAGTATTCGGTGATCTCCTCAAGAGTAGCAGATGACTCTAGTTCCTTAAGCTCCTTATCGAGGACGCACTACTAGAAAACATCCCTTTAATGACGCGCAAAAAATGACACTCGCTGATAGTGGACACGCATTTGTGCGTGCCCTAAAAAATAATGTCAGTTTTGCAAAATTTGAAGGATAGTGGACATGCATTTATGCATTCCCTAAAATTAGTGTCAGAAAAAGAAAAAAAAAGGAAATGCGGAGGGTGCCTTTCATAAACTGTGTATCGTCTAAGTGTGTCGCTTTATAATTTTTTAATGAAACACGCGTTTTTTAAGGCGGGATTTCACCCCGCCTGTTGGATCCCAAAAATCAAGCCCCCTCATCTCTTCCGATTAGCAAGAAAAAGCCCTAGGGCCGTCGTCTTCATAGCAGCATCACACCACCACCAAACCTCCAATCTCGCACCGCCAAGTGTCTCCGACCATCTTCTCCAACCATTCTTTCCTGTTGCATTCATGTAACAGGTGCTCATTCTTCACGTTCGTATGATAAAACCCTAACCGTAAAAACCATCATTCTCTAGGTCGAGAGCAACGATTCCATCAAGAATGTCAAATACATGATACAGGTTCCTCTTTCTCCTCTATTCTTACCTCTAATTTTGATTTTGAAACTTCTCATCTTCTCCTCTATAAAACCCTAACCGTAAAAATTATAGGGGTTTCAATTGGGATTTCCTCCTCCATACTCGATCCCTACTTCTACTCTCTACGCATATCAGATATGATCCGTTCTTTCTCCCCTTTTCTCCTTCTTTTTCTTTGTTTTCTCAGGTATGACATCATTCTCCCCTACTTTCTACTTGTGCATCCCATTCTGATACTTTTCTACTTGATACAATCATCGATGATTCAGAACCAACAAACGCTTCAGCATCTATCGTATTCGGGTAATTCATCCCAATCCATTAATCACTTTCAGTTTTCATTAAAAAACCCTATTGATTTGGCAAGTTCATGAACCAGATGTAGCACATCCCAAACTCGGGTTTTAACCAAACCCGATAGAGCCATTGACGAAATCATTGGATTCGGTCAACAAGGACAATCTGTAATCGCGTAGCTTTCTTCACAAAGGATCGCTCCAGATGCTTTCCCTCATTATCTCGTCAGAAACGGTGGTGGTGGTGGGATTTTGGTTCTAGGTCAGATAATCGAGCCAACCATGGTGTATACTCCATTAATCGAGTCACAGTAAGTTCTATTTTGCTTATCTCTTATCATAAAACATTAACAATGGCGTACAGTCTTCTTACCCCTTTTCTCCCTTTTCTGCAATTGCTCAATCTCCCTTTTCTGTTGTATAGGATATGATATAACTACTAATGATTGGGATGACTACTCAAGATATGTGAATCCTGATGGAGTTGATTTATCTAATGTAAGAACCTGTTTCCATCTATGAGTTTTGTCTATTTTTTGACTTGAAAACATGTTTATCATTGTATATTGTTTTTGGTTTCATTTGTGACAACCCAAGTTGCCCCGTTACATTTCTCCGTGACCGTTAACGGAATATTCAACTGTTCAAAAGTTCCGTTAATGAGAAGTCGTCAAGTTTAATAAACATTTCAATTGTGTATGTTTATATGCCGTTAAGTCGTGATAAAAGGGAATAAAAATACATAACACATATTTCCATTTAATTGGAAATGTTAAGTTTTATTATTACGACCACTAAATCGGGTGCGACCAAAAGCCCCGTTTAACGACAGTATCGGGTAAAATCCCACTGAGCCCTGACTCAAAACCCTATATAAGGGTGAGTGGAGTCCATTGGAGACTTTTTACACTCTCTCTCTAGACTTGTTTTAGCCCCGAATCCGCAACCAAACGCTTCAAAATTGTAAGTCCGCTTACCCTATCTTATTCAAAACATATTGATGTGTGTTTTTAGCCCAAAAATCGGACTTAGAAGCAATGGAAAAGGAGTTTACGGCCTAAGCTCCTCCTTAGGCCGTAAACACCCAAAACAAGGCCAAAATGACCCAAACTTGTCCCTAATGGCTTGGAAATAAATTGAGGTATTAGCCTACGAGTGTTTAAACATTAAAACTCATGGATTTGGGGGTTAAAAGAGAGTTTACGGCCCAAGCACAAGCTTACGCCGTAAACACCTCAAAATCTTGTGAAAAGGCCCCAAAAACACTCCCAAACCACACTAGGGCTTAACACATAAATTAAGGGCGTATTCCTTTGGGTTTAGATCACTTAAACACATCAAAATGAAGGATAAAAATGAGTTTATGTCCCAAGCACATGCTTAGGCCGTAAACTCCCCAAACTAAGCCAAAATGTTGGTTTTTGTCCCCCAAATGGCCTTAGACATTTACCATAAAATACTAGGAAGGATTTAAAGGCTTAAACACAATGAAATGAGGCATGACTTGGATTTTACGACCCAAGCATTTATCTAGGCTGTAAACTCCCCAAAACCCACTCAAATGATGGTTTTAATCCTCCAAAATAGCATCATACTTCATTAGAAATCACTAGAAAGGCATTAGGGGCTTTAAACTTCCCAAAACTCTAAGGATTAGAGTTTATGGCCGTAAACTCCTTTAGGAGTGGTCCCTTGGCCGTAAACTCATAGATCATGCCCTTAGAGGCCTCAAACCCACTCATGCCTTTTGGGAAATGTGCTTAGAATAAATCAATGGGCAAGCTAGAAACATAAAACACCCAAGAATGTGACCTTGGGAGTTTACGGCCGTAAACTCCCTTGTGTTAGGCCGTAAACTCCAAATTGGTCCATGTTAATGATTTAAACCCATTCACACACTTGATATTTGAGTGTAGCAAATTTCCACAACTGATAGGAGACCCTTAGCACCCTTAAACGCTACCCGGAACACCCAAACACTTGGCCAAAGTGTTTTCCGCTCTTGTGGGCGCGTGTATTTATTTAATTAGCATTAAATATACTAATTGTATGTGAACATATGTTATCATATGTTAAATAGGTCATTAAGTGCGTTCGAGTCCTTACGTGGCACCGAACGCCCAAACAACACTCTCGTTGGACCTACTTACACCAGGTGAGTTCATACCCCTGAATGAACCTTTTTAAATGTTTTTAAATGTTTTATAGGGGGGAATACAAGTTAAACATGCCAGTTATTAGGTAAATTACATGTGATTGATAACCCGCATGCACAAAATTTTACCACTTTACACTGTTTTACCGAGTGGGACACTATAATGACTTTTACTTATTTCATAACTTTTACTTATACTGATTTATCCAAATTCATTTTAAATTGGTTTATGAAAGATCCTCTTAGGTTTTTAAACATATGTTACAAAAGAATACAATTTGGGATTTTCTCTGTACTTAAAGGCTTTTCATTAAAGATTTCCTTTTTAGACGTATACTTTTACTTGTTAAATACTGCTGCTTCGCTTGTACTTATTTTACAGTCCTACTCGGTAACGCTTTCACTTATATTTGTAGTCGCGTATACCTGATGACGCTTATACTTAATCACGCTCTTACTTAGTAATACAATTTCTTCTTCACTTATACTTGATAACAACTCTACTTCACTTATATTTGATACGATTTTGCTTCACTTATTATCGCCTCTACTTCGTGATACGCTTGTACTTGTTCGACACTTTTACTTCACTTGCGACAGCTCCTACTTCACTCGTTAGACACTCCTACTTCACAAGAATCACCTATACTTGATACACTTATATAGATACACGTGAATCACCAACTTCAATTATTACACACTCAGTCATAGTTAGATGTACGTTTGTGCTTATATAGATACATATTAGTAACGATTGAAAGGCTTAGGAAGGCACATCCGCCCTATTTCCTTTTCTTCGTTGACATGTGGTCTAGTGGGATCGGGGGGGCGTCCGAAAGTCGTTTGGTTCATTAGTTATATACTATGTATATGAGTATGGACATACAAGAAATTCTCTAGTCAAGTCAGTTGAGAGTCTCTACCTCTATTCTACACTTACTTTAGAAACACACTACCCACTGTTTGGATGTCTCTATCTCTAATACGTCACTTGTATCAGAAATCCACTCCCCTCTAGAAACACACTATCCTCTATTTGGGATGCATTTTCAGGACGCAGCCTTCTTCGTCATCTAGTTAGTAACCAGAGTCTCCTGTAGGGAGAGCGCATATTATGTGTATAGGCCTATACGGGATTGACAACCCCGCACCCTGACTGCTAGCTACAGTCCACGGCCTAACAAGCCAAGGGGTGACAAATGTCACATTATATAGATGCTTGTAGGGCGTCTGGAACTCTAGTCAGTATGGTTACGAGTATCCTGGGTTACTTTATAATTCATGGCTTTAAGGTAACGGTATTTCACCAGCAATCTACACTGTATGCTGGTAATTCATTTTCAGAGTCACACTGTTTTGACCTTACAAAACGTATCTTTCATTTGATACTGTCTGAGGTCTGTTATCTCTATTTTGACCTTACAAGACGTATCCTTCATTTGATGCTGTCTGGGGTCTGTATCCACTATATTCACAGAATCCACTATATTCACGGTATTCACTGTGTTCACCATTCAAGACCTTGCTAGATGTATCTTTCATTTGATATTGTTTGCGGTCTGTATTCACTGTTTAGACCCTACTAGTTGTACCCTTCATTTGGTGCCTTCTGTGGTCTGTGCCTCCACTTGTTAGACTGAACCAGGCATGTCGGTTGTTTGATACTTTCCTGGAATCTATGGTTCTTCGCCTTAGTCAGCAGTCCTCACTGATGAGGCATATGATATTCCCTGATGTTGTTGCTTTCCTCAATAATGAAATTCAGTATTTTGATAATGATAGCAATTTAGGAAAGACTACTTGTTACCCCACATCACTGACCAGTCTTGGTAGAAGGCTGCTTTTATTAAAGAAAATATAGGATTTTCTGGAAAGGACTCTAATACACTGAAATCTCTTAAACTATTACTTTATTAAGTTATTTGATTGAAATGCCACTAAATGCTTATGAACTCACCAGCATTTGTAAAAATACTGATACTCGCTTTTCAAATAACTTGTATTCTCAGGTTAGCATTAGACAGGTACATCCTCGGAGCTGTTGATGAAGATAGCTTAGTACCATGCTGTATTTATTCTATTACTTGTATTACTTTAAATTGTTGTAATGTAACCTTGTAAAACTATTACTATTAATGCAATGTTTTGTGGTACTTTGATTACTATAACTTTGATTACTATAATGCAATGTTTTGTTGTACTTTGATTACTATAACGTCATTCACCGCAGAACGTTTCCGCCGTTCCGGTTTTGGGGTGTGATAGATTGGTATCAGAGCATTGTTTATAGTGAGCTAAGTATATCAATTCATAAAAGATATACATCCTATAAATACAAAAGGGATAAAACACTCTGACCAAGAATTATACTTTAAAATATAACCATATTTTACCAAAGTATAATAACATCCGGAATCTAAGCACTCGAACACAAGTATCACAAGAAGAACAAGGATAAAAGTCTTCGGATGTTGAGCATTACATACAAATCTGGGCAGTTATGTAATCGTACGCTGGAATAAATGTAACCTGATCAACTACCTTTATTCGAGATGCGATGAACGTGTCGTCGGGAATGATTGTGGTGTGCAACAGGTCTGAAACATACCAACTAGGATTTGTTAGAGCCAAAGATAAAGTTAAAATACTATAGGAGTATTTTAGAACGCTAAAAGATTCACACTAAACCCATAATCATAATTCAAAGATAAGAACCAAACAAGAATTAAAATATCATAGGGGTATTTAGGATACATAGATAACCTTGCGTGAATAACTAAAAAGATCCTTATTGATATACCTACAACTACAGAGGGTATACTCCCAAGGTTATATATAATAAGGACCCCATAGGCTAAGAATGTGTGGTTTCGCTCTATTACCTTTTCCTCGTTGGGATGTTGTTCTAGAGTAGTATCACATATTTGAAGGCCTATCGGATCTAAACTATATATGATTTGTACACGCTGGGTAATCGTAGCAGGACTCGATATGGATCACACAGTGAAATGTTAATAATCTCTTAGGATTCTTTAGACATTTCCATTCTCGCACGAACCCTGTAGAAAACCCTACCCACTTCAGTGCATAACAGGAGAGTTGAATTCAACCCCGAAGAGGTTCATTGAGAATATTTCCTGTTCGGAAATAAATGAACTGGGTCGAGACTATTGAATACACCAAGTGCCCGTGTTCTTTTAGGGACAATGGTGAGAAATTCGTCTAAACTTCGGAGATTCCCAGTCATCCATCGCGAAGTGATGACACCCAGAGTTGGAATCAGAAGGAAGGCGGAGTAGAAATTCAATATGTCCATACGAGAAGAGAACCCTAGGAAACTACCTGAAGGAAACCAACGCCGATTCCAGTCAAAGACACGAGGCAGACTGAGGGAGCCAGTATATGGAACCCGGGAATTGTCTTTTCCTCGTGTTCGTCACGCTAATACACCCTTAAAACAATACAATTTAGTGAGTTAGTGATTACACCACTCACGCTATGTGTTAGGTAAATCGTTGATTCCCGTTGCCAGCCACACGATTAGGGCAGGTCCCCACACCTTTATTGAGAAGTGTTCATCCATGAGCCTCTCTTTCTGCAGTTTCGTTCCGAACTGTTCACAAATCTCTCCAGGACGGAGAGTGAAACCTTCTCCAGTATAAAGGTAACTTAGTAGGAACGACTCGCATCTTATGGCCTTTTTCCGATACTCATACTCCTACCTCGATTATCAAGACTACATCATAGGGATGTAGGTCGGCGTTCAAACAACCAGTACCCGAGGCACGAGAAAATTTTATGCCTAATGCGATCGGGACATAAATGTCCAGGGTTAACCATCGTCTCTTATTACCTTGTATTCCTTTCCGTGTAGGAAAACCATGCCACCGAAGAAACGTAACCAATCCACAAGCAAGAAACCTACTCTCTTATTTGATGAAGCTACGTTCTAAGCTACAGTCTCAGCAGCCGTAGCAGCTGTCATGGCTCACCTGAATGCTAACACCGCTAATGTTAGCAAGAGCCCTGTCGGGAATTCCAATTCTGGCAATCGATAGCAACAAACAACACTTCCATACTCAGCCACCCAAGAACCTCAACCGAACCCACTAAAGAGAAAACTCAAGTTTGAGGAAGGAAGTACCTCGACTCAAGGACCTTCAGAAGGACAACGAGCTGAGGCAGCCGATACTCCTATCAACCCTTCCCTCCCGATCTCAAGGAGACCATACCTTGGAGACCTCCCCCACTGCAGCAAGTGCAGCTACCATCATCATGGTGTCTGCCGGGAACTCTATTGTCCTAGGTGCAACATGAAGGGGCATACTGCTCGTGTATGCAGAACTCCGGTGGAACATATTGCATCAATCGCCAATGCGGCGGCCACTCAGGTTTGCCGCCTATGTGGCGAGTTTGGACACTCCAAGAGGGACTGCTCAACTGAAGGAAACAACAGAGACACAGGAGGAGCCTAACCCTACTGCTTAGGAAAGAGCGTCAGAGAACTCGTTAGATTATGGTACATCGCTCGATCTCGGATAACTAAACTAAAAACAATAAAAGACTAATTCAAATGTAAATTCTTTCCAGTAAGGCGAAAGTCGTAGCACTGTTATAAAAATTTAAAATTTATTAGGTAAAACTATAATGGCTAAACATATGCGTTACGACCATGTATATTTAAGATGGAAAGACCTAGAGTGAGCGAATGCCGCCTCATTTCCTGTTCCTTGTTTGGTTGTGGATTTAAGGCGGGGTCGCTCAGTCAACAGTCCTCCCCACCTTAAATATAAATGACTAGTATATGTGAGGCGATTATAGAAATGCCTTGTAAGTATTCATTCATGAAAGATACTCTATTCAGAAAACCATAGAACTCTTTATAGTTCCGCGTCGACTCTATCGGTCCAAGTATCCGCGGTAGTGATGCGTAGGATGGAACCCGACACGCCTAGAACTAGTGTGCCTGTTCGGCACATGACTCTATCGATCTTCACTTTACACCATGTCAGAGTGTCCCAACTTTGACGACTCCATTGATCATGGTTTGACTTCGTGCAACCATGTGTACATTCTTAGTGTTGTGTAAAAAGATTTTTCTCCATAGCCATATCGGCAAATAAAGGTTCTTCCGAACCTGAACATAACACAAATAATCAAACTTAATACGATCTGTCAATCGTCCCTCTTATCTCAAACCTTCCGAAACACCCAAGGGGAAGATACCATACATTGTTGACCGACCCCTCGTAGTCAGATAAATACCGGAGCAAAAGACACTGCAGATACTTCAGAAAACGACAACCATCCGAAGCATACCTCTTAAATTCCCCCAGGAGATCCTTCGTACCTTGCACAACAGGTTCGTGAACCCAGAGAATAGAACTCACGGGGCCGACCACTATAACCAGGTATATGCTGGCATACGTCAAGTATTGGCAGTTAAGCCAAGCATGAGTTCTACCACGGACCTCTTAGCAAAACACTTTCACCATATTCCATAACATACGAGTCGAAGTCAGCAGAATCAGTGCGGGTTGAGCACATAAAGTTCTGAGTGATGAACCATGTACCCACTAGATTAGACCTAGATCGAGAAAATTCAGAACCTTCGGAAGAGTAGTTGCAGTAGATGCTCTAACTACTCAGGCACCTTACCCACCCTGTTACAGACAGGTAGTGCCTATCATCCTCCACCCTATTGCATGGAGGAAATCGTCGTTGCCTTGTAGACGATGAAATACATTCTCCAAAGTGAACACTAGGATACCGAGAACCACAGGATAACCTTCGCAGCCAAGAATATTTGGTCAAGTGTGAAAGTAGTTGCGTTAAATCTCATGACCCGGATCCCGAAGAGATCATAGGCTTGACACCAGCCTTGGTGTTAGGCGAAGGGTTATGCAGGAACATACACCTTCCACGCTAGGATAAACCATAGTCTTAGAGATTCATTGGACTATTAGGTGTTCCAAGAATACTATCTCACACAGAGATAATAGAACTACCTCCCGAGATAGTCCAACACTCGTTTAGTGAAACCCTATCTCCTCGACCCTTAGGGTTTCCGTATCTCAAGCTTTGTTAGTGCAGGTTCATTTTGCACAAGCGCGAGATAGACACTCTATAGCAAACGAATAACCATAGTCACGCAACCCACTCGACGATCTAGAAAGTCTCTATCAGCCATTTGAAAGAAAACATGAAACCGAAGACCACCCGAGCTTCCCAAGGACTAACCTGAAGGACTACACATCCAGTGCAAGTGAGAACGTTAGGAACTTCAGAATGGCGATCACACCAGTGTTGAACTTGCCATAGAAGTACACCACGTTCTTAGTACTGAAAAGCTCTACTCCTTTCCGAGAGCTTAGGACCATCCAAGAATCCTCATGGAGACATGGTCCAACCCTTTTCAGGCCACTACTACCTTCGGATATACCACCGGATTCAAACCCGGACGACCCATTTCTTAGACTTGACTTGATAGGTGATTTCCTGACAACACTCTTCGTGCCTCACTCATCTTGATAGAATCCATCGAGAACCCTAACCTTGTAGATACACCAGTTGGAACCCACTAGCTACACAAGACGGAATCCGCATCCCGTACGCGAGGGTCTGTTGAAATGACAAACACAGACCAGAGATCACTTGGGAATGCGAGGACAACCACATAGGAAGTACTCTTTTACCTCTACTTGGCCATTCATACCTACTTCCTTGCCTAGATCTGAATTTCGGGACGAAATTCCCTCTAACGGGGGGATGATGTGACAACCCAAGTTGCCCCGTTACATTTCTCCGTTACCGTAAACGGAATATTCCACTGTTCAAAAGTTCCATTAATGAGAAGTTGTCAAGTTTAATAAACATTTCAATTGTGTATGTTTATATGCCGTTAAGTCGTGATAAAAGGGAATAAAAGTACTTAACACATATTTCCATTTAATTGGAAACCTTAAGTTTTATTATTACGACCACTAAATCGGGTGCGACCAAAAGCCCCGTTTAACGACAGTATCGGGTAAAATCCCACTGATCCCTGACTCAAAACCCTATATAAGGGTGAGTGGAGTCTATTGGAGACTTTTTACACTCTCCCTCTATACTCTCTCTCTCTAGACTTGTTTTAGCCCCGAATCCGCAACCAAACGCTTCCAAATTGTAAGTCCGCTTACCCTAGCTTCTTCAAAACATATTGATATGTGTTTTTAGCCCAAAAATCGGACTTAGAAGCAATGGAAAAGGATTTTATGGCCTAAGTTCCTCCTTAGGCCGTAAACACCCAAAACAAGGCCAAAATGACCCAAACTTGTCCCTAATGGCTTGGAAATAAATTGAGGTATTAGCGTAGGAGTGTTTAAACATTAAAACTCATGGATTTGGGGGTTAAAAGAGAGTTTACGGCCCAAGCACAAGCTTACGCCGTAAACACCTCAAAATCTTGTTAAAAGGCCCCAAAAACACTCCCAAACCACACTAGGGATTAACACATAAATTAAGGGCTTATTCCTTTGGGTTTAGATCACTTAAACACATCAAAATGAAGGATAAAAATGAGTTTATGGCCCAAGCACATGCTTAGGCCGTAAACTCCCCAAACTAAGCCAAAATGTTGGTTTTTGTCCCCCAAATGGCCTTAGAAATTTACCATAAAAGACTAGGAATGATTTAAAGGCTTAAACACAATGAAATGAGGCATGACTTGGAGTTTACGGCCCAAGCATTTATCTAGGCCGTAAACTCCCCAAAACCCACTCAAATGATGGTTTTAATCCTCCAAAATAGCATCATACTTCATTAGAAATTACTAGAAAGGCATTAGGGGCTTTAAACTTCCCAAAACTCTAAGGATTAGAGTTTACGGCCGTAAACTCCTTTAGGAGTGGTCCCTTGGGTGTAAACTCATAGATCATGCCCTTAGGGGCCTCAAACCCACTCATGCCTTTTGGGAAATGTGCTTAGAATAAATCAATGAGCAAGCTAGAAACATAAAACACCCAAGAATGTGACCCTGGGAGTTTACGACCGTAAACTCCCTTGTGTTAGGCCGTAAACTCCAAATTGGTCCATGTTAATGATTTAAACCCATTCACACACTTGATATTTGAGTGTAGCAAATTTCCACAACTGATAGGAGACCCTTAGCACCCTTAAACGCTACCCGGAACACCCAAACACTTAGCCAAAGTGTTTTCCGCTCTTGTGGGCGCGTGTATTTATTTAATTAGCATTAAATGTACTAATTGTATGTGAACATATGTTATCATATGTTAAATAGGTCATTAAGTGTGTTCGAGTCCTTACGTGGCACCGAACGCCCAAACAACACTCTCGTTGGACCTACTTACACCAGGTGAGTTCATACCCCTGAATGAACCTTTTTAAATGCTTTTAAATGTTTTATAGGGGGGAATAAAAGTTAAACATGCCAGTTATCAGGTCAATCACATATGATTGATAACCCGCATGCACAAAATTTTACCACTTTACATTGTTTTACCGAGTGGGACACTACAATGACTTTTACTTATTTCATAACTTTTACTTATACTGATATATCCAAATTCATTTTAAATTGGTTTATGAAAGATCCTCTAAGGTTTTTAAACATATGTTACAAAAGAATACAATTTGGGATTTTCTCTGTACTTAAAGGCTTTTCATTAAAGATTTCCTTTTTAGACGTATACTTTTACTTGTTAAATACTGCTGCTTCGCTTGTACTTATTTTACACTCCTACTCGGTAACGCTTTCACTTATATTTGTAGTCACGTATACCTGATGACGCTTATACTTATTCACGCTCTTACTTAGTAATACGATTTCTTCTTCACATATACTTGATAACAACTCTACTTCACTTATACTTGATATGCTTTTGCTTCACTTATTATCGCGTCTACTTCGTGATACGCTTGTACTTGTTCGACACTTCTATTTCACTTGCGACAGCTTCTACTTCACTCGTTAGACACTCCTACTTCACAAGAATCACTTATACTTGATACACTTATACTTTACGATTCTGTTATTCCACACTGTATGAATTCACACCACGATGATATGTCTTCAATTATTACACACTCAGTCGTAGTTAGATGTATGTCTGTGCTTATATAGATACACATAAGTAACGATTGAAAGACTTAGGAAGGCTCATCCGCCCTATTTCCTTTTCTTCGTTGAGATGTGGTCTGGTGGGATCGGGTGGCCGTCCGAAAGTCGTTAGGTTCATTAGTTATATACTATGTATATGAGTATGGACATACCGGAAATTCTCTAGTCAAGTCAGTTGAGAGTCTCTACCTCTATTCTACACTTACTTTAGAAACACACTACCCACTGTTTGGATGTCTCTATCTCTAATACGTCACTTGTATCAGAAATCCACTCCCCTCTAGAAACACACTATCCTCTATTTGGGATGCATTTTCGGGACGCGACCTTCTCCGTCGTCTAGTTAGTAACCAGAGTCTCCTGTAGGAAGAGCGGACATTGTGTGTATAGGCCTATACGGGATTGACAACTCCGCACCCTGACTGCTAGCTACAGTCCACGGCCTAACAAGCCAAGGGGTGACAAATGTCACATTATATAGATGCTTGTAGGGCGTCTGGAACTCTAGTCAGTATGGTTACGAGTATCCTGGGTTACATTATAATTCATGGCTTTAATGTAACGGTATTTCACCGGCAATCTACACTGTATGCTGGTAATTCATTTTCAGAGTCACACTGTTTTAACCTTACAAAACGTATCTTTCATTTGATACTGTCTGAGGTCTGTTATCTCTATTTTGACCTTACAAGACGTATCCTTCATTTGATGCTGTCTGGGGTCTGTATCCACTGTATTCACAGAATCCACTGTATTCACAATATTCACTGTGTTCACCATTCTAGACCTTGCTAGACGTATCTTTCATTTGATATTGTTTGCGGTCTGTATTCACTGTTTAGACCCTACTAGTTGTACCCTTCATTTGGTGCCTTCTGGGGTCTGTGCCTCCACTTGTTAGACTGAACCAAGTGTGTCGGTTGTTTGATACTTTCCTGGAATCTATGGTTCTTTGCCTTAGTCAGCAGTCCTCACTGCTGAGGCATATGATATTCCCTGATGTCGTTGCTTTCCTCAATAATCAAATTCAGTATTTTGATAATGATAGCAATTTAGGAAAGACTACTTTTTACCCCACATCACTGACCAGTCTTGGTAGAAGGCTGTTTTTATTAAAGAAAATATAGAATTTTCTGGAAAGGACTCTAATACACTAAAATCTCTTAAACTATTACTTTATTAAGTTATTTGATTGAAATGCCACTAAATGCTTATGAACTCACGAGCATTTGTAAAATGTTGATACTTACTTTTCAAATAACTTGTATTCTCAGGTTAGCATTAGACAGGTACATCCCCGGAGCTGTTGATGAAGATAGCTTAGTACCATGTTGTATTTATTCTATTACTTGTATTGCTTTAAATTGTTGTCATGTAACCTTGTAAAACTATTACTATTAATGCAATGTTTTATTGTACTTTGATTACTATAATGCATGTGTTGTCATACTTGACATGACGTCATTCACCCCAGAACGTTTCCGCCGTTCCGGTTTTGGGGTGTGACATCATTACAGGGTGTTTATGGTCATTGTTATGCACCATATGGACCTTATTCTCCTGCTGGCTCACCTATGCGAACAGTAGGTCAATATGGTGAACTCTATGGGGCCCAACATTACTAGTACCCTACTTCTTACTTCCCACCTATGACCCCTACAACCCCTTACTCTCCTGCGCCTCCAAAGGGTGAGATCACAACAAGTAAAGAGGAACCGTCTTTATCTTTGGACACAACTAAAGGAAACCCAAATGGTGTGAAGGGGAACACTGCTTCTACCCCTGTGAGGCCAACTTCATATCAGAATTTATCTTTCAATCCAAATGGAACCTATGGAACAGGTGCATAAACTGCCTATCAAGATCCAAGATACAATTGACAGTTGATAGTTTCTCAATTTGCTTCAAACACTCTTTTCTTTTCATCTCTTTTAATCATTTGATGTTAATATTCGAGGTAAATGTACAAAATGGCAACATATTTTCATTTTTAACTGATGTATTGTGTCATAAACTTGCAGTCTATTACTAGAGCATATGGAAGGGTGGATGCAGATGGTTCCAGGTATCTACTTGGTAACCATCTTATTAGTTTTGTAAAAAAAAATAATAAATAAATAAACTAATTAAAGTAGAAGTTATAAATACAAATGTAACAGAAGCAACTATGTAAATATACTAGTTCTATTAGGTTTTCAAAATACAGAGGAATTGCAAGGGAAATATTATATCTGAATTCTTAATTATTTCCTGTTGCCTAGATTCTCATAGGATTTCAATCAACCAACATTCACTACATTAAACTATATAACTATTTATGTAGTTCATAACTTATTCATTTGAAAAATATCAAATTTGACACTAATGTTCAGGTTTTTGCTGTTTGCAGCCTCAGGTAGAAGTTATCCAATCGATTATTTTCAATTTAGAAGAAGGGAGTCTAACTGTTATTAGGGATGTTCAACCTGCGGAAAATTTTCACAGAACATGGATGATTGAGGACGTATATATTATAAATGTGAATGATACATTTTAGCCTATAAAAAAATATATGAAATCGGTGTTAGTCCAACATTCAAATTTTCAAAAGAAGAAAAAGAGTTTCAACAAGATAGAAAAACCTGTTCGGTGATGTAAGGAATAAGGATGAAGTGGATTGTAGCTAGCTGCACATGATTCTGGATGCAAATAGGAGGTGAGTGGGACTGCATCGAAGTTCCAATTTCATTGTGTGCTTTGCCCTATGAAATTCCAACTATAAATAGTTATTGATTTGATTGATATGAATTGGATTCATTAAAGTAACCTAAAACCATAAACTAGATATGGAATTAATCTGTTTCCAAAAAAAATGATATGTAATTAATCTGGTTCAAATTTAGTTTTTGGCTTTCAGGCTTCAAACTGGACTAGGATACTTGTAGAGTGGTTAATTTTTATTTGACCTATCACAAAAAAATAATTTATTTCTGAGCATGTCCACCATGGGTCATCGGGATGTACCTGGTTCTTCTTCTCATTACTGAATTAAGGATGCAATCAGATTGCATATACATTTACAATGTACACCTTAGTTCCTCATTTTTAGTGGTTTGCTAAAGTATTTTTATTCATTGAACTATAACTGAAACAGTTAAGTTCTTAAAAAGTTCAAATGGCAACCTATGAACCTTCATATTTGCTTTAATCTTTTGTTCCAGGTTCAAAACCGACTATCGCAAAATGTGTTGAAATAATTGACTCTAAACTACATTTGAAACTAGCTACTACTGGACCCACGAGCTAAAGGTAGTAAGTGGACTCTCGAAAAATAAGGAATCATATCCTTTATTGAGAAAAGGAAAGGTCGGATACTTCTTATGTGCATCTTTAAGCTTACTTTCCACTTTACAACATTCTATTTCAATTAGCCTTCTCACATTTACATATTTCTCTATTAGGGTTCAAATTTAGTCGAAGGTCCACCACTTGATATGCGAATGCTCAAGATGGGATGAGATCAGAGGTAAGCCAAAGAAGTTAAGTAGTGTTTGGTACTTATGAAGTGAGAATTACAGCGATTATCTGAATAGTTAAAAAATGCTATACATCAATATAAGCAGGAAATTTGTGAGTCCTGAATCCTGATAATCTAACGTGTTCCTGACCAATTGGGCATTTATGTACTAGCCAAACACATGAAAATGGAAATGTGGTAGTGAAGATAGCAACCATTTATGAAGCTTCCAAACTTATCAAATGAGAAATTATAATATTAACTTCCCTCATGTTTAGGGCAGGAGCTATCAATCATAACTCTCTATTTTTGCCACCTCCACCATGATGGTTGAGTGATGCTTGCATATGTTGAAGGTAGAGGAGGTATAACTGGTACGATTATTGGCTCTAACGCCCTGATAATTGGCCCATTGGCATGTCCTTGTGTTCAAATCTTTCTACTACCACCATGTTTTCAATGGTTGAGTGGTGCTTGATATGGAGCTAGACAGATGCCCAACCAATATGAACTTGATTTCTTTTTCACATTCATGTTCCTGAAAAATGTCTGATAATTCGCCCATTGGCATCCTTGTTATTCTGTTTTACTTTTGCTTTTTGGTTCCAACAATTCACTGTTTTTCATAATCACTATCTGACAATTTTTATGTGGTCGGAAGCAGCTGCAAGGCTAGGTATGGAATGATGCTCATAAGCACCAGAAATGCAAAGACTACTAGGTGCTTGAATTAGTAAGTTCAAATTTAATACTCACAACAACTTTTTCCCTATTCAACTGTGTGCCGAGTTTAAATGTAATATTCCATTTCACTTGTTTAGAATACAAATCAGATTTATACTATAGGTTTTTCTGCCTAATTAAATGGATTTTGAAAGTTTACGTAAGACCTAGAGCTTCATGTGTGCTTGTGTTTCTGTTTTACTTATGTACACATAAGCTTTAAAGCTTCATAATATTAGATAAACAATTCAATCTTGCTAAAAAGATGAGAGCTTGTCATAATGTGATTTTGATATATATATATATATATATATATATATATATATATATATATATATATATATAAGAAAAATGTTAATTCGTTAGTTATCTAACTATTTGCACTTCGTTGATCACAGAAAAAGATGGCATATTGTGTTTACCAATTAATTTGAACGCTTTAATTTAGTCTTGTGAAGAATTGGAACATGATTGTTGTTATTCATCAAATTTTGCATCACAATGTACACCAGACGCACATACATTACATGTACAATTATATGTTATAGATTTGTTATAAAGTGCACATGTCATTCTTACTGGTGACTCAAACAAGCTAGAGGCATAAACAAGGCTTGTATAATGTACAATACTTGTAATCAATATGAATTTGTTTCTTACAAGTTTATAATAATCAATTTTCAGGTTTTAGACAACATGAGAAGAGTATGTGAGCTTAATAATGTCTAGTGATGATAGTGATTCCGCCACCACTCAGAGTAGGTTGTTATTTGAGTACATAGAACAAAATCAGCCTTGGGGCAGAGAACCTTTGACTGATAAGGTTAGCTTTTCTCCTGCTTGAACTGGCATAATAGGAAGAGCTCCAAATTGCAAATGGCCAATGTGTATAAAAAAATAATAATAAAATAACATACAATCTTAAACTAATTACCTGACCAGCTGCTAACGGGAACATATTTTGGAACATTCTAGGAATTGTGGGGGTGGCCCCAGGTATCTGATCTATTAAATCCAACAAAATCAAAGCTCTAGAAAAAGTTGACAACTTTAAAAACTTCTCTATCGCCATCATAAAGATAATAAGCAACATTCACCACTCAACTAGATTAAAAAAATCGGATAGTTTTAAGTCTTGCATTCACCAAGAAATGGAAAAAGATTTTATTTTTATGCAGAATTTTTATAAAAACTACCAAAACAAGGAATTCCCAATTGAAGACGAACAAAACCCATCATACCATTTTGCACTGATTTTTCTTTGCATGTATATTTCTTTATACAGGTATGGGTCGTATTGAATTGCTACAATGACAATTGGCAAAAGGTATTTTACTATTTCACTCTTTCATATTAACTTTTGTAATCAACATGTATATTATGTTTTAATAATTTATACAGGTATGGGTTGTATTCAACCCTGGATTATTGGAAAAAGGTATTTTACTATATTTGTATTAAATTTTAATATTTTATAACATAGATTGATGATGCTTGAAGGAATTCTGAATACTAATGTGTTATGATGAAAATAGGTATCATGTGGACAAAAAAGCATAACAATAAGAAGTACAAACAACAAGGTGTTCCTTAACAGCAATGTAGTATTAGGTTATATAGTAAGGGAAAACCTATTAATAACAATGTACAATCGGATTCCCTTAATACCAATGTATTACAATTTTTTGACATGATGCAATGGATTCTATTTTTTTATATGATATTTTATTTTCTATTATAAAACATCTTATACAAATTTAATTTGAAAATAAGTAAATCTATAAATAATATTTTTTTAAACATTTAAAATTATGATACGCACAAATGTGTGTCATCTTCATTTATGACATGGCCTTTCTTGACAGGGGCTTTCTTGATACGCATTGCGTGTCATTAACACGCGCGTCGTAAGGTTACGACACGCGAATGCGTGTCGTCTTCCTTTATGACCGGGCCTTCCATGATACGCATTTCGTGTCGTAAACGCGCATCGTAATTGTGCGTCGTAAATGAGCGTCATAAATGCGCGTCGTCCCTCTTTATGACATGGCCTTCCTTGACGCGCATTTGCGCGTCGTCTGAGCCTTATACGACGCGCAATGAGCATCGTAAAAGGTTGTTTTTCTAGTAGTGACGTATTCCTTGTCCTCATACTGAGTGACCATCCTGATGTTCCTAATCCAATCCATAAAGTTGGATCCATCGAAGATGACTCTCCTAAAAAAGTTCATGAGAGAGAAAGAGCAGGTAGGGTTCGATCCAGGAGTAGCATTGTTGGAAGACATCTGAAAAGAAGAAAGACTAGTCTCGATTACATATAAAGATAGTCCTTAATAAGAAACTCAAATGTAATTTTAAGGCTACGACCCAACACAATATTTTATAACCTAGAAGAGGGATTTTATTAATTTTTGAAACTCCTGGATTCTTTGAGATTCATTGAACTTTTTAATGGGACGTTTCAATCTCGAGAGTGCCATTCTAGTTTCATGACTGGGATGTCGAGGATCACAAAACAAGGTGTGAAGTAACCATGCAAATTACTTGGTACCCTTATGAAGGGTTTTGAGCATTCTAACACTCCTAAGGTGTACATGCAACCCTAGAAACCTTGGATCTGTGTTTTTCTAGAATACATGCAAAATTTTACTTCCAGGGTTCTTAATCCTATCTAGCATACATGGGGAACTTTAAACATAAAAGATAGATAGAACTACATACCTTGTAGTGATTTGGATTCCTTGAAAACCTTGTGAGCCTAGCACCCTAAGTGTGATGCCTCAAATGTCTGAAACAACACCAAATGCTTTTAGAATGACTTAAGAGAAATGTAGAACACTTTTAAAATCGGCATGCCCTCTCTATTCTTTTTAGGGACCAATTTTGGTGAGCTTTAAGTTGCTTATATAGTGTGTTACAATTAGGGTTACACCATGTAAACCCTAATTGTCATGACTCTTCATTTCCATGACCCATCGGTTCAATAATCACCATGGAGCATCCTGTGGGTTTTAGTCCAACTTGATAATCCATGAAGCATTAGTCCATTATAAAAGTATGGATGATTTACACAATCAACCCATATATTTAATTAGATACCTTTTTGATCACTTAATTAATTCGAAATTAATTCTTGATCAATACTAATTAAAAAATATTATTAATATATTAGAACTTATAATATATTAATAAACCATAAGTGTTATTTTTCTCATTTTAGTCTATCCAAAGCATGATGACATGCAACCCAAATAGACCATGCCAAACCGAGTCAAGTACATACCATAAATAGTTATGGACTTAGACACCTTATCCAACAGTCTCCCACTTGGATAAGTCTAATAACTATAACTGCAAGTATGACTTCAAGAACCGATCAGCAATCCAGTAAAAGAAAAAGACCATTTTACAACGTGCAAACCACGACACTCATAGATTTATGTTACGCAAAAGAGAGTGACATTAAAAAATGTCATCTCTTTAAAAAAAATTTAAGAATTTAAGTCACACATTATTGCGTGCCCTTAAAATAGTGTCTCATGTAAAAAAAAAAAACTTTAAAACACGGAGGGCACTTTATTTAAAATGTGGGTCCTCTGTGAATGTCGCTTTATGTTTTTTACTCAAAACGCACGTTCTTGAGGAAATCCTCTTAGAATTCTAAAAATTTTAAATACTTCGCTTCAATATCTCCCTTCGTTCTCTTCTTCCCTTCTCTCTGCCAACCCTAATCACCATACCATCTCTGCTACTATAAACCTCAACAACTCATATAATTGTTCTATAATTTTTTTCTTAAAAACTCGCGCTCATTCCTGAAGATCACAAAATAGACACCAGCAACTACGGCTTTTGTACGTGCTCCAAAAGACAGATGGCGCATAGCTAGCAATTGGGGTTCTGCGACTCCTCATGCTCGCAACCAGAGATATAGTGTTCCTCATCCTCTCTTCTTCCCAGCTACCCTACTTTCCGGCAATATAATTGTTAAGAATCATTTAGGGATTGTTAATTGGTAAGAAACATTTTGTTCAAAAAAAAATTAAAACCCCTTTTCGTTCTATCCTCTCTCAGTATCCTTTGTTCCCTCTACTGATACCTATAACCAAACACTTAGCATCCCAAAACAACCCTAAAGGCCCCCACATGATAGCTAGGGTTTTTTCACATCAACATTCTCCAGACGATCGAGCTAGAGTATGAGTGCAACACTTCATCTCACCGGTCGGCGACCTCATCAGGCTCGCCTCACTTCATCGGCGATTACGACTCATCAGTGTCATCGTATCAACGACTGCGTCCCGACCCTATTTTGGTTGAATCCCTTGCCACTGATACCTTATTTTCCGCTGATACCTTATTTAGTTTTTTTTGTCCGCTTCAACTTTCCATCTATGGTCAACGACTGATCAATCAATTCGACTTGTTTTCTTCCTTCGATGAAACAACCGCAAACAACCTTCTTCTGATGACCAGGTGAGTATTTCTTCCCATTTTATTACTATCTCTTGGTCCAAATTCATACCAGTTCATTGTCAGTGTTTTTGGCTTTGGGGAAAACGCCAAAATCATACCTACCGCCCAAATCGCCCTTTGACTCCTCTAGAAGAAGATCAATATATATGTGTTTTTGATATAGATCATAAAAAATGTCCAAAATTAAAGGAAAGATTTTCATTAACATGTCGAATTGAATCCAATATTGTTTTTAGGTCGGACATTTGAGAGAGGTATCAAACAAGTCTAACAATGATGAGCTTAAGTTGTTCCTGGTGGTCAAACTTGGATAGGTAAAGATTTCATTTATACTTTCTTATTCGATTGTTATTTCTTAATATTTATATACTCAACTCAATATTATATTGTAAATTCTAATACTCACTCAGTAATATATATATATATATATATATATATATATATATATATATATATATATATATATAGGATCTACGCCTAGTGCCCCACCGACAAAAACTAAAGAAGAAATTTTACGTTTCTTCAAACTCTGACCCTTTAAAAGAAGAGCTTTGGTATGCATTCTCTCTCTCTCTCTCTCTCTCTCTGTCTCTCTCTCTCTCTCTCTATATATATATATATATATATATGTGTGTGTGTGTGTATGTATGTATGTATGTATGTATGTATGTATGTATGGTGGCTATTTCTCTTTTTCCAATTAAGTCTTGTATGTGTGAATTTTAAAGTGACTGAGTGGGTAATGATGTCGGTTTGGAAAAAGTGTTGTATACATATTGTTTGTTTCTATTCTAGACTGAATAAACCGTTTGGATGAGACTAAATGACCATTGTACCCTTACATTCCAAAAAATAAATGTCACAATGTTTATTGATTTTAAGAAATATGTATGGATATTTACTTGAGAGAAGTTGGAGGAAAAAAGAAGAAGGGTTAATGTCTTAAAATATTAAGCGAGGTGTTTTTTGCTTAACGCATTAAGTGATTCTGCATAGATTAAGTAAAAAACAAATAGACATATATATCTATCCATATTAAGTGCTTAACTCATTAACTCAAAAAGAAACAACACCTCAATCTAGTATAATGTGTTATCCATGTATGTTGGAAGGCTCTTTGTAAAGAGTAGTGGAAAGCCAATGGAGATGTTGGGAAAGCTAAATGAGCTCACAAGCTTTGGTCCTGATAAAGAAATAGAATTGTTTAAGTTCAGACTTTTAGTCTATTGTATTACTTATAATGCTATATTTATTGTTTCCTAAATTATCCTTGTCATTCAAGAAATCAAATTCGAACCTAATGCGATGTGTGAACACTTTGATAAGAAGCTAATATTTCGATTTAGTCAGGTAAATTTTCTAGTTTTTTCTTTTTTCATATATTTATGATAGATTCTTGATTTAATGTCAGGTATACTCTGAAACTTAAATTTATATTTTTCCACTTTTTCCCTTTTTATGTTTATGCATACATATAATAAGTATATAACTTATTCTATGTATCTAGGTTGTACGCTTTTTTCACTGGAGAAACCAAAAGAGGATGAGTTCTCATTGGAACTGTAAGTTTCCTATGAATAATTATGATCATAATTTCACAGAAATATTTTTTTTAATGTTGTATTATTGTTGACTTTGCTTTGAGCATGTCAAATGACTTTTTTTATTTTGAACCTAGAAAGCTTTCTTTAGCAAAATTTATCTTGATTTGAGGTTTTTAGTTCTTGTTCTAAATTGGGACCGAAAATGAAAAAATTAGCTATATCAGGGACTGTAAGTAGTCAGCTTACTTGGAAGAGATGTTCATGAGTGGTTTTGGTTTCAGAGAAGAGATGTTCATAGTGCTTCGGAACAATACTTGGGATTGCAGCACACTGATAATGCATCCAAAAGATCATATGCTGCAAATCAGGTACAACCAATAATAAATTTCTATTTCAAACTCTTTATCATAAAAAAAATAGAAAACAAAACTACATTGTTATGTACGTCACCATGTAAGTAACTAATCTCAATACTTGGTTTATTTATTATGCAAAATCAACACACATTTGAGAAGCTAGTTAGAATCTACAACTAGCCTAGCTGAAAAGTGTGCCAAGTTGTAGTAAACCTTTTGGAGGGGAGAAAAAAACATGTTAAAAGAACACAAAATATGATTGAGTCATGTCCCTTTTTTTATTGTAAATGCGGATCTTTTTTTTTTTGAAAAGGTTTGTTGTGTTTGTTTCTTAATTTGTGTCGCATCCCTGTATGTGGGATATTATGGGGTGATGTAGTTTTTACTTTACCATTACTTGTAGTAGGTCATGTTTCTCATTCTCTATTTCAATTTTGATAATGGCTATAACAGTCTTTTTACTTCCATCAATTTCTATTTATATGTATGTTGAGGAGGTATCTTCAAACCTTATGCTTACTTCTTGTTTCATGTCTTTTTGAGTATATTACATTTTTGGTCCCTGAGTAGACCTGATTTTTTTAATTTTGAACCTAGAAAGCTTTCCATCTCCAAAGGTCTCAGACACTGTTGTTGAACCCTATAACGCCACACTATTTGTCCACCAGAGCTTCCAGAACCTGCACTTGCTAGAGATGGAATGCAAGAAAAGGACGGACTAGCTTTAGTTGTTTTTCATGGTGACGCATGGCTTCTTTCTGTTGGCTTCTATTTTGGGGCTAGATTTGGATTTTATAAAGCTGATAGGTATTATGGTATTTGAATTTCTTTCTTTTATTACTTTTCATGACCAAATTAGAATATGTAGGAAGCGTCTTTTCAACATGATAAATGATCTCCCCACAATCTTTCAAGTTGTGTCAAGGGCAGCTAAAAAGCAAGTGAAGGATAAGTCAACTGTGTCAAACCACAACAACAACAAGTCAATGTCAAACTCTAAGGTTCTCTTCTCTATTCCAGTTCCCTTGTGTTTCTTACATATATTATTTTGTTTCTACATATATTATTATGTTACTACTAACCCCCCCCCCCCCCACCCCAACCCTCTTAAATATGTTATATTCTATTTCTGTAAGATAGATGAGAACAAAGGAGGATGAAGCTGAAATCAATCGCATCAAAGTTATGCTTTTATTTTATAATTATTTTCATGTTCAATAATCATTCATCACAAACTAGTTATTGGATCATTTTACCATATCTAAATCTTCTCATTGTGTTTGATGTGTTTAGCATCACAAGGAATTGGAATTATCTCAGTTGAAGGAAAAATTTGAGAAGAACAAGGTGAACTATTATAAGGAAGATTTAAAAAAAATATTTGTAGTGTTTTGCTTGACAAAATTAGTAACAGATGTTTCTTGGTTGCTACTCAGCAAGCCTTGTGTGAATTACAAGCTAAAGTTGAAACAGAGATAAATAAAGCAAACAAACTTCTGTTGGATAAAGATGCAGAGTTACTTGCAACTGAAGAAAGCCTTTTTGGATTAAAAGAGGTAACTCTGTATTTACTAGTTTGACTTCGGATCCTTCAAGTTGACTACTAGGGTGAGGGTGAGAGTGTCGAGGTGGCTAGTAGCTTCAATGTTTGGAATCATGGTTTCAAATTCGATCTACAGCCTTCTTCAAACATCACAAACCCTATCGAATTCAGGTTTCCAACTCTCTTTCATTGCCATCTTAGCATCATCACCATGATTATCGAAGCACTATATCAATATATATTTGTATTTTTGTTGACAAGAGATTAAAAAAAGAAATGAATGGAAAGTAAGTTCCTTTCCTAATAGGAAACCAAATTAATATGATTAGCTTGTTATTACACTTTAATATAATAAGTGTAATAACAAAATAATCTTGATTTCTATAACATGAATATTTGATAGTAACATGTAGTTTATCTATTCCTAATAAAAGAACTTCAAATAAGGACCAAAATTGTAAGAGAATTTTTTGGGACGAAAATCGCAAAACCAATTATATACTCAGGGATCAAAAATGTAGTTTATTCTTCCTATTATGCTACTTTCGGATTTAAATGTATCACTAAATTACAGATTCGGTCTCTGTTTTTAGTTGTCATTTTTTATTTTGGTCCTTAGTGGAGAAATTCATAATACTTTTGGTATCTGTTTACCCTTATCTGATTTATTTACTAATTTTTAATATATATTTAATTTTATTATTTTTAGTATATTAAAGTGGCTCCACCTATAATAATAATAATATTATTATTAAAAGTAGAAATTATAAATTTGTAGCAGAATCAGATAAGTGGTGAAATAGTCATTTGTAAAAGAATACGATAAGGGGTGGGTACATGGTTCAGGAGCCTTATGAAATCCTCTAAGGACCAAAAAAAAAAAAAAAAAAAAAAAAAAAAAAAAAAAAAAAAACAGGGACCAGATTAGTAATTTAGTTATGATCCTTGTTTGGTTGCATGCTGATGATTGAGTTTTGTTGGTCTTGTGTTGAACTAGATGAAAAACATAGGAGCAGCAAATATAAAGTTTAAATATTATATATATATATATATATATATATATATATATATATATATATATATATATATATATATATATATATATATATATATATATCCTTTGAAACATACTAATCGAATATAAAGCAATGAAATCTTGATTAGCTTGTGAAGAACTTCAAATATAAAGAAAATATAAAGTTTGGTTGATCTTGATACTTTGAAACCAAAGACTTAATTGAATGTAATGTTGATTTCTTTTACAGACAGACATTCATTAAATAATGAATTTTATTCAACGTAACAGTGTCGGTTGTCTGCTACCATTTGGTACCTTTCTCACACGAGTGCTCATGTACGTGCCCTTAGCACCTCGGTTCTTAGAGCCATTTTGCACGCCAACATGATCAACCCAATTGGATTCACGCTACTGAAAAAAGCGGAGTCACTCCATTTGTTTATTCAAGAAAGGAACAAGGTGCCCCTTAATAGCAATGTAGTATTAAGTTATATAGTTAGGGAAAACCTCTTAATATACAATGTACAATTAGATCCCCTTAATACCCATGTATTATAATTTTTTGAAATGATGTTATTGAATGAAATTGATTGTTTTGGTATATATTTGTTCATATATTTTTGTATTATGTGTAAATCAATATCATAAAGGCAAGTCATATATGAATATCGTAAATGGTTGTTGAACTTTATGACACTCAAATGTGTGCAATTTTCATTTATGACAGGGGCTTTAATGATACAAAATGCATGTCCTAAACGCGCGTTGTAAGATTACGACACACAAATACGTGTTGTCTTCCTTTATGATAGGGCCTTCCTTGATACGCATTGTGTGTTGTAACTGAGCATCGTAAATGTGTGTCGTAAATGTGCGTCGTAAATGCGCATCCTAAATAGATGACGTGCAAAAGCGTGTCGTCTCTCGCTATGATAAGGCCTTCCTTGAAACGCATTTGCGTGTCGTCTGAGCGTTTTACGACACGCATTGCGCGTCGTAAAAGGCTTTTTTTCTAGTAGTGATCGTAGCTCCTTCAAGGTCTCTCAAAATCTAGATGATGATGATACGCCATTTAAGATAAGTGATCATATAATCCTCTATTCTGGATATCAAACGGACAAATACAAGGAATAATGTCTTACTTATTGTCCAGTAGTTTGTTTCCCGATTTCCGATTTGTTTGACAAAGAACTTAATCGAACACATCAATTTAGTTATGATCGGCCCCGGTACATAGGTCTGTTGATGTATATTGTAAAAGTCGAATAGAGTATTTTGTATAGTTTCGCATTTTATGTTATTTTACTAAGTCATCTTTTGTGCGAACTTAAAAAATGTATAGACTTAGTATATTTGTTGTTGTTCCCTATAAATAGGGACTTAGGCTAGAAGTTGTAGTACGATGCTAGAACTCACTTCTGTTAACTTTGTAATCAGCCTTAATCAATATGAGATCTGATTAATATTTACTCTCTGTGTTCTTCATCTTAAATCGTTC
The DNA here is from genome assembly GCF_052625555.1 of Lactuca saligna. Lineage (NCBI taxonomy): Eukaryota > Viridiplantae > Streptophyta > Magnoliopsida > Asterales > Asteraceae > Lactuca > Lactuca saligna. The sequence continues at coordinate 83,103,713 of NC_136423.1, read as the reverse complement.
AAATCTATCATTTCTTTTCTAAATTCTCGATAACAATTATCATCAATTGGTATCAGAGCAGGATTCAAACTGCTTAGATCTGATATTCGTATAAGAATCATTTGTTTTTTTGAGTTACAAATTTACTCAAAATTTTCCGCACATTTTTGGTTTTGAAAATCACTTTTGATCTTCAGATTTGAATTGATTCTGCATTTGAATTGTTAAATCGAGTAATCGATTAGTGATTTGTGATCAATTCGTTTGATAAATTCTGAAATTCATCAAGGTTTCAAGTTTCCAGATATTTTCTGTGTTCATCAATGGCGAACTTCAACATGAATTCAATGACTTCTTTCTCTCACTTGCTTGGTTCCTCAACCAAAATTCCGATGTTAATTCCAGAATACTATGATCAGTGGGCTAATAGAATGGAAGATTACTTAAATGGAATTGATGAAGAACTCTGGAAGTGTATCGATGGAACAGTACTAGCTCCTGCTAATGTTCAACCAATTCGATCATCCACTGCATCTACTGATGTTGAAGAATAACGAAATCGATTGAAGAAAAATGAAAAGAGATGCATGAGAGAACTAAGAGGTGCTCTACCTCATGTGGTTTACAATTACATTCGTAGTTGTAAAACAGCAAAAGAGATCTGGAATACTCTAAAAGAAAAATATCAAGGTAGTGAAAAGACGAAGGTCAACTCTGTGAAGCAATGCCTAGTTGAACTGAAGGAATTCAGACAAAAGGATACAGAAACTCTCGAAAATTGTTATGATCGTCTGAATGAGCTTATGTTTCGCTGCAATAGGTATGGTATTACTAGATCTATCATGGAGTTCAATTTAACTTTCATTATGAGTCTTCACAAGGAATGGCGAGGTGTGAGCATGATGATTAAGAATCAACAATGTTTTGATACAACTACATTGAATGATCTTTAAAAGCAACTGAAAACACATGAATGTGAGGTCACAGAAATGTATGAAGAATCAAAACAAGCTATTGGTGGTCCTTTGGCTCTTGTTTCGAAAGTATCAGAAACTGATGAAAAAGATGGTTCAGATGTAGAAGGATTTTTTATGAACTCCGATGATGAAGCAGTAGCATACTATTCAAACAACAGAGTTAAAAAGTTTTTCAAAAATCCTTTTAATCCAAAAGAAAGAATAGTGATGTGAAAAATGATGTAACAAGAACTGGAGGAGAAGAGAATAAGAAAATGGAGAAAACAGATGGAAAACAGAAAAATGCGAATGAAGAGAAAAAGTTGAAGGGTGATTCAGGAATTTACTATCACTATTGCAATGGTGCGAATCATTTCGCAGATGATTGCATGTTGCGGAAGAAAGAAGAAAAGAAAGAAAAAGTCAAAGATGAAGCTTACTATTCTGAAAAGATTGAAGAATTACGTGCAAAGAACAAAGGAGTGTCTTTGGTTGCTAAGGGAGAATCTGATGAAGAAGAAAGTGGAACATATCAGATCTGGTCTTCAGGATCTGATGATGAAGAAATGAGGCATCCCACACATGGAGCAATGTTCGCAAGTTTTGAGGATTGCGAAGAGAACATTTCAAGGAAATGTTTTATGTCTAAATCCACTGACAAGTCTCCCATGAAAACCAAGGTACATGCAATTCTTGAATGTTTTAATATTCCTTTATCTGCTTATGATGCTGAAATTGTTTTGTTTGATGATACTGTGGCTTATTTTGATTTTGTTATTGTGTCTGCTAGTAATGAAGCTAAGAAATTAAATGTGCAACTTAGTGAGACACGAAGAGATTTAGAAATAAAGCAGAGCAGAGTTGAAAAATTAGAAATGAAAGTCAAAAATATAGATTGTGATAGAAATAATCTTTCTAATGATGTTAGATTGTTACTAGCACAAAGAAACATATATTGTAATTCAGCAAAACGGTTGTATACAAAATTAACAGCTTTACATTATTCTTCTGATATTAGTAACGAAGAACATAGGAAACTTTTACCTTTTCTTGAGTATGAGCATCAAAAAGTTGATGTTGTTTCTTATGATTGCGAAAGTACAATTGCTCAGTTTGACAAAATACCTGATGATAGATATTCATATGGTATTATCAAAATTGATGAATTTCTGAATGCTGATGAGTTGGTTGACATTGTAAATGAAAGTTTGACAAAAAGTGAACAAGTGAAAATCTTAAAGAAAACCGAAAATTCAACTCTTACTTCACAATTCAATTACGCTGATATTGATGAAAATTCTGATAATGTGAGTGAAATCAGTGAAATTGAAGAAGAAGAAGAGATTGATTGTTCTCAATTGTCAATCATTAATATCACATCTAAGATCAAAGGTAAAGAAATAATAGTTGATTCAATAGTAGAGGATAAAGTTGATAAATCTTCAACTTCGCAACATTGTAAGTTTGATAATGTGGAAGTTGAAAGCTGGAAATCTGATGATACTAATGAAAATAAAGAAGAAAAGAAAAATTCAATTGAAACATATCAAAGGATTGTGGTTGATCAAGTGTTTGAAAACACAAAAGAATTTGACAAAGTTTTAAATGACAAAGGCACACATTATTTGGAAACCAACACAGTGGTATATCCAAATTTTGTATGTACTGATAAAACTATTTTTCCAAATCAAGTTTTTGTCACTACTGGAAATGCTGAGAAAGTTCATCCTGAGTTCAATAAAATGATTGAAAAAGATAATCAAAATTACACACCTGAAGGTTTCTTCGCAAATCAAAACACAGTAGAAAACAATTTAACTCAAAATTCTTATGTGTTTCAAAAACAAAAATCATTACAAAAATGGGTGGTTAAAGGTGAAAAATCAAACAAACCTTTTGAAAAAGCTGAAAAATCAAAGGTTGAAGTGAAATTAAATTCTCAAGAATTCAAATTGATGGTTGGAAATTATTCAACAGAAAATAATGTTTCAAAAAGACAAGCAAGAAAAGCAATATTCTAGAAAGTTGTGAATAATGAAAAAGAACAAATTTCAAAAACATCATCAAAATTTCAAAATAAAAACACTCACACAACTTCGAGTTTTCATAAACAAATAAATTCTGTTGACAAAGTTCCATATATTCGCAAATATGACAACAATAGAAAATTTGAGAATTCGCAAAAATTTGCAAATAATCAAAAGTTTCCAAATGTTGACAAATTCACGAATAATTCATCAAGTTTGAAGAACTCAACTCTAGTCAAAGCGAAATTTTCACCACAACAACCAAATTTTCCAAATCCTTCAATATCAACACAACCCAAAGTTTCATACATCAAAGGAAAGTCTGATGTAAGTATGATGAATCATTGCTTTGAAGGGAAAGGAAAGAAATATCAAAGTGCAAAGTTTTCAGAACAACAAATCAAAAGTCCATTTGATAAGTTCACAAATAATTCTTCAACTGCTAGTACATCATCCCATAATTCGCAAGTTCCGGTTCAAAAATGGAAACCAGTTATCAAAAATGCGAATGTTGTGAAAGATAAGATTACAATCAATGAGAATCCAAAATTATTGAATGACTATATTTCAATATCTAGAACTGATGATACTGATATAATGGATTATGTTACAAGCAAAGTGAAAACATGGTTTTTAAGTTCCAAAAAGTTGTTTAATTCTACTAATGATGGACCCAATAAGTCTTGGGTTCCTAAATTTTTTCAATAAATGCAGGTCATATGTGACGAGTAACATGATACAAAATGGTATATGGATAGTGGTTGCTCTCGTCATATGACTGGAAAAAATGAAAATTTGCGAGATTATAGAAGCTTGGAAAATGCTGGAGTTGTCAAATTTGGAAATAATCACAAGTGTCAAGTGAAAGGATATGGGAAAGTCACAAATGGAAAATTCACAGTAAACAGAGTTGCTTATGTTGAAGGACTTCAACACAATTTGATAAGTGTATCACAACTTGTTGTGGGTACTCGAAATCAAGTAGTGTTTAATGAAGAAGGAAGTATCATCTCAAATGCAAAGACAAATGAAATACTTCTGAAATCCAAAAGATATGGTGATATGTTTACACTGGACATTAAACCAATTGTGGGAAAACCAGCTGTGTGTTTACTATCAAAAACATCCAATGATCTCAGCTGGCTTTGGCATAGAAGATTGTCACATTTGAACTTTCGAAATATAAATAAACTTGTAACTGAAGATTTAGTTCGAGGGTTACCAGTATTAAAATTTGACAATGATTCTTTGTGTGCAGCTTGCGAACAAGGAAAACAACATCGAAAAGGTCATCTGATTGTCATAGATTCAAAGATAGTAGATCCATTGGAACTTCTTCACATTGATCTATGTGGACCATCAACTGTTGCAACAAAAATAAAAAGCGGTATATTTAAGTTGTTGTCGATGATTTCTCTAGATTCACATGGGTATTTTTTCTCAGGTTGAAATCTGAAGTTGCTCAGACGATGATTGATTTTATCAAAAAGATTGAAATTAGTCTGAAGAAGAATGTACGAAAAATTAAAAGTGATAATGGTTCGGAGTTTAAAAATCAAACTCTTGACAATTTTCTCACAAACAAAGGTATTTCGCATAATTTCTCATCACCATATACTCCACAGCAAAATGGTGTAGTTGAAAGAAGAAATCGATCTCTATGCGAAGCAGCCAGAACCATGCTAACATATGCGAATCTACCTCAATATCTTTGGGCAGAAGCTGTGTCTACAACATGTTTTACTCATAATCGATCATACATTCACAGAAGATTCAGTGTTACTCCATATGAAATAATCAATAATCGGAAACCTAATGTAAAATTCTTTCATGTTTTTGGTTGCAGGTGCTTTATTATGAATCTCAAAGATAATTTGTCAAAGTTTCAAGCAAAAGCTGATGAAGGCATCTTCTTAGGATATTCACAGAATTCAGTTGCATACAGAGTGCTTAATAAACGAACAACAAAAATTGAAGAAACTTTCAATTTAACATTTGACGATTACTATCTTAAACAAATTGATAGCAAATTCGATCAGAAACCAATACTTGTGGATTCAAATACTCAAATTGATAATTCTGAAATTAATGATTTTGATTATGACTTAAGTTTTGGAATTCCTGACAGGGCAATTGATGCAGAAAATAATGCTCCTGATAATCAAACATCAGAATCCTCAAAACATACTGATGAATCAACAATAACTACAACGTCGACAACTTGTGAAAGCACACCAAATGGTCATATGGAGGACGAACACACAAGTGTCCATGAAGATTGTATACCAACTTTTGAGGGGGATCATTCACAAAATCAACAAGAACATCAAGTTGAGGGGGAGCATTCACAACATCAACAAGAACATCAAGTTGAGGGGGAGCATTCGCAAAATCAACATGAACATAGTTTTGAGGGGGAGTATCCAAATGCAGATCATGTTGAGACAGAGCTTGATGAAACAGAGACAAATAATCTTGATAAAAATGCAGACTTTCATGAATTTAATGATAACTTTTCTGTTGTAGGATCTGAAAATGAAGATATGTATGAAGATGCACCATTAGAATATGATCCAAATTATCCACCACTTGCGAAATGGATAAGAAATCATCCACAAGAACACGTAATTGGTAATTTACAAGAAGGTGTGTTGACTAGAGCTCAAATTCGTGCGAAAAATGAGGTACTGAATACTAACAAAGAACTTTTTATGTTTAATGTCTTTATTTCGAAAATAGAGCCAAAAACAGTCAAGAATGCTATGGAACACTCAGATTGGGTTGTTGCTATGCAATCTGAATTGGCTGAATTTGAACGAAACAAGGTTTGGAGATTAGTTTCTAAACCTTCTGATTTTTCAATTGTTGGATTAAAATGGATTTTTAAAAACAAAACCAACAAAGATGGAAATATTATTCGAAATAAAGCAAGACTAGTGGTTAAAGGTTATTCGCAACAAGAAGGCATTGATTATGAAGAAACATTTGCACCTGTTGCAAGACTTGAAGCACTTCGCATATTTTTAGCTTATGCAGCTCACAAAGACTTTGATGTTTATCAAATGGATGTTAAATGTGCATTCTTAAATGGAAAAGTCGAAGAAACAGTGTATGTTGAACAACCACCAGGATTTCTAAACATTGAGCATCCTGATCATGTTTATATTTTAGATAAAGCTGTATATGGGTTAAAACAAGCACCAAGGGCCTGGTACGCAACACTTACAAATTTCTTGAAACAATCTAAATTTAAACAAGGATCAGTCGACCCCACATTATTTCGCAAGAAAGTTAGGTGTCATCTAATGCTTGTTCAAATTTATGTTGATGATATTATCTTTGGTTCAACTGATCCAGCATTGTCACTTGAATTTGAAAATTTAATGAAAAGTTAGTTTGAAATGAGCATGATGGGAAAAATTAATAATTTTCTTGGTTTAAACATAAGACAGAACAGGCAAGGAATCTTCATCAATCAAGAAAAATATACAAAGAACTTGCTTGAAAAGTTTGGAATGCATAATAGCACGAAGCTCAGAGTCCCTATGGCAGTAGGAACACGACTAACTCCTTCGTTAGACACTCCTACTGTTGATTTAACATTGTATCGTAGCATGATAGGGTCTTTATTGTACTTAACTGCGAGTAGAGCTGATATTATGTTTTCGGTTTGTTGTTGTGCTAGATACCAAGCAAATCCAAGAGAACCACATTTGACGGCAGTGAAAAATACCTTTCGATACCTAAAGGGAACCGTTTCTTTAGGACATTGGTATCCTGCGAAAACAGGATTTTTCATTCAAGCTTTTTTGGATTCTGATTTAGGAGGATGTACCTTGGATAGAAAAAGTACGACTGGTGGGTGTCAATTATTGGACGGAAAGTTGGTAAGCTGGCAATCAAAGAAACAAACTTGTGTGGCTATATCAACTGCTGAGGCAGAATACATCTCTGCGGCTGCTTGCACTTCGCAAATTATATGGATTCAGAGTCAACTTCGTGATTATGCAATCAACATGAAATAGATTCCTTTGTATTGTGACTCACAAAGTGCGATTCGCATTTGTCATAATCCAGTGCAACATTAAAAGACAAAACACATTGCTCTTTGATATCATTTTATCAAAGATCATGTGGAAGATGGGAATATTGAAATTCATTTTGTCAAAACAACTGAACAACTTGCTGATATTTTTACAAAACCTCTTGATGAAAAATCATTTGTTAGAATTTTAGCAGGTTTGGGGATGCTTAGTGCGAATTCAATTTCATCCACACAAGAATAAATGTTTTGTTCAGAAGATGCGTTCACATTGTTCAGAGGTTACTGTTCATTCAGAGGCTTCGCATGGCTTCGCATCCATATCATTTCGCATTTGTGGTAATATCAACTTAGGTAAGTTTTATGTATGTTACTTTATTTTCTTTTGAAAAATCAAAAATCCAAAAAGATTTTAATTTTTTTTTTCTTTTGAAAAATCAAAAATCCAAAAAGATTTTTTTTTTTTTTTTTTATTTTCTTTTGAAAAATCAAAAATCCAAAAAGATTTTATTTTTCTTTGTTTTTTCAATTGTGTGCTAAGAATTTAATGCAGGGATAAAATGCGAAGTGGTCATACATTTTGTTTCTATCGGAAGGTATTAATTTTTTTTAAGACTAGTTAGGATGTCCCTAGAAGCATGCTGATGTATGTAGACCAAAAGCCTCCACACGCCTCTATGTGTGCAAAGAAAGCCTTAATGACATTATCACACGATAATTTCTTCCCAAAAAAGGCTTATATTCGCATAAGTCAACATGAGTTACCTTACTCTTCTCAAATGAGTTAAGATTTTTCTATTTTGTCCATTATAACAGAGGTACACTTCGATTCTTATCCAATCTTTTTAAACCAAACAACTCTTTCACTCCAAAAAAAAATTTTGAAAAGATTTGTCCTTGAGGTTTTTGATCAAACCAATCAAAACCTAGACAAATCACAACTCTGTGTTTATGATCTCTCATCATGAGTTCGTGATGAAAGTGAAACCCAAAAATCATAAACATTAAGGAATTGACGGGGAACTTTGTTCCAGATTTTTACAAAACCTTTGTTTCAGTATCAAAAATTTCAAAACTTCAAATCATATTCAATATGCATGTGTGGTCTTGATCAAATATTCCGAACTCAGAATGTTTGTTACCCAACAAGATCCAGAACAAACTTTTCTTTTGAATATGATTTCAGTGTAAGTTTCATTCGCAAATTCTTGTCATGATAAATATTTTCAAACGCCAACTTGTCACTGACTACACTGGTCAAACAAGTAATTTCATTTACAATTTCTCACCTTATGTTAAGGTTGATATGTAATGAAATTTCAAACCAATCCAAAATGACTTTTAAAAAGAAGCCCTTTGATACTTTTCTACAAGTATTCAATTGTAATTCACGGGAAACTATACAAGCAGTTGATTATCTCTCTTGATAATTAACGAAGAAACCTTTGCTCGGGGTTTTACTGCATTCATGTCAAATTGAATTGTTGACATCACTACATTCCAAATATCTTTGTTTCTTATATTATTTCGTTTGGCACAGTGCACACACGAAATCCTTGAGGTTCTGAGTACAACCAACTCAGACTGATGATTTCGCAAGTTTGGCATATGACTTCACTTTAAATCCCAAAAGTGAATGAGCCTTACTTCCATGCGAAGGGTTTTACCGGTTCGAATTCTATAACGGATACTTGACAGGCTGTATACTCAAAATCGTTGGTATTTTGTCCGGTTTCCATGGAGATGTGACAGTTACTTTTTGGAATGTTGTTACCTTTTGCAGTCATGATACGACTTTCAAGGTGCCACGTCGGATAACATTAAATGTATCCCGGTTCAATATCAAATCAATTTTGAGCAACCTATAAAAGGGGGTTAAAGAACATTGTGTACGGTTATGCAAACAAGAACTCTCACAAACACTTCCAAGATTAAACCTTGATCCGAACTTCAACTTTCTTTTTCAAAACCCTAACAATGGCAGCCACTACTTCAAACACTGATGAGGTTCTTTCTCAATCCCTGATGAAGATTCAAAGCACTAACTACCAAGTTGATCCGAAAGTTTCCGCTTATCCAGAAGAGTTGAAGATGCTGATTGTTGCTCTGAAACGCTCATCTTTAGCAATTGCCATGTTCAGTTCATCTCCGGTTCCAATGGTATGGTTATCGCGTGCTGCTTCAACGGCTTCATACAATCACACGGCGGATGTGATTACTTTCAACCTAACCAACAACAAATGAGTTAAACTATCAAAGAACTTGTTTGTGGAAATTCTGCAAATTCCAAACAATCCTCCATTTATCAAACCTGTCAACTCCCAGGTTATTCATATGTTTAATGAAATGGGGCATCAACCGAAGTTGACAAAAATCAGTGATTTCAGAAAGTCTGGGTTGCCATGTATGTGGAATTTTCTCTTTGCAATCTTTCTCAGATGTCTTACAGGAAGAGTAGTCGGGTTGGATAGAGGAATAATGGAAGTATATGCTATGGTGATGGGCATATACTATGATATTAATGTCGATTATGCAACACAGCTGTGGAAGGAATTTGTCAAAAGCCTAGAACATACAAATTCGGAGAAGGGAATTTCATGTGAAAGATACTGGAGTTTAATTCTTGAACACGTGTATGCGAAAGAAGAAATTCCGATGCTGACCAATGTTGAAGTTGTTGAATTTTCTTTATATCAGTTCCCAAAAGCTGTAGAAGATGATGAAGCAATATTTACTCATCTGGCTCGTATTCCAGATGCGATGCTTCGCAAAGTTTCTCTCACCCACAAAATTTTGGTGAGATATTTGCGAACTGTTAATACAGATGAGCAGACTGGAGTTTACTAGATGTTGCTACTCCATCTAAGACAAAGCAGGTTCGTAAGAAAACTGCGAAGGGTTCTTCATCACCAACTGTACCAGCTGAAGTCATTCCAACTGAGGAACCTTCAAAGAAATCGAAGAAGGAAATCTTACCTTCCAAGTCTGGGGTACTGAAGCAAATTCGCAAAGCGGAAGTGAGTAGTAAAGGTGTTACTATTCGCAATATTCCAGCACCAGTATCTCCAACAAAGAAGCGACAAAGAGCTGATGACGTTGCGAAAAATATGCAATGTACAATGGTTAAACGAAGGAAGATGGTGATTCGCAATGAATCATCTGAAGAAGAAATCGTCCCAGAAACTCCACCTATCACCACTATGGTACCTATTTCTTTACCCATCATACCAACTTCGCAAATTTCTACCACTGTTTCCAAAACTAAACCACTCGAAATAGTTCTTACCAAATCAGTTACTGAGGAGGTTCCTATTTTTGATATGGTTGTCAATGTATCTGATACGGGGGCACCTATCCTGAGTGTTGCACCATTAATTCAAACATCCTTACCCATTTCATTACCTGTTACCACTTTATCTACCACTTCAAACATTTTTGACCATGCTCTTCAAAACCCATTCACCACACTTTTCCCTTCGCAATCACCTGAAAATGCTCAACCTTCGCAACCATTGTCTGATACAGAAGTCGAAGAAGGTTCCTTTAGTGGGATACTTGATGATATTCATTTCGATTCAGATGAAGAAGATATTCCTGATCATATGCTGATGACAGGAAAACAGTTTAAAATACTTAATCAAAAGTTAAATACCATTATTCAATCACAAGCTGATTCTGGTCGAATGTCTTCAATATCTGCCATGGAGGTTGATATCATGATCAAAGGAGCAGAGAAAAGAATCATGGAAAAAATTGCTCAGTACGATAAAAATAATGAGCTCAGAATTACGTCACAAGGAAGTAATTTTACTTCTGTTATTCAAGATCTTCGCGCAGTTACAAAAGAACGTCATGTTCTTTTTGTACAAGATGTTAAGAAGGTTCGTGAAGACGTCAACTTCAAAATTCAGGAGTTGAAGTCTGAACTTGCGAAGGATCTTCAGGATGTCCACATGAAACAAGACGAAATTCAAAAGCAAATTGTGGAAATTTCTTCTCAGCTTCAAAAGCTCAATAATATTCCTGTTCTTGCCGATCATAAAGCAGAAATAATGATGAAGTTTGATCAGCTCATCCAGTTAGTCATTGATCTTAAAACAGCTCTTTAGCATTCTTCATCCTCTCAAATCCTTACTCCTGAATTCTTGTCTCTAAAGATTAATACTTTAGAACAAGATATTCACAAAGCCCTTACTCCACTCACAAATTTCACTTCTTTACTTCCGAAGAGTGCTCCGCCTGTTTCCACAGGGGTGCAAGGGGGAGAAGAAGGTCGAAGCAAAGAACAAGATGCGAAAACTGTGGGAAAGGTGATATCAACTCAGCTTGTTGCTACACTTCCAATTCCTTCAAAACCAATTTTTGCAACAACAATTACTACAAGAACAATTACCAAAGGTATTTTTATTGGAAGAAATGAAGGAGCTTCAAGCTCAATACCTCAAAAGGATGTTGTAGGAAGAGGAAAAGGAATATTATATGAAAAATCAAAAGAAGAGTTGAAAGCTAAGGCTGAGGCTGAGATGGAGAAGATGAGGCAAGTTCAGAGTATTATGAGGCAACGGGCAAGTGATCCTCCCTCCATGAACAAAGGAGATCCTACAAAACTTTACTCTTACGAAACCATAGAGTCAAAAGTTGTGTGTAGGGAGATGTATGAGTTCGAGAAGAAGCCGAAGAGAAGTTATGATATTGCGAACTCCGATCATTGCCAGTTGGACTTCCCAATAAATGAAATGTTCTTTATCAATGCACAATACAAGATCAGTGAGAAATTTGATAGTCCGAATGATTATACTCAAATGAAAATCAGATTTCATGCAGTCTTGGGGAAGAATCCAGATGAAGTTTGGTCATTAATGAAGATCAAAAAGGTGGTGACGATAAAGAAGGATATTCTGTTTGAAGAGATGCTACAGAATTTTAGATACTTTGTTATCGGAGCTGACAACAAACAATATGACTTCACAGTTGCTGACTTTCCTTTGAAGAACTGCAATGACTTAATTCAAGTAGCACTGCTTTTGAAGCATATGGAAGAAAACAATCTCAAAGGCTCTGATACAGATGTGTTCAAAGCAGGCTTCGCACATGTGAAGACTTTCATAGACAATTACTTCGATTGTCTAGTGCTTAAAGATGATGAATTAGCACATGTTGTGGGAAGGGAAGTGAAAGTTCCATGGGAGGAGACTTTGACACAATCTGCTTTGTCAAAGTATGCTGTTGGAGAAATCTGCCTAAAACCTTTTGGCATGGTGTTTTCTGGTAGAGACACGAAAGGCAATCCGAAGAAATTTTTGTTTAAGGTCTCAGAGATTGAAAGATATAATTCTTCGCAATATACGCACTTCATTGTACGTATGAACAATTGCAAGAAGAATAACGAAGGAGACAAGAAAGATTTGAAGAAGGTGATCTCCTGGTATGGAGAAGTGCGAAAGGCAATTCACTCTGCAATTCAAAAGCTTGTGAGTTGAATTGTATCGACTGTTTACAAAGGGGGAGAATGATGATGTATATTGTAAAAGTCGAATAGAGTGTTTTGTATAGTTTCGCATTTTATGTTATTTTACTAAGTCATCTTTTGTGCGAAGTTAAAAAATGTATAGACTTAGTATATTTTTTGTTGTTCCCTATAAATAGGGACTTAGGCTAGAAGTTGTAGTACGATGCTAGAACTCACTTCTGCTTAACTTTGTAATCAGTCTTAATCAATATGAGATCTGATTACTATTTACTCTTTGTGTTCTTCATCTTAAATCGTTCAAATCTATCACTTCTTTTCTAAATTCTCGATAACAATTCTCATCAAGGTCAAAACAAAATCATCGAGGGGCCCAGATATCACTTCTAATCGAAGAAGGAACAAATAAACTTCAACTCATATTCTTTTTCTACTACTTGTTGAATCACACACAAAAGTACGTTTTGCAACATCAAGCTACCAATGCGGTCTCGTACGATTAATATATAACCAACTCATAGGCAACAAATCATATATCTATGTTTGAAGACTTATATGATATTACCGGCTCACGATCACTCGAGATAAATTCCATGAAGTGATACCAGTGAGCATGGGTTGAGTCCAATATTCAGAACTTATAAGTACTCATGAAGTGTTGTAGCACCATTTTGCTACAAGCCAACCTCATGACAGTCTTGATTCATATCTACTTCCGACATATGACCGACTATGGAGAATTTGAATAATATGTAATACACAACATAAATATTCTGGAAGTCAAAACATGGAAAAGAAATAATAGTAAGCGATTGAAAAAAGATAGCAACACTTTACTCATAAATAAACACACCTTTTACTCATCATCAAATGGCAATTACACTTTACAAATTTCCGAGCTATCTAACTACTAAAACTAATATCATCCTTCAGCCCTATGCGCCTTGCATGCTGAAGATGCTTAACCCTACCCAGTCTCTTTGTGAGGGGATCTCTCGGGTTCTCATCCGATGATACCTTCTTTGCCACGAGGAGTCCTTCTTCTATTCGATGTCTAATGAAATGTTATTTTCTGTCAATGTGTCTGGATCTCCCGTGATCCCTTGGTTCTTTTGCTAAGGCAACTCCACTTTCACTATCATAGAAAATTTACATAGGCTCCTTTATAGTTGGTACTACTCCAAGATCTCCAATGAAGTTGTTCAGCCATATTGCCTCCTTTGCTTCCTCGCTTGCTGCTATATACTCTGACTCGCAAGTTGAATCGGCCACTGTCTCCTTCTTCGAAATTTTCCAAGTAATTGCTCCTCCGTTTAAGGTAAAGACACAGCCCGACTGAAAGCGGAAATTATCCCTATCAATCTGGAAGCTAGCATCACAATACCCTACTACTATTAAGTCATCACTCCTACCGAGGCTAAGGACCCAGTCCTTAGTCCTTCGAAGGTACTTGAGAATGTTCTTTACCGCAGTCCAGTGAGCCTTGCTAGGGTTCCCCTGATATCTACTGACCATGCTCAAGGAAAAGGCCACATCAGGATGAGTACAATTAATAATATACATGATCGACCCCACAGAGGAAGCATAAGGTACTCGACTCATTTCTTCTATCTCAGCCTCGGTACTCAGGCTCTAAGTCTTACTCAATTTGGTGTTGCTCGTGATAGGTAACTCTCCTTTCTTGGAATCCTGCATGTTGAACCTCCTTAGCACCTTATCCAAGTAGGTACTCTGACTAAGTCCAATTAGTCTTTTACTCCGGTCTCTCAAAATCCTTATCCCTAGAATATAGGCATCTTCTCCTAGGTGTTTTAAAGCGAAACACTTCCCAAGCAAGGACTGTACTTCCTGCAAAGTTGCGATATCATTTCCTATGAGTAGTATGTCATCCACATGGAGTACCAAAAAGCCAACTATACTCCCACTAGCCTTGACATATACACAACATTCATCTCCACTCCTCGAAAAATCAAAACCTTTGAATTTCTCATCGAAACAAAGATTCCATCCGCGAGGTGCTTGTTTCAATCCATAGATGGATTTCTCAAGCTTACACACTCTATTAGGGTATTTTGTACTGACAAAACCCTCTGGCTGACACATGTAAACATCTTCAGCTAAACTTCCATTAAGGAAGGCAGTATTGACATCCATTTTCCATATTTCATAATCATCAAATGCAGAAACGTCTAACAGGACCCTAATAGACATAATCATTGCTACTGGTGAAAAGGTTGTTGGATAAGGTGTCTAAGTCCATAACTTATTTGGTATATACTTGACCCGACCCAGCATGGTCCATTTGGGTTGCATCTCATCCAAACTATTTGTGGATAATTTTATGAGAGTTATACACATATGTTTATTAATATATTATAAGTTATAATATATTAATATGAGATTATGTTATTTAATTAGTTTTAGTCTTAAATTCTTTATGAATTAATTTAGAGATTAAAAGGAAGACTAATTAGATTATGGGCTATTGGTTTTATATAGTGTGGGCTAATGCTCTTTTGTTAATGGGCTAGGCTTATATGGAAGTCCATGGATGATCCATGGAGCTTTTAACCCATGGATCCTTGGAAAGGAAAGGTCATGGGTTATTAGGGTTTCACCCTAACCATGCACACTATATAAGCATGCTTATGGGGCATGAAATGGTGCCTAAGAAAAAAGCCTAAGTGTAACTAGTGAACTAGTGTGTGTGATCTTGTGTGTGGCTGAAATATACAAGTGTATATACTCTCTCAAAGTTTTCCAAGATTTTGTGGTGTTTTGTGATTCCATTTGAGGCATTCACACTATTGGTGCTTGGCCCTCAAACTCCTTAGGACTCAAACTCATCATCAAAAGGTATGTAATCTCATCTAATTCTTTTATGTTTAAAAGTACCCCATGCCATGTTAGATAGGTTATGAACCTTGGAAAATTATTATTTTGCATGTATTTAGACAAACATAGATCCAAGGTTTATTAGGATTGCATGCACACTTAGGAAGTGTTAGATTGCACAAAACCTAACAGTGGTATCAAAGCCTAGGCTTGCTTGTTTGAATACTTGATGCAAATTGCTGAAAATCGAAGATTTTATGCTGTCTGCACAGCTGACTCGCCGAGTCCATGAAGGGACTCGACGAGTCCAAGGCAAAACTCATCCAACTCGGCGAGTTGGTTCATGCATTCGATGAGTTGGACCCCCAAACAGCATATCTTCGAGTTTTTGTGCTGGAATTGGTCTAGAATCATTACCTTAAACTGTTTTGGACTCATAAAACCTGTTTTTGATGTGGTAATGATGATGGTGGACCAATTTCAAAGTTATAATCAAAATTCCATGATTTTATGTGTTCATATAATTCTTGAAATTTTGATGATCATGTTCATGTTCTTATGAATTTAGAAGATGATAGGAATTATTTGATGAATTGTTTAGAATTTATTCTTGATCATTTATGTGTTTTAATGGAGTCCATAATTTGTCCTCAAGTTATGGATATCCAAAGGTCACTTTTATTTAACACACACTTAAAACACATAAGTTACATGAAAATGAAGAGTCTTCATTTTTATGAACCTTTAATTCATAAGTTATGAAATGAAAAGTCTTGGATGGTTACAAAAGATGAAGAGTCTTGTCCTTAAGTTATGGAGGTTCAAGAGTCACTTCATTAATAAATATATATATATATATATATATATATATATATATATATATATAAAGTGTAACCTTAATTAATTCCATAAGTTATAAAATAAGAAAAAGTAATTCTTTTATTAGTGTCAAGTCTTCCATAAGTTGTCCTCAAGTTATGGAACTTGAAGAGTTTTTGGATTAAAACTACTTTAAACACATAAATCATGGAATTAATTAGTTTTGAATAGTTTCAAAACTTACCCTCAAGTTTTGGAATTTGGAAAAGTTTCACACACTTTAATAAACTTTAATTCAACACTTATACTATTTATAACATTAATGGTTAATTATATATATATATATATATATATATATATATATATATATATATATATATATATGTATAAGAACATGTCGTTTTACCGTTAGTAGGCCTCACTCACGAAGCCGGTCTATAAGGTGGGTATAAGGTTGTTGCCTATAAAATGGCGACTTAATGGGTGTCCACTCTCACCCACCGCTTGCTTGATCGGTGGAGGGTCGTTAGCCGAACGGGTAGGACAATGACTTTAAATTCTCATTAAAAGTATAATGAATATTATAAAGTAACTAAATATTTTTTATTTAATTCCCAATCTTAGTTACTTTAGGAAAAATGTGAATTTGGTGCTAGCCCATGGAATTCACACTTTGTAGCTTACCAAGTCGTTGGTGGAGCGTGTGTGGTTAACCGACACACTAACTTGGACTAGTAAGGATCACGAAGGGTGACTTAATGTTTGTCATAGATCAATGGAGCGTGTGTGGTTAACCGGCACATTGATTAGGTGATAATATTAAGGGTACCAAGTGAATTGGTATGGTTATTCACACCTTGTTTTGTGATCCTCGGCATCCCAGTCACAAAATTTGAGAGGGCACACTCGAGATTGAAACATGCCATTGAAAAGTTCAATGAATCTCAAAAGATCTAGGGATTTCAAATCCAATTAAAACCTAATAAATTATTTCGTTTTTTATGGTGGAAATTGGTGAATCGTCATTCGCCTACCTTCAAATATTTTATAGCTTGGATTACGGCATCCTTCTTCCAAGTTATAAAATATTGTGCTGGGTCCTAGCCTTAATATTTCATATTGGGTGTTATATTAAGGATTTTGAATCAACTAACTTGATTTTCTCCCATTATAGATATCTGGTTCAGACAACTATGATCTTCCCAAATCTCTTGAAGAAGGTGTCCCTCAACATCATGCTTCACTTCCTCCACCTCCTCCAATTATTCTCCCTCACCCACAAGTTCTTGAAAAGTTTAAAGTCACTCAATCACTATTGGCAAGCATAGTCTATGTGTGCTCATATCTTGGAGATAAAGTCACATATTGACAAGCCGGGAGAGTTGGGTGTCAAAGTCTCGTGAAAGTTGGATGTTCAATCACTTTCTTAGTAACATAGTGAGTCCCTTTGGGACTACTATGAGACAGACGATGACATGACCCTTAATGATCTTATCTATTTGCTTTGTGTTTCGGAATCAGCAATGATTTGGAACACTAGTAAAGCAAATTTTTTTAGAAGATCAACTTCCCAAACCTTAAATGGACATTGGCAATGGTAGCATTGGATATCTAGAAAAGCATTTCTCTTCCCAATGCAAAGGGATAGGCCATAGTCAACTCAGTTGACCAAATGGTAGAGAGAAAGGCTAAGTTTTAGATAGTCTCATGTGCCATTACCAAAGGGTCCATGTGTTTTGTTGCCAAAGGAAGGGGCATTGGTTGCGAAGCTGCCCTATTTACCTGAAAGGTCATAAGGTTGATCAAGTCAAGAGGTTTGACTCTACTTCAGGTAAAATCCACTGTCTAACTCTATTAAGTTCCTATTTGGAGATTCTTATTACATAATGTGAATAGGTCACATGTTGATGTTTTTTAAGAATCAAAGAAAAGACAGGAAGCTTAAAGAAGTATATGTTGATTCTGATTGCAAATGTGGGTTTCGATCGCATGGTTCGGTAATCAGAATTTTGAGCTGTTGCTTAAGAGTTACAATATATTGCTTAGGAATAGATAACAACCAAGTTTTCATGTGGATTGTAAGGATAAGTTTTTCCGCAAAGTTTTAAAATAAAAGAAAAAAAGGGTTTTAATTTTATTTATTTTAAAAATATCCTTACAATGGCATGTGTGGAAAATTTTCGCTTATATGTTTCCAGTAGTAGCAATATTGGAAAGTGGATTTGATTCTTTCATTTGTGGTAGTGTCTGAATTTACCAAATGAAGAAAGTTTTTCATCACCCAAGTTTCAATTGGACAGAAACTTGGAATCATACAAAATGTATTGTATGATGAATGAGAATTTTCATCTTTGAAAATTAAGACTAATTCTTTGATCACATGTATATGTGAGTCAATTGAAAGGACTAAGGAATTAGGTACACTGGGTGTGCGCTGGTCAAGGTCCACCACAAAGATTGATTTGTCATGATTTACTAAAGATTAGTAAATATGATTATACTTATGAGGTTAAGTATAATTCTGTAACATTGGAAAGGTTACAATCTATGACAAAACAAATGAGAAGAATCAAATTAGGCAGAAAGATAAAAGTTTCTCAAATCTGAAAGGATGGGAGAGTACTTTAGTATCATATTTCATGATCATCTTAATGATTATGAAACCATATCACAAATTCATACTCTAAGGACATCTTAGTGCATTGTTATGGCTAAGAAAAGAGGTCGTGAATTGTTGGATTGGTTAAAATCAAGAAGATGAGTCATACTTCATTCCAAAACAATTCTTAGAGTCATACTCCAAGATTGTAACCATTGAGTGACATAAAATAAGGTTTAAAACACTAGTCAAATTTAAGAGTAAAATGTTTTCTACTCTTGTACATTTGAGATTGGTAAGTTGTGATGTCGTGGATGAGACAAACACCAACTAAGACCAATTGTGTGAAGTGTTAGTCTTGATAAGAATCCGCACTATCCCTTGAATATTTGTTTTGTCAAGGAATGGTTCTTGACTGGGGAAACTTATATGTCAAGGGGACAGTGGGAGCCTTAAAGATCCTGAAAGAGTTTCAAGATTTAATCAAGAGTAAAACCTGTAATTTATCACTAGCACACGACTTAAGGTTTGCAACCTATCGTTTTGACATAATTCTTATTTTTGTACCTACTTCAAATAAGTTCAATTTGCATGTGAGTTATTAGAGTTCAACTTGGAAGCATTGGTGGGCCTTGTGCTACCAAGGTGACAAGAAACTAAGATTGAACAAGTTTAATCCATGTAAGGCTGAATTTGTCACTAACCTTATCTCGTGATTATGGTTTTGACAAATTCACATGGATAGAAACTCATACACTATAAAATCTAAGTGTCATAAGGTTTCTCTCCAATTCATGAAAATAATGGTGAGGAAACGCTTTCACTAAGTAGATTTTACGTAGATATCAATTGTGTTATTTGCATTTTCAAAAGTCGTTAGTGGAGCGCGTGTGGTTAACCGGCACACTAACATAGACTTGTGAGAAATGGAAAATGCCAAAACAATTGAGACTATGATCACGGCATCCCTTTTCATAGTTCTGAAAATTGTTTAGACACACATGTGAGCTATCTAAGAAACGGTGTATGAATCTAAATTTCAAAAGTCTAGCAGATTTCTGGAAATATGTCAGAGCTAGTGGGAGCAAAAGTGTTATGCTAATAATCATCGTGTTAGTGGGAGCATGATTATTATGATTAGTATTGCAAGTTAGCAATGTTAATTATAGAAAACAAAGTTTCAATTCGTAAAGTTGCAGGGGTTGAAAAGTTTTTTTTGCTATAATTAAGGGAGAGGAAATTATACTTCATTTCAATTCTAAAGCTTAGATTGAGATTTTAATCATCTTTAGTCAAGAATATATATGAATTTTGTGTTGGAATGGTTCAACTTGAAGAAATTCTATATATATTGCGTTTTCAAAATTCGATTATGACTACGGCATCCCTCTTCATAGTTAAATTTTGAAAACATGGCAAATAAAAAAAATATTGTAGCAAAAGACTGGTCTAGTATCATGTCTTTATGTCAAACATCATGAATCGTGTCCCATATGCTTCGGATATAGGATCGATTGTATGTGCTATAATATTCATCTTTTCTAAATTTTCCAAATGCTTAAGGCATTGAGAAGGGAAAAGTCTAGAACTGGATATGACTAAAGTGATTAAGCAATTGTCGAGGACAATCTGAGATTCGCCAAAGATTGGTTGCTCAGGGAAAGTTGGAAGTATGATGTTCTGAAAAGAAGTAACTCTTGTTCAGAAGTGATAGTCAAAATGGGACTATGGAAATGTCTCCATAGGTGGAAGTTATTCAATCTATGTAAGATTAGAAAACCTTAATGCAAGAAGGATGTTCAAAGCAATGTACTTTGAATATGAGACTTCTGTTCCATAGAGTTGACCTTCTTTGGAATACTCTATGATGACTGGTGACAGATTTTTAAAATCATTACAAGAGGAACATTGCATAAAAGTTTAAAATCTAACAGATTTTTTGGTAAATGACAGGAATCGAGGATTCTCACATTTACAATAAGGATTTGGAATTGTGAAATGAGTATCAATGGAATCATGTTCAATTGATCTACATCACAATGTAAGGATCATAGACAAACATAGTGTGCATACTTGGGGTATGGCATAACTATTGTTTAGAAAACAAAGTGTACATGCTAGGAGCATGGGACGAATGTTGTTTTTATTCAAGTCTTAAGTTGATTATTTGAAACATTGAATAATGTGTAATCAATATGGTGATAAATAAAAGGTGGTTTTATTTATATTCAAAAGGGTTCTGAGACCATATTGGATTCGATTATTATTGTGTTTCACTTTGCATGTTTTGACTTCCAAAATAGCTAGGTTATTCTTTCCGAATGACTAAGTTATTTAAACACTCCACAGTCGTTCATATGTTGGAAGTAGGTGTGAATCAAGACTGTCATGAATCGGGTTTGTAGATGGCTAAATAGGTTTAGTCATAGCAATGGTTGCTACAACATTCATGAGTGCTCATAAGTTATGAGTATTGGAATAAACCCACGCTCACTTGTATCACTTCATGGAATTTATCTCGAGTGATCGTGAGACGGTAATATCATATAAATCTTCAAACCTAGAGATATGAGTTGTTACCTATGAGTTGGTTATGCATTGATTGCACGTAAACGCATCAGTAACTTGATGTTATAAAATGTGCCTTTATGTACAATTCAACAAGTAGTAGAACAAGCATATGAGTCGAAGTTTATCTGTTCCTTCTAGAAATAGAAGCGATATCTGGGCCCCTCGATGATTTTGTTGTGACCTATGTACCGGCCGGTCAGAACTAAATTGATGTGTTCGATTAAGTTCTTTGTCAAACAAATCGGAAATTGGGAAACAAACTGCTGGACAATAAGTACGACGTTGTTCCATGTATTTGTCCAGCTGATATCATGAGAACAGAGGATTATATGATCACTTATCTAAAATGCCGCTTCATAGTTCAACGGAGTTTTCGAGAGCTACGATTGTTGGTTGGTTCCTGAAGTAACATACGCAAATATAGTTATTAGACTTATCCAAGTGGGAGTCTGTTGGATAAGGTGTCTAAGTCCATAACTTATTTGGTATATACATGACCCGACCCGGCATGGTCCATTTGGGTTGCATCTCATCCAAACTATTTATGGATAATTTGATGAGAGTTATACACATATGTTTATTAATATATTATAAGTTATAATATATTAATAGGAGATTATGTTATTTAATTAGTTTTAGTCTTAAATTAATTATGAATTAATTTAGAGATTAAAAGGAAGACTAATTAGATTATGGGCTATTGGTTTTATATAGTGTGGGCTAATGCTCTTTTGTTAATGGGCTAGGCTTATATGGAAGTCCATGGATGATCCGTGGAGCTTTTAACCCATGGATCCTTGGAAAGGAAAGGTCATGGGTTATTAGGGTTTCACCCTAACCATGCACACTATATAAGCATGCTTATGGAGAATGAAATGGTGCCTAAGAAAAAAGCCTAAGTGTAACTAGTGAACTAGTGTGTGTGAGCTTGTGTGTGGCCAAAATATACAAGTGTATATACTCTCTCAAAGTTTTCCAAGATTTTGTGGTGTTTTGTGATTCCATTTAAGGCATTCACACTATTGGTGCTTGGCCCTCAAACTCCTTAGGACTCAAACTCATCATCAAAAGGTATATAATCTCATCTAATTCTTTTATGTTTAAAAGTACCCCATGCCATGTTAGATAGGTTATGAACCTTGGAAAATTATTATTTTGCATGTATTTAGACAAACATAGATCCAATGTTTATTAGGGTTGCATGCACACTTAGGAAGTGTTAGATTGCTCAAAACCCAACAAAGGTCTCATCATAATCAGCTCTCAGAGTTTGAGAAAAGCCCTTTGCAACCAGTCGCACCTTATAAGTGTGTACATTACCATCCATGTTGGTCTTCTTCTCGAAGATCCATTTGCACCCAACTATCTTATGACCGGGCACATTGTCAGCCAATTTCAAAACTTGATTTTCATACATGGACTGTATCTCGTTCGCGATTGCGTCTTTCCATTTGGCAGACTCGGGGCCTGACTTGGCTTCCACATAGTTGTTAGGTTCATCCAGACTTACCAGTGTCTCATCACTGATAAGTGTCTCACCTTCCATAGTAATATGAAAACCATAGTAGTGCTCAGGTGCATTCCTAACTATTGTGGAGCGCCTCAGAGGTACAGACTCGTCAATTGGATCAACAGGATTTTCTCCTCAGCATGACTGCTAGGGTTTGAAGTTCCTTCACCACTTGACTCTTGAATTTCTTCAAGTTCAATCTGCCTCCCACTATTTCCTTGGTTTATGAACTCTCTCTCTCTTGAAAGACACCCCTCCTTGCTACAAAGACCACATTCTCACTGGGTCTGTAGAGAGGTAACCAAAGGATTTATGTGAGTAGCTGATGAAAATACACCTCTCACTTAGAGGTTCGAGCTTATCATGATTCTCACGCATCACGAAAGCCTCATAATCCCAAATCTTGATGTGGTCAAGATTATGAACTTTTTCCAGTCCACATCTCATGATGAATTTTGGCAACTTTCTTTGTAGGGACTAGTTTAAGGATATGGGCAGCAGACTCTAAGGCATACCCCCTGATAAGTTTAAAAAGTAACTTGAAGATCAATTAGATCTGTGAAACAGGTAGAGAAATAACCAGATAAACAATAAGAACAAGCAAATGGATCAAAAGGTGTCGAATGATTAATAAACAATCCTCAGAAGAGCTCAATAAAGAACATCAACTGTAGAGGATTTTAGGGTTTACAATAATCAATGAGAATGACGACAGCTAATATATACGCATACATGCATGCATATATTTATATTAAAACCCTAACAATTTATCTAAGAAAAAGGAGGCTAATCTAGATAAACACGGATTGACAAGCCCAATCCGGCTGTAAAACAAAAGGGCCCAAGACGCAACACATTAATCTTCAACAATCTCGCCCTATGCGTCTTTGGCACAGAGGCTTCATTCCCTTTTAACAGCAGAAGATTTCTTCACCGTCTCAAAAATCCTCGGTATAATGGCCAGAATGTGATGCCTGAAAGTGATATACCACCGAAGCATATCAGTGAAGTTCTTCTTGTCTGCTGTAGAGTTCTGCTTGCATCGGTGAATGATGTTTATGATATGCTCCAGGCAATCTGTTGAAAACAGATGCTTGTCTACCAAAGCAAACAGAAACTTGTGCTTATCGCCTCTTGTGAACATGACCGTTAGATTTGAAGAGTCAATTTGCCCTAACTTCATTTTGTGCACATCTCCTGTCTTGGAAGTAGGCTTGACGGTTGGTTTCTCGTTCATTATTTTTGCTATTTCCTGATCCATAGTGGTAAGCTCATGGATATAGGAAGCCAACATTCTTTTGAGATGTTTCAGAATCGGTTCATACTCTCTTTGATTTGAGAGAAGAATGTTGTATAGCAGAATCCAATCATGAGGATTCAGACTGGGAAGATCTGCCAGAGAAATAAAATGTTATGTGTTGGCCGTTCCTCTGTTGACTTTGAAGTTAACGTTCACAAATTTCCCAGCCTGTGTTGGTTTCAGTACCTTGACCTTTATTATCTTCTGTGCACTCCATGTCAAATACTGTGGTTGACCATACTTCAAATAAAAATCTATTAATTCTTTGTCAACCTTCAAGTTTGGATGAGGGACATCAGGAGTGACATCGAAGCAATGAAATGTAAAAGCCTTTCGTGTGATTGGCATGTCAAACTGCGAGTCTTTGGTATTCTCACACTCAAAAGATGCAATCGGTTCCAACCAATACATGGAGAAAAACTCAATCGCTTGATTAATGAGTGTGTCTTTGTCCCATTCTGGGAACAGAGTCTTCTTGGCCTGTAGAGAATCCTCATCCTCCTTGATTCTTCTTTCTTTCGCCTCTGCCTCTCGAGCTATTTTCAGAGTCTCATCCAGCTCTTTGTCTCTTTTCTTTCGTTGAAGAGCTTCAACGATAGTTTCATTAGTATCTGATTCGCTCTCAACAAGTAATTGTTTTCCAGAACCCGAAGCTAAATTAACCTTCGGTTCTGTCTTTGGTCTACCCTCCTTTCCCCCTTGTCTCGGAAGAACAAGCTTCTCCGAGATACCCTTCATCTCGCTTAGAATGGTAATCGCAGGAAGGAGTTTAGCCTGGAGATGCTGTCTGATGGTAAGGGTAAGAAAGGGATCATGAGTGTCGAGGACAGTTGTCAACATGTTCTTGACATCACCAGCGCAACCTTGAAGAACAGCCCACTGAGTTTTCAGCAAAGAGATTTCTTGTTTTGCCTGGGCCAGTTGTATCTTCTGAAGGTCAATAGTTGCTTGATGCTTGACAAGATCCTCTTTTAAAGTGATCTCTGCTGCTAGAGAAGCAAAACGTGAATCCAACGATTGAAGAAAAGAGGTTGATTCAGTTTTGAGGTCAGCACGCAGAGCCCCGAACTTGGAGGTTTCACCCTAAAGTGTAGCCGAAAAGGAGTCCACAGACATTTGATACTTGGCCGCATTAGCATCAGCATGTGCTTTGAGAGAATCGAGAAAAATCTGAGTTGTGTGAACAACCTCAGAGACTTCCTTTGTAGCTCTGGAGCATGAAGCGGCTGAGTTGTCAATGGCATCAGTAGAGCGATCCAGAGCGTCAATATACGTCTTGATTGCAGACTCGATAAAGGCTTTCAGCACTACACCCCCATAGGCTTTATTATCAGCCAACAAACTATCGAGTTTGTCATGAATTTCTTGAAGTTGCTGACTGGTAATAGGGGTATCTACATGAGTATCTGTGGGAATCCGGTATGGGCTATAATAAAGAGAATCGTACTCTTCATCATCACCACCCAAAGTAGCACTGGAGGTTGAGGATGGAGAAGGAGATGGTGGGATGTTAATGACAGGGGTTTCAACCACAGTAGTAGCCCCTGTATCAGATACATTGACTGTTACTGGTGGTTGGGAAGAGGTGGTAGTAACGGATTCTGTGATGATTGGAGTGGGGATCGAAGATGTAGGGATAGGAACAGAGAAAGGAATGGTTGAAGTCGGTAAAGAGGTTGGTTCTTTTGTAGTGGGAGGGATGATGATAGGAACAGAAAGTGGGCCCTTCTGTTTCGGTGATTGAGGTGGGGTAGGAATTTTAGGAGAAGGTGGAGGAGTGGGTAGAGTTCTAATTTTGGGAGAAGCTGGTGGAGAGGGAATATGAGTATCTGTAGGAGAGGATGGTTGTTGAGGAGACTGAGCAGTAGTTGGCTCTGTTGGTGAAGCATGAGGAGCGGCAGCCTCTGCGTCTGATTGGTCATTTGGAGCAGAGCCAGGAGAAGGGGATCCTTTAGCCCTTTTAGCCATCTTCTTAACCTTCTTTGATTTTGACTGAGAAGGTTCATCTGCATCATGTTTTCGCTTGGAGGATCTTGGCTTTCTCTCCTTTTTCGGTTCTGATTCCTTCTTCTCTTGTTTTTCCTTTTTACTAGCCCTCTTGCCACGGTTTGCAGGTTGATCTAGGGCTTCCAAGGCGGCTATCTGTTCATCAGTCAGAACCCTTGGAGGCAATGGACTTCTGGTGCTGTATTCGGCCATGATCTTGCTATGAGGCGTGACACACCTGTACATGGATTCAGGAATTAATCCATAATGTAGAAACTTAATCGGGTCAGAAACAATAATCTTCTTAGTGTGGAAAGAAGCTATTGAAGCCAGAAGAGCATCCTTCATCACGGGGATTTCTAGGGAATCCATGGCTTTCTTCGTGATGAGCGTCCAGAAACCTCCGCAAGAGATCTCGGAGTACCGGGTTGAGGTGTTTAGACTCTGAATGACTTGAGACCAGATTATGGAGCCATAATCTAAGTTGATGCCGTTGTAAAGACCATAGAGAATGGTGAGAAATCCTTTGCTCGTGGTATCAGAACCACCACATCGTTCCGCTAAACCCTTGATTAACAGGGTAAGCAAGCCATTCCACTGAGAAGGAAGACAAGATTTCTTGACCTTTGCAATTGTCGTAAGAACATCGGTATAACCCATCTCGTACATCATCGAGAAAAGCAAGGTAGTTGAGACAAAATCCGGTGAGATGACGGAAGAATCAACGGCAAGCCCTAGAAGAGAGCAAAACTTGGTTTTGGAGACTGAGGTTTTCTTGTCATGGATGGTGAAGTAGATACGATCTTTGTGTTTGTCATAACTTGCTGACGTGTAAACTTGAGAAAGCAGGGACATCGGAACTGCTTCCACCTGCGTGAGAGCCAACAGCAATGGGGAATATTTTCGACATTCCACCACATGGAGCATGTACGCATCATATAAGAAAGGGGTCATCTCGATAATCATATTCTGATTAGGCTTGATGGAAAGCAAAGATGAAGATGCAGTTTGATCATGCGTAGAAGAAGAAGTCGCCATTGTTGAATCGAAGAAGAAGATGAACAGTGGCAACTTTTTCAGAGAGAGGATACGTGTGTGGTAAATGCCAAAGAACACGATCACCCCTTATTTATACTGTTCATTGGAGAGAGAAAATCGCGATGATTATGGAACCAAAACGTCGCTTGAAAAAGTGCGATTGGATGTTATGGTGTATCCCAGGAAAACGTCAGCACACGTGGGTGTGAAACGAATCAACTGCACGCGCCTAAATCATATTTTTTGTACCGTTTGAAATTCCTTGTGCCCTTGTTTGGTTACAACTGAAACGTAAAACCACATACCAAACAGCAATAAGAATGTTGGAAAAATTAATTTTCATGCATAAGAGTGTGAAAGATAAAGAAATAAATCAAAGGTGTTTGAGATGTGAGTGATGTCTATGAAGAAGACAGAAGGCGGAGGATTCCGGGCAAGAATCACTTCCTTCGAAGCCAAGAGAGACTTGAAGTGCTTGTGTGGTTTCCCGAGAAATACGATCAATTGTCTGTCAATAAACAAGGAAAGGCATTTTTTTTTTGATCATAGGCTGTTGGGTGGCTGTCCTCTAACCGAACATCAAGTCTCAACATAAGACTGAGTATAGGCAGAGGTACCTGTAAGACCGATGTGATCTGTTGAACAGGTAGGTGGGAATTATCTTGTGACAAGCATGGGATAAACAGAAATCTCAAAAAAAATAAACTGGACCTCTTTGGGAAGAAATGTCTTAGGTATAGACGATTTCATAAAAGATAACGCAAAAAGAAAATGAGATTTCCAAGTAACATCTTGAGTATATCACTCACCGTCAATTCATGTTAGGTATTGGATGTTCGGTTTCACTTGGAACGTGGTAAGCGAATCCAAGATCATAAACACAGATGTTGTGTAACCATAAGCTTCAGTGGTAAAGACCGAAAGCATCAAGGGTTACTTTAGGGAATCGAAGGTAAATGTAGAATTTGAGGAGGTGGTTAAGAAACCGAATGTACCTTCTGCTACAGAAGTGGGACAAAGCAAAGCAACTCATGTCTCAAATGAGAAGAGTAAGGTAGCTCTAGACCGAGTGTTGGAAAATAGCCTGATTGGGAAGAAACGATAGGTATTGATCGAATCATTAAGGCTTACTCAAGGTCATAGAGGCTTGTGACAACATATAGCAGCATGCTTCTAGGGACTTCTAACTAGTCGGAGAGAAAAAGAAAACATACCTGGTTGAACACTATCGAAGGTGATACTTGTATTTACCTGTGCAAAGCTTACACCAACCAGAACTAGCGAGTCATGGAAATAAGTAAGAAACAGAATAAAAACGAAAATGAAAATATTTTTGTATTTTAAGATTTTTCTAAAGGAGAAAAATGTTTTTGTGATTTTGAAATATTTCTGAAAAAGAAATAAAAACAGAAATATAAAATGTACAACAGAAAAAAAAAAAGATGAAGCAGAGATAGACCGAGTGATCTGTGTATTTCGGTGACATTAAAATTTCAGAACAGAGAGCAACCGAGTGGTCTGTCTATTTCGGTGTCATTAAAATTCCAAAACTGAGACGGACCGAGCGGTCTGACTAGTTCGGTTCCATTAAATCTCCGGAACAGAGAGGGACCGAGCGGTCTTCCTGCTTCGGTTCCATTAAATCTTAGATAGAGATTTGAGGATTCGGGACCGACTCTCCTACCATCATACCTAAGCCTTGTAGAATTTTGTTGAAAGTCGCTTCAGGAAGAGCTTTGTTAAAGACATCGGCCAACTGATCAGTGGTTCGAACAAAGTGTACTTCAACGTTTCCATCTTCCACGTGATCTTTGATGAAGTGATACCTCAGTGCGATGTGCTTGGTCTTGGAGTGTTGCATTGGGTTATGACAAATCCTAATTGCACTTTCAGAGTCACAATATAGTGGGATCTTTTTCATATTGAGTCCATAGTCTCGGAGTTGATTTTGGATCCAAATCACTTGAGAGCTATAGGAAGCAGCGGCAATGTATTTTGCTTCAGCTGTAGACAAGGATACACACGTTTGTTTCTTGGACTGCCAGCTAACCAACTTCCCATCGAGGAATTGGCAACCGCCAGTGGTGCTTTTCCTGTCGAGGCCACATCCACCAAGGTCTGCATCTGAGTAGGCTTGAACGAAGAAGCCTGAGTTAGAGGGGTACCACAAACCTAAAGAGGTAGTTCTCTTGAGATATCGTAATATGTTCTTTACTACAAGCATGTGTGGCTCCCTAGGATTTGCCTGAAACCTAGCACAGTAACAAACAGAAAACATTATGTCCGGCCTGCTAGCAGTAAGATACATCAGAGAGCCTATCATTTGACGATAAAGCGTAAGATCAACAGCCGGTTTATCCAGGGATGGAGTGAGTTTAGTGTCGAACGCCATTGGAACTTTGATCTTTGAATCTCCCATCATGCCAAATTTTGCTAAGAGGGTCTTCGTGTAAGCTTCCTGGTTGATAAAGATGCCATCAAGTCTCTGTCTAATATTTAAACCAAGGAAAAAGTTAATGGGACCCATCAAGCTCATTTCAAATTTAGTCTCCATCAGCTTTCTGAATTCAGCTGTTAGGCTAGGATTCGTTGAGCCAAAGATGATATCATCGACATAAATTTGAACGATCATCAGGTGGTTACCTTCCTTTTTGAGAAAGAAGGTTGGGTCAACCGAACCTTGTTTGAATTTGGACATCTTTAAAAATTTAGTCAGCGTTTCATACCAGGCTCTCAGTGCTTGTTTCAGACCATAAACGGCTTTATCCAGAATGTAACAATGATCGGGATACTTTTCATTCACGAATCCAGGAGGTTGCTCCACATACACAGTTTCTTCGAGTTCGCCATTGAGAAATGCACACTTGACGTCCATTTGAAAGACCTCAAAGTTTTTGTGAGCAGCATAGGCAAGAAATATTCTTACTGATTCCAGCCTAGCTACAGGAGCAAAAGTCTCTTCATAGTCAATGCCTTCCTCCTGACAGTATCCTTTTACGACCAGACGTGCTTTGTTTCATATAACGTTCCCTTCCTTGTCAAGTTTGTTCCTAAAGACCCATTTGAGACCAAAAACCGAGGCATCTGGAGGAGTTGGAATAAGACGCCAAACTTTGTTCCTTTCAAATTCATTCAGTTCATCTTGCATATCTTGAACCCAATCGGAGTGATCAAGAGCAGTGTTAATTGTCTTTGGTTCAACTTTTGATACGAATGAGTTAAACATGCAGAATTCGACTTTTGAGAACAAGGAAGCTTGTTTTGCCTTGAGTTGTGATCGAGTCAGAACTGTTTTTGAGACATTACCAACAACTTGAGAGACAAGATGATTTCTGGTCCATTTGGTGAGAGGAGGGAAGTTTGGATCAAAAGATGGATGTAATTCAGCATTTATCAATTCTTCTGGTTCGGACAGACTGTCGAAATCGTATGACATATCAGCATGCTCCTCCTCGACAAATGATCTTACAGGAATGTCTTGTGAATCTTGAGCTACAGTGGTTTCTGGTGGTGTTGAGCTTTCGGGCGTTGATGCACCTTCGGTTGGTGAGGCACTTTCGGTTGGTAAGGCACTTTCGGTTGGTAAGGTGTTGTCGGTTGAAGGTTGAGACCTTAGCTCCCCCTCAACTTGTGAACTTGGCTGAGATGATGGTGGATCCTCTCCCTCGACTAATGGTGGACACTCCCCCTCGACTGACGCATTGTGTTGGGGAGAGTCTTTTGAACCTGATTCTTCTTCATTCATTCTTCTTGCAGCATCGTCAACAAGTTGCTTCAAGTGATCTACTCTGTTGTCTGTTGCACTGGCTTCAGAAAGAGTGGCCTTCTCTGGTTCATCAAAAAGCTCCAGGAAATTCTCGAATAGATTAGCGATCGAGGCTGTGACTTGGCCAGTTTGAGGAAAGATTTCTCCAGCTGTGTCTTCGTTGGCCTTTAGCTTTTTAACATAGCTATCGTCAAAAGTCACGTAGTAAGTTTCTTCTATTTTCCTTGAATGCTTGTTTAACACCCTGTATGCTTTGGAAGTAAGAGAATAGCCCAGAAATATCCCTTCGTCAGCTTTGACATCTAACTTGTTGCGGTGTTCTTTAGAATTGAAAATGAAACACCTTGAACCAAACACATGAAAAAACTTCACATTTGGCTTCCTGTTGTTGATGATCTCATAAGGAGTGAGAGTGAAGCGCTTGTTAAGATACGACATGTTCTGTGTAAAACAAGCAGCAGAAATAGCATCAGCCCAAAAATATAAAGGTAAGGAAGCAAAACTTAGCATGGTTCGGGAAACTTCACATAAGGATCGGTTTCGTCTTTCAACAATCCCGTTCTGTTGAGGTGTGTAGGGAGATGAGAAGTTGTGACTGATTCCCTTTTCTTCTAGGAACTCTTCAAATTCTTTATTTTTGAACTCCAACCCATTGTCGCTTCTGATGTTGCAAACGACCTTCTTCAGCTGGACTTCAATCTGCTTGATGAACACTTTTAGCTTGTGAGTCGCTTCAGATTTAAGCTTCAGAAAGAACACCCATGTAAAACGTGACAAGTCATCAACAATAACAAGAATATACTTGCTACCACCAATGCTTTCTATATAAGACGGACCACATAAATCAATATGAAGTAATTCTAGTGGTTCAACAACTTTAGTGTTTATTTTAGACGGATGACTTTGACGACTCTGCTTCCCCATTTCACATGCAGCACATAGATGATCTCTATCATACTTGAGCAATGGAAGACCGCTAACGTGACCTCCAGTAACAAGTTTGTTGATATCTTTGAAGTTGAGATGAGAGAGTCTTCGGTGCCATAGCCAGCTTTCGTTAGATTGTGCTTTGGATAATAGGCAGATGGTTGGGTTTCCTTTGATTGGTTTGAGATTTAGGGAAACATTTCACCTTTGCGCTCTAATTTGAGAATAACTTTGTTCGTCTTCTTCTCAATAATTTCCGAACCTTAATCATCGAACGAGACCTTGAGACCAGTACCTCCAACAAACTGAGATACACTGATGAGATTATGTTGTAGTCCCTCTACATATGCAACTTTCCTGATTGAGAAATCACCGTTTGTAATCATCCTGTAGCCTTTGATGGTGCCGAAGGATTTGTTCCCAAATTTGACATTTCCACCATTTGAAAGAGATCTGAATTCCCTTAGCTCTTCCTTCCTTCCTGTCATGTGACGCGAGCAGCCACTATCAATGTACCATTCTTCGTCAAACTGCTCGTCACTGATAACCTGCAAAAATTAAGCAGATTTAGGAACCCAGAGCTTCTTGGGTCCACGTGAGCTTTTTACAGGAACTGGAATAGTAAGAGAGATGTCAACTAAATATGTTCTTTTTATTAGTGTTGTTTCATCTTTCCTTTTGATGGTGAAAATTTTGATTTTATTTGGATTTGAGGCTTTTGGTATTGATTCTGGTTCAATATCTGAAACCTTCTGTTTTCCTTTTTGTTCAGCTGATGACTGAGATTTTTGAGAAGGAATAGAGTGGAATTTAGGATGAGAAGAGACAGAAGATTTTGAAGAGTTACAGAGTTAGAATGAGATAGCTAAGAATGGTATGACTTCTTGGTTGAAGATTCTAGGTGACTCTTTTGCTTTTCATTAACAGTAGGACCAACCCTAGAGTTTTGATCTCTTTTCATTTCCAAACCAAACCTGTTCTTTCGGTTGAAATCATTTTCTGAACCGAATCTATGCTTTCAGTTGTTGTTATGCTTTGAGCCGAACCTCTGCTTTCGGTTGTTGTTTTGCTCAGAACCGAGCCTCTGCTTTCGGTTGTCATTGTGCTCTGAACCGAACCTCTGCTTTCGGTTGTCATTGTGCTCTGAACCGAACCTCTGCTTTCGGTTGTTATTGCTCTCTGTCGATCCAACATAATTTTTCTCTGGTTTTAAATTCCTATCTTGATGTGAGAAATAGGCATTTTGCGATTGCCAAAATTGTTTTCTTTCTGAGAGATTCTTTCTGTATCTCTTATTCCTTTCTTGTTTTTGATATGTCATCTGCTTTGGTTGATGATGGATGTTAGCTTTATGTTTTTGGTTTTCGTTGGCTGATCCACTCTAAACTGATGTAGTTTCACTTGGGGATGTGACTTCTTTTGCAGGAATTTCTTTCTCTTGAGGGACATCTTTTGTTCCACTGGTACTTGCCACGTTGAAGCCATCAGGTTTATTCAAGGGTTCTGGTACATATCTGCCTTTGCTTTTCCATGAAGTCCTTTCAGACAGACCTGCCGTTTCATCAGCATTGTTAATGGGAGCTGACCAAAAGAACTCGTCACAGCCATCAGCAATGTCTTCGTTCATAATAGCTGTTAGTTCAGCAGTCTGATGTTCGGTTACACCTGTGACTTTGTACACCTGATTTGGAGTGGTTCTAACTTTTTGGTATACGACTTCCTCATCAAGCTCAGATGCATTTTCAACATCAATCTTATTTTCTGAGCTTAAGTTGACATTCAATGAGTCAAATTTTTGTATGGTTTCGGTTCTTAGTTTCAGTTTATCATTTTCATCCAAAAGGTTTTTGAGCATGTTCTTGTGGTCCTTGGATTTTATGAAAGATTCTATTTTGTCCATTCCATACAAATATGTTGGATTAACATCCTCAGACGAAATAATACTCTCACAATTATATGCATCAGCATCAATTTCATCTTCCTTACTTCACAATTCAATAGGGTAAAATCATGCGATGAATCTTTTGCCCTATTTCACAATTCAAATGAAGCTGAGTAATATTTGTATAAAGACGTTTGGCAATCAAACAAAAAACATTTCGCTGTTTCAAAAGCTTTAAATTGTCTCTTTGCAAATAAATGTTTTCATCTTTTATTTTGATTAACTCTGACTCCTTCAGTTCGATCCACATCCGCCATTCCTCACTCTTCGATGACACCCTGCTTAATTGGTCAGTTAGGTTAGAATTGGTGACCCGAGTTTGAGTTAAACTACTATCTAGATGAGAGATTCTTGAATTAACACTTTTTAATTCCTTTTCATATGAGCATTGTGGGACTTTAAATGAGACAAAAACTGATTGTACTTTCTTGATCAGTTCATCAAGTTCGCTGAACTGCACGCTGAGTGGTTTGGCAGTAAAACACAGATTCTATTGTTCCTTGTCATCATTTCGCCCATCAGTGTTGTATCCCCTCATCTGAGAAACGTCGGACACCATCAAGCATCTTCCTCCACTGCTCTCTTCTTTCGCTACATAAGCCTTTCCATGTGAAGGCTTTCTCACTTCATCATCTTCGGAGTCAGTTGACCATACCTCCACGCCACCGAACTCATCATCAGCTACCGAACCCTGCACAATTAAAGCATTCATAGAAGGGTTAGCAGCAGATTTCTTCTTCCTTAACTCATCAAGCTTTTTCAACAACGCGGCTTCTTCATCATTTTCCTCATCCTTTTCTGCCATCTTTTTGAGGATGCAATCTTTTGCATAGTGGTTCTTTCCTCCACAATAATAGCAGCTTACTCCAGAATCTCCTTCAGCCTTCGGTTCCTTCTTTGATTCTTCAGCTTTCGGTTCATCTTTGACCTTTTCAGAGCTATAGCTCCCTTGCCAGTTTCGGTTCTTGTTGGTGGGGAATCTCTTCTTGATGAATCTCTTGGGGTTTGACACCATCATAGCATAGTCCTCAGACGTGAGATCATAATCATCCAAGTTGAGATCTTCGTCCTCTATCACCGCTTTGCTTTTCGACAGGAGGGCCAAAGAACCTAGACTTGAAACCACGGTTTTCTCCTGTAATACGATCTTTTCTTGAGATTTTAGGATGCCCACCAGTTTCGCCAAAGAATAGGATTTGAATTTCTCGTGCGCTTTAACTATGGACACGATTGCTCTCCACTCAGATCTGAGTCCGTTCAAAAACGTAACCTTTTGTTCAATAAGCTTCCTTTCGATGTCATGTTTGATCATCTTGCTAAGAAGATGATTGAAGCGATCGAACGTTTTAGTCACCGTTTCTTCTGCTCCTTGCTTGAACTCAACAAACTCAGACAAGAGTAAGGTTTGAATGGAATGTTCAAGATCTTCGTCTGCAGAGTACAATTCACGTAGCCTGTCCCATATCTCTTTTGCAGTCGTGCATGAACTTACCAGCCTAAAAGTATCGGATTGAAGAGCAAATCTAATCAATCTTAGCGCTTTGATATTGCACTGAAATTTAACTTTTTCGTCTTGCGCTACATCTTTGACATCATTCAGAAGATCGTTATACTCCTTTTGAGTTTTAATAATCCTTGAAGTTGCTGAATGAGAAAACGGTCCAGAGATGATTGCTTCCCAGATGAGGTATCCATTATCCTCAGATCCTATGACATAATCTTCAAAGTGATTCGCCCAGACTTCATAATCATGGGTGTACAGGATGGGAATCTTCGTTGTTGATCCAATGTTGTTTGAAATATTGATGGGATTGGATTGCGATTCGTCCATAATTGACCGAATAACCTGTTCAAAGATCAGACTTGTAATATATCAAATTAGGGCAAAAACAATAAATATTGAGATACGTCAATTATGAGATGATGGCTCAATAAATATCAATGAATGCGGAATAACCCTAATCGAAGCTTTTTCACAGAAAAGAAGTGTATCGATTACACAGCCTCCTGCTCTGATACCAATTGATAAGTTTAAAAAGTAACTTGAAGATCGATTAGATCTATGAAACAGGTAGAGAAATAACCAGATAAACAATAAGAACAAGCAAATGGATCAAAAGGTGTCGAATGATTAATAAACAATCCTCAGAAGAGCTCGATAAAGAACATCAACTGTAGAGGATTTTAGGGTTTACAATAATCAATGAGAATGACGACAGCTACTACATACGCATACATGCATGCATATATTTATATTAAAACCCTAACAGTTTATCTAAGAAAAAGGAGGCTAATCTAGATAAACACGGATTGACAAGCCCAATCCGGCTGTAAAACAAAAGGGCCCAAGACGCAACACATTAATCTTCAACACCCCCAAAATGAGATTGGTAGCGAAGCATGAATCATCATGGAACGAAACATATCTAATAAGGTTCTATTATGCCTCTTAGCCACACCATTCAATAGTGGTGTCCTGGGAGGTGTCAATTGTGAGACTATCCCACATTCCTTAAGATAGTCGAGGAACTTTGTACTAAGATACTCACCACCTCGATTGGATCAAAGAATATTAATGTTCATCCCCAATTGATTCTCGAATTCTTGTTTAAAATCTTTAAACATTTCAAAAGTATCTGACTTATGCTTGATTAAGTAGACATAACCATATCTACTATAATCATCTGTAAAAGTCACAATATAATGATTAGCATCCCTTGTGGCAGTTCTGAAGGATCCACACACATCTGTGGGCACTAGATCCAATAAACATTCACCCCTTGCACAAGAACCAGTAAAGGGTGACTTTGTCATTTTTCCAAGTAAGCATGATTCACAACTACCATCTGACTTTAGGTTAAATGACTCCAAGCCTCCATCCTTTTGGATTTGGCCTATGCATTTCTTGATTAGATGTCCAAGACGACAATGACATAAAGATGCCTTATCCAGGTTATTATTGATGGGTTTTGGTCATAAGACATCCTATGTGCTCATACAAACCCTAATGCTTGGATCTAGGTTTCTCTATTGTACATGCTTTGAATCTTAGACTATAAACCCTAATTCTAGTATATGAAATTGGTATTAACATATCAATGGGTTTCAGGACATACCTTGATTGTTATAGAGTAATAACAATCCTAATTCCTCCTTGAATTGACTTTGGAAGGCTTAGAGTCACAAGTGTCACTCCTCTAATGGCTTACAAACACCAAGAGAAAATGGAGAAGGTATAAAGAGAGAGGAGAGAGGTTAGAATTCGTCCTTAGGACTTCTTGGGAAGGGATACACGAATTCATGTGCCAAGGGGTGTTTATATAGGTGTTCAGATAGGGTTTCAGTCATTATCCTTATCTAGATGCTTATCCACAAAGCAACCTATAAGATAATCTTTGAATCCTTATCATAGTCGAATTCTAAGGCCTTATCACCTCAAATTCGTTCACCCTAATAATAAGATAATCCTTACCTTATTTTTGTAACTATCACATAATTACAAATCAGCCCCTCTAGTTTAATTAATTACACTTGATCACAAAATTAATTCCTAATTAATTATTGTCCGATATTAATTAAACAAATATGATTTCTCCTTTAATATATTATTCTTATAACATATTAATAAATCACAATAACCTCTCTCTCTATATATTTCTCCAATCAAGTTGCTTTGGTGAAGGCAACCCAAAAGGACCATGCACCATCGGGTCAAGTACATACCAAAATAGTTATTTGACTTAGACACTAATCCAACAGTCTCCCATTTGGATAAGTCTAACAACTATTCTGTGTATGACTTCAGATCCTGATCTGCAATCGTAGCTTTCCAAAGCCACTGTCAACTCTAATCCTATCAGATACGTGTGTCCTTAAGATAAGGGATCATATATTCCTCCATTCTAGATATCGTATGAGATATGATTTCTAATCATTCTCTTTGTACTATTTCTCGATTTCTGATTTATGACGACAGACTAATTGAACAAATCAAATTAGCCCTAGCCCGGCCGAGCATTTACGTTTGTCATCACTAAACCATCGAGGGGCCCAAAGATATCGCTTTTATCCTTCTTTGGATAAAAGCAACGGATAAACTTTGATACAATACTTGCTTGCACTCATTCACCGAATTACACACAAAAATATGTTTTATAACACCAAGTAACTAGCGCGTTTACATATTATCAATGTGCAAACGATTCGCAAGATACAACTCACACATCTCAGTTTCAAGAATATAAGATGTTATCGTCTCACTAATCACTCGTAATACAATTCATGGAGTGATCCAAGTGAGCGTGGGTTTAATCCAATGCTCAAATCATATTCATAAGCACTCATGAACGATGCAGCAAACATTTGCTTATGTCTAATACTTTTCTAGACAATCCACACACCATTTTACGATAGTCTTCATTCATATCTACTTCCAACATATGAACGACTGTGGCCCGTTTGAATAATTCGATTATTCTTAATAAAGTCAATTATTCTGGAAGTCAAAACATGCAAAGTGAAACACAAGAATAATACTAATCCCATATGGCCTCAACCCTTTGAGTATAAATAAAACTCCTTCTATTTATCACCATATCGATTACTCATTATTTGTCGTTTCGGGTAATCAACTTCTTACTTGAATTCCAACACTTGTCCCATGCTCCTAGCATGCACAAAATGTTTACCTATGGTTCTTACTTTTGTGAAATAGACAAATTGAACACATTTCCAATCATTGTCATTTTACAACTCCAAATCCTTTTTCATAACTGTAAGAATATCAAATTCTTGCTACTTATATAATATGCTATATTCTAACACTTTATGCAACGATCCTTTCGTAATGTCACTGCACCAAAGTCACAAAGACTATTGCCAATGAGATTACAAAGTCGTCTATCGGAGATTGTTACAAGACAATTCCTTAGATATGATGTCTCTCTCTCAAAGTACATTCCTTTGAACATCCTTTTGCATAAAAGTTTCTAATCTAGTACTAGATTTTCAATATTTACTTCCCAATATAGATACATTTCCATACTTTCCATATGACAACTCATTTCTTAATGGAATCTTTTCTATTCATCATAATGTCAATATGGTCCATTAATACCATGCTTCCAACTACTCACAAGCAACCAATCCTCGTCAAACTTTGGATTGTTCTTTAATAGTTGTTTAATTATTTTAATCAAAACCGATTCTAGTCCCTTTTCCCTCTAAATGCGCTATACATTTGGAAAATTTTAGAATGGTCAAATATTAAAGCACTTGCAATCGATCCTATACCCAAAGTGTATGGGACACGACACATAATGTTTTATTTGCTATGTTCTCAAAATTCGAATTGCGAAGAGGAACGCTGTAATCATAATCGAAATTTTAAGAACACACTATGTACCTTTGACTAAATTTATCAACATTTCTCAACCTAATCCTTTAGATTTGAAATGAAGCATAATATTCTCTCCCTTAATTATAGGAAAACAACTTTACAACCCTTACGACTTTGCAAGGTATAACTCTTGTTTTTCTATAATTAATATTGCCAACTTGCAATACTTTCTATAATAATCATACAATCATAACGTTTATGCTCCCACTATCATAATGATTACTATAAAACATAACACTTATGCTCCCACTAGCTTCGACATGTATTCATAAACATCTTAACTTTCAGAAAGACAATACCTATTGAATTTCTTAAGTCCATGTTTCTAATACTTAGTGCTTTGATAATCTTTTATCAAGGCTTCTTGAACTTATACACCTTTGCCTTTAGATAGTTCATATGTGTGTCTCAACAATTAAGACTAATTGCCAAACCTCACAATTCAAATTATGGAAAGGGATACCGTAACCATGATCGAATTCGAGAATCCAATTTTACAATCACTATCTTCTTAAAATCTTTCTTAGTGAAAGCATATCCTCACAATCATTTTCATGAAGGAGGAAATCTTATGACACTTCGATTTAAATGGTGTATTTGTTCCTATCCATGTGAATTTGTTAAAACCAAAGTTTACGACAAATTCAAACTCATATGGACCGAGCCTTTTTTTAATCTTGATTTCTTGCCTTATGGTAGCACAGCTGCCCACCACGTCTTCCAATTAGTTAAGCATCTCACCCTTTTCCTATCAATGTACCTTTCATTGATCAACGTGATTTGCCTTTTATGCGTTCAAAATGAGTACTCATAGGACTCACATGCATAATTAAGTCAATTGGAACAGCACAGAATCAAAATAACGTCAACACGCTAGGTTGTAAACCTCAACTCGTGTGCTAGTGATGATCGATAAGGTTTATTTGATTTGTTCTTGAAACCTTTCAAGACCATTAAGGCTCCCACTGACTCCTTGACATATAAGATTCTTTTGTCAATAACTATTTCTTAACAAATAACTATTTCTTGACAAACAAATATTCAAGAGTTAGTGTAGTTTTTATCAAAACACTTCATAAATTGGTCCTAGTTGGTCTTTGTCTTATCCAAGACATCACAACTTTCCACATTTGATGAATGTTATAAACCTTTAATACTTTTCACTCATTGTCACAATCTTAACTTTAAGACTTGTTATTGGAACGAAGTATGATAGACTTCTTGATTTAACCATTTCTTCAATCCTTGATTCCTCTTCTTAAACATACAATTGTACTAAGACTTAATTAGAGGATCAATTGGCATATGGTTCTTGATCATTAAGACCTATCATAAAGCATAAAAGGTACTCTCCCTTCTTCTTAGAATGGAGAAACTTTTATCTTTATGCCTACCTGACTCTTCTTATTCGTTCTGCTATTGATTTAAACATTTTCAATCAACTCAGAATTACACTTAATCATATTTACTAAACCTTTAGTAAATCATGACGAATGTCTTTGTTACTCTTATGGTGGACTTTGATCAACACGCAACTTTGTGTACTTGATCTCCTAGTCCTTCACTTGACACTATGTCAATGAATTAGTCTAATTTCCAAAATATGAAATTTCTCATTCATCGTGCAACCAAGTTGCATGATTCCAAGTTTCTGTCCAATTGAAACTTGGGCGATGAGAAACTCTCCCTATTTGGTAAATTCTTGACTTTCCATAACACAATAAGAACCAAATCCATTATTTCTAATAATAGAAACATTTTAACATCAATTTTTCATACACGTCATTGTAAGGATAAATAAATAAAATTTAAAATCAAAATTTATTTTATTGCGGAAAAATTTGTCCTTACAATGCAATTCATTGAAAAACTTATGCTAATACATCTTTCTTAGCAATCTAATTCTAACTCTAAGTAGTAGCTCAAGAATCTAATCTTCGAGAAACGCGATCGAAATCCATTCCTTCACCGTTAGATTCTGCTCACTTCTTCCCTTAAGCTTCCTTTCTTTTCTTCGATCTTACAAGACATCAATTGTAATCTTATCACATTATGTATTAAGAATCTAGAATAGAAGCTTAAAAGAGTTAGTTAATGGATTTTACCTATATTAGAGCCATACGTTTCGACTCTCCTATCTCTTAGATCTCTTAGGTAAATAGGACAGCTTCGTCTCCAATGCCCCTTCTCTTGGCAATAAAAGCAAATTGACTCTTTTTGGAACAGGACATGGAACTACTTCAGACATCGCCTTTCTCTTATGATCAATCTTTTCAATCATAGCATGTCTTTCGTTGCCATTTTCTATATCCATAGAGGTCTCGAAGGCAGATTCACCAATCAACTTTTCTTTTCTATTGTGCCAAACCATTGTTGATTCAGCAGCAATAAGCATATAGGTGAGATC
The DNA here is from genome assembly GCF_052625555.1 of Lactuca saligna. Classification (NCBI taxonomy): domain Eukaryota; kingdom Viridiplantae; phylum Streptophyta; class Magnoliopsida; order Asterales; family Asteraceae; genus Lactuca; species Lactuca saligna. The sequence continues at coordinate 83,062,144 of NC_136423.1, read as the reverse complement.
TATAAGGGTCACGTCGCGGCTCATCATATAGTACTCTCTTACGAACTCACTATATGAGTTAGGAAGTGACTGAAGAACCCAATCAACAGCTATTTCCTCAACGGATCCCAACATTCTTAACTTTTCAATGTGTGACTTCATCCCTAGGACGTGTGCACACACGGACTTTCCTTCTTTATGTTTACTTGCCAAAAGGGCTTGAGTGAGCTTGAACTTTCCAAGCCTTCGAACTTGTAGGTTAGGGAGAATAATAGGAGGAGGAGGAGGAAGTGAAGTATGATTTCTTCTTCCTCGATCGAATCGTGGAATATCATCTTCATGTGGAATGCTTGTTCCACAGGATTTGGGAAGACCATAGTTGTCGAACTTTGACATCTACAAAACGGGAGAAAAGGAAATTCAAGTTAGTTGATTGATTGAGTCCTTGGTAAATCACCCAAATGAAATTCCAAGGCTAGGACCCAACACAATATTCTACAACTCGGGAGAGGGATGCTGTAACCCTAATTGCAGAATATTTGAAGGTAAGTGAATGACGATTCACTAATTTCCACAACGAAAAACGAAAAAGAAATTTAAGTTTTAAATCTATGAAAACTCCTAGATCCTTTGAGATTCATTGAACTTTTAATGGCATGTTTAAATCTCGATATGCCCCTCTTGTTTGTGACTGGGATGCCGAGGATCACTAAGCGGGTGTGAATAACCATGCAAACTTACATGGTGCCCTCACATGTTACAGTCACCTATTCGATGTGCCGGTAAACCACACACGCTCCACCGAACTATGACAAACATTGAGTCACCCTTTGCTACCTTTGCTTAGAACCATTTAGTGTGCGAGTAAACCACACACGCTCCACTAACGTCTTCGCAAGGGCACAATGTGTAATTTCATGGAATTGCATCAATTCACTTTTGCCTAAGTAACTAAGATTGGGAATTAGAAAAACATTTAGTTACTTTAGTAATTCATTATACTTATAATGGAAGGTTTCGTCCTATCCTACCCGTTCGGCTAACGACCCTCCACTAGTCAAGAGTGCGGTGGGTAAGAGTGGATACCCATTCAATCGCCTTATTATAGGCAATTTCCTTAAACACCCCTTATAGACCAGTTGCGTGAATGAGGCCTACTAACGGTAAGACTGACTTTTACTGATACATATATATAATTTTAGACTTTTAATGTTATATATAGTATAAGGTGCCTTTTACACTTTTAAAATACTATGTGGTTAACTTTAACAATTACACTTTTAATTCAATTAAATGGTTAACCTAAACTTTTATGGATTTATTAAATCTCTTTTAATTATACTCCTTAATTAATTAATAAAACCATAAGGGTGTATTTGAACTTTTCAAAATATTACTAGGGTTTTAGAATTTAACATTCCTAATTAACTTTTAATCAACTTTTAAATTCCAAAACTTGAGGGCAAGTTTTGAAACCTTTTTTCAAAACATTAGGGTTTTAACTATTTAAATTTCAAAACTTCAAAACTTTTGGGTTCAAATTTAAACTATAAAACCTAAAGGGTAAAATATGAAACTTTTCATAACAACAAGGATCAAATAACAAATAATCTAAACTAACATTTAATTACATAATTATCCATATTTGATTGGTTTAATGATTTCTTGCATAACAATTTATCAATTTACTCAAAATAATTAATCAATTATCTTATAAGGAAACAATTATCTTATTAATTGATAAATATCTTCATTTAGATCGAAAATATAGTGAAATATATCATATAATCGGATTAATATTGATCTAACATGATAAGGTAACTATCCATATGCAAAAACAGCAAGAAATCCCGAGATAACCATTATCTGACGAGTTGACTCGTCGAATCAAGCCTGGACTCGGCGAGTTCAGCTATGGACTCGGCGAGTCCAGCCTCTAAAACATCAAAAATCGAATTTTTTAGGTATACAATACATCAATACAATTGAAACCAACCTAGGCTCTGATACCACTGATGGGTTTTGGTCATAAGACATCCTATGTGCTCATACAAACCCTAATGCTTGGATCTAGGTTTCTCTATTGTACATGCTTTGAATCCAAGACTAAAAACCCTAATTCTAGTATATGAAATTGGTATTAACGTATGAATGGGTTTGAGAACATACCTTGATTGTTATAGAGTAATAACAATCCTAATTCCTCCTTGAATTGACTTTGGAAGGCTTAGAGTCACAAGTGTCACTCCTCTAATGGCTTACAAACACCAAGAGTAAATGGAGAAGGTATAAAGAGAGAGGAGAGAGGTTAGAATTCGTCCTTAGGACTTCTTGGGAAGGGATACACGAATTCATGTGCCAAGGGGTGTTTATATAGGTGTTCAAATAGGGTTTCAGTCATTATCCTTATCTAGATGCTTGTCCACAAAGCAACCTATAAGATAATCTTTGAATCCTTATCATAGTCGAATTCTAAGGCCTTATCACCTCAAATTCGTTCACCCTAATAATAAGATAATCCTTACCTTATTTTGTAACTATCACATAATTACAAATCAGCCCCTCTAGTTTAATTAATTACACTTGATCACAAAATTAATTCCCAATTAATTATTGACGAATATTAATTAAAAAAATATGATTTCTCCTTTAATATATTATTCTTATAACATATTAATAAATCATAATAACCTCTCTCTCTGTATATTTCTCCAATCAAGTTGCTTTGGTGAAGGCAACCCAAAAGGACCATGCACCATCGGGTCAAGTACATACCAAAATAGTTATGGACTTAGACACTAATCCAACAATTATTAGAAGAAGAATCAATACACAACACATTATTCTCTAGGTTATCTACAACAAACATAGCCTCATACATACCATCACAAGGTAATGCTTTAAAATAAAGAACATTACTAAAGAAATCACTTATTTCTCCAACTTCATTATCAAAAGAAAAGGTAAAACCTAATTTGTACAAAGCATGAAAGGAAATAATATTTCTTGCCATTTCAGGAGAGTAACAACATTTATTTAAATCTAATGTAAACCTACTACTTAGCAACAAAGACTAAACTCCAATCTTGGTGACAATTGAAGCTCTCTATTTCCATGATCAAGTTTATCTTTCCATGCTCCACATTCTCACTTCTTCTTAGTCCCTCCAAATCAGAACATATGTGAATTCCACAACCTGTATCAAGGACTCAAGAGTTAGAATAGGGTGAGTTATTAGACAATATTCTGTAAATACCTACATAGGTAGGTTTCACTTTCCCATCCTTAATATATTGTTGGTACTTTGGGCAGTTCCGCTTCCAATGTGACTTTTCATAGCAATAGAAGCATTCAGGCTCTTTTGGGTCAGAATAAGGAGTGACAAAGCCTTTCTTGGTTCCACCTAAAGAGGAGCCTTCAAGGATCTTACCCTTGGTACCATTCGAAGGGTTCTTCCTCTTTTTCCCTCTAGTTTTTCCAATTGCCAGAACAGGCGCGGAGTTTGGAGTAGGAATAGGAGTGGTAACAACCGAATTACCTTTAAGACCAGTTTCAGCGGTCTTTAGGAGTCCTTGAAGCTTGGTTAGGGTAACTTCCTTCTTTTTCAAGTGGTATGTCATGCAGAATTGATCATAACACGAGGGTAAGGAGTGCAAAATAATATCTATTGCCAACTCCTTGGGTCAGTTCATTGTAAGTTTCAGCAACCGGTCCACATACCATTGCATTTTATGCAAGTGGCCGATGATGGGTTCACCATCCTTCATTCGGGTTGTTATCCTGGAGCAGATGATGTCATACCTCTCTTGTCGAGCACTCTGATGGTAACGGTCCATCAAGTCCTGCAGCATCTCAAAAGGGTAGTATTCCTCACAGGAATTTTGGAGATCAGCTGTCATAGTAGCCATCATGATACATGCCACTTTGGTGGCATATCTTTCATGAGCAAGGAAGTCAACGATCTTCTGAGGGGTAGTAGTGGACTCATCAATTTCCTTTAGCTCCTTGTCGAGGATATATTCCTTTTCCTCGTATCGTGTGAACATCCTGATGTTCCAGATCCAATCCATAAAGTTAGAACCATGAAAGGTGACTCTCCTACAAAGGTTCATGAGAGAGAAGGAATGATTGGTTTTGAGCCAGAAGTAGCATTGTTGGTACACATCTGAAAACGAAGAAATCAAGTTTAGATTAGGTATAAAAATAATCCTTAATAAAATACCCAAATGTAATATTAAGGCTAGGATCAAATCACAATATATTATAACTTAGAAGAGAGATGTCGTAATCTAAGCTATAACATATTTGAAAGGTAGGTGAATAACGATTCACCAATTTCCACCATGAAAAACGAAATATATTTATTATTAGGTTTTTATTGGTTTTTAGAAATTCATAGATTCTTTTGAGATTCATTGAACTTTTCAATGGCATGTTTCAATCTCGAGTGTGCCCTTCATGTTTTGTGACTGGGATGTCGAGGATCACAAAACAAGGTGTGAAGTAACCATGCAAATTACTTGGTACCCTTAATATTTTTCATTCAATCAATGTGCCGGTTAACCACATTCACTCCTCCGACCTATGAAAAACTTTAAGTCACCCTTTGTCTACCTTGTTAAGTCCAACTTAGTGTGTCGGTTAACCACACACGCTCCACTAACGACTTAATCAAGGTGCAAAGTGTAATTTCATGGGTTGGCACCTTATTCACATTTTTCCTAGAGTAACTAAGATTGGGAATTTATAAAACATTTAGTTACTTTATAATAATCATTATACTTTTAATGATAATTTTTTAAGTCATTGTCCTACCCGTCAGGCTAACGACCCTTCACCAGTCAAGGAAGCGGTGAGTGAGAGTGGAAACCCATTAAGCTGCCATTTTGTAGGCAACAACCTTATACCCCCCCCCCCCCCTTATAGATTGGCTTTGTGAATGCGGCATACTAACGGTAAAACGACTTGATCTTATACATATATAATATTAACTTATAATATTATAAAGTATAAGTGTTGAATTTTAACTATTAAAATTCTAGGTGTTGGAACTAAAGTTCACTAGATGACTTTACATATTCCAAAACATGAGGACAAGTTTTGTAACTTTACAAAACTTTTCAATTCATAACTTATGAGTTATTGTTTATTAAAAATGAGGACTCTTCATTTTTTGTAACTTATGTGTTATTTCAATGGAATTAATACAAAATGACTTTTGGTTATCCATAACTTGAGGACAAGTTATGGATTCTATTAAAACACATCGTGATCATGAATTAAATACCAATCAATAGCACATAATTCCTATGATCTTGCAAGAACTAATAAGAACATGAATATTGATATCAAAAATTCAAGAACATATGAACACATATAAACATGAAATTTTTTATATTAAACATTGTAAATGGATTAGTACAACCATTAGTCCATCCAAAACAAGTTTTAAAACACCAAAACAGATTAGGGTAATGTTTCTAGTCCATTTCCAGTAGCAAAAGTCGAAAATATGCACTCTGCTTGACCAACTCACTGAGTGCTAGAACTGACTCGTTGAGTTGGTTGCAGAATCGCTTGGACTCGTCGAGTCCCCCGATGGACTCGGCGAGTCCCCTATGCAGACAGTAAGAGTTTTGATTTTTCACTATTTTTCATCACGTATCAAAGAAACAAACCTAGGCTCTAATACCACTGAAGGGTTTTGAGCATTCTAACACTCATAAGGTGTACATGCAACCCTAGAAACGTTGGATCTATGTTTGTCTAAAATACATGCAAAATTTGATTTCCAAGGTTCTTAATCCTATCTAGCATACATGGGGAACTTTAAACATAAAAGATAGCTAGAAATACATACCTTGTAGTGATTTGGAATCCTTGAAAACCTTGTGAGCCTAGCACCCCATGTGTGATGCCTCAAATGTCTCACACAACACCAAATGCTTTTGGAATGACTTGAGAGAAATGTAGAACACTTCTAAAATCGACTTGCCCTCTCTATTCTTTTTACTGACTGATTTTGGTGAGCTTTATGTTGCTTATATAGTGTGTTACAGTTAGGATTACACCATGTAAACCCTAATTGGCATGACTCTTCATTTCCACGAGCTATGGGTTCAATAATCACCATGGAGCATCCTATGGGTTTTATCCCAACTTGGTAATCCATGAAACATTTGTCCACTATACAAGTATGGATGATTTACAAAATCAACCCATATATTTAATTAGTCACCTTTTTGATCACTTAATTATTTCTTGAGCAATACTAATTAAATAATATTATTAATATATTAGAACTTGTAATATATTAATAAACCATAAGTGTTATTTTCTCATTTTAGTCTATCCAAATGCATGATGTCATGCAACCCAAATGGACCATGCCAAACCGGGTCAAGTACATACCAGAAATAGTTATGGACTTAGACACCTTATCCAACACCTTAACTGTAATCACTCAATCGATGTGCCGATTAACCACATGCGCTCCACCGAGCTAGGATAAAACATAAGTCACCCTTTACCTACCTTGGTAAGTCTAGGTTAGTGTGACGGTTAACCACACACGCTCAACTAATGACTTAAGCAAAGTGCAAAGTGTAATTTCATGGGTTAGCACCTTATTCATCTTTTCCTAAAGTAACTAAATTGGAATTCATAAAAACATTTAGTTACTTTACTTTCATCATACTTTTAATGAGCATTTAAAGTCCTTGTCCAACCCGTTCGGCTAATGACACTCCACCAATCAAGGAAGTGGTGGGTGAGAGTGGACACCCATTAAGTTGCTATTTTATAGGCAACAACCTTATACCCACCTTATAGACAGGCTTTGTGAATGAGGCCTACTAACGATAAAAGGACTTTGTTCTTATACATATATAATTATTATTAAACTTATAATATTATAAAGTATAAGGGTTGAATTTTAAATTTTAAAATTCTAGGGGTTGGAACTAAAGTTTTACAAAAGTGGGTGAGACTTTACATGTTCCAAAACTTGAGGGCAAGTTTTGTATGTTTCAAAACTTTTCATCTTTCATAACTTATAAGTTGTTGATTTATTAAAATGAGAGACTTTTCATTTTATGTAACCTATGTGTTTCTTTAATGGACTTTGAAAGTGTGACTTTTGGTAATCCATAACTTGAGGACAAATTATGGATTACATTAAAACACATCAAGATCAAGAATTAAACTACCAAGAAAGTTGCAAACAATTCCTATGATCTTCTAAACTCATAATTTCATGAACATGCTTATCAAGAATTTTAAGAATCGTAAATAAACCATACAAAACTTGAAATTTTGATAATAGCCATTGAAAATGGATTAGTATAACCATTACACCAACAAAATCAAGTTTTATAAGACCAAAAGAGTTAAGGGTAATGTTTCTAGTCCATTTCCAATAGCAAAACTCGAAAATATGCATTCTGGGGCTCCTACTCGTTGAGTGCACGAACCTACTCGATGAGTAGGATTAACTATAACATGGACTCGTCGAGTCCCCCCATAGACTCATCGACTCCCCCCATGGACTCGGCGAGTTCATGCTGCAGAATGCAGAAAACTTGAGTTTTTTCAACAATTTTCATTAAGTATCAAGAAAACAAGCCTATGATCTGATACCATTGTTGGGTTTTGAGTATTCTAACAGTCCTAAGGTGTACATGCAACCCTAGAAACCTTGGATCTATATTTTGCTAACATACATGCAAATTTGATTTTCCAAGGCTCTTAACTTAACTAGCATGGCATGGGGAACTTTAAAACATAAGAGTTAGTAGAAGAACATAGCTTTTTTTGTTTGGATTCCTTAAGAACCTTGTGAGGCTAGCACCTCAAGTATGATGCCTCAAATGTCTCACACAACACCACAACACTTGGAATAACCTTGAGAGAAGTTCACTAACACTCACAATTCAGCTAGCCCTCTTGTACTTGCTTGAAGTGCTGATTTTGCTAGTCGTGGAGTCTTTATATAGTTGTGTCACAAGTAGGGTTACATCATGTAAACCCTAATTGTCATTGTTTTCCATATTCCATGATCCATGGGTTTGTAACCTCCATGGACTATCCATGGAGTACCTTATGGGTTTTAGCCCAATCCACACAAACCATGGATCATTAGCCCACTATACAAGAATAGATGATTTACACAATCAACCCCATATATTTAATTAGTCTCTTTTTTATCATTAATAAATTCCAAATTAATTCATTGATCAATACTAATTAAATAATAGTATTAATATATTAGAACTTATAATATATTAATAAACCTTAAGTTTCCTTTCTGTCATTTAGTCTATCCAAGTGTTGCAATGCCATGCAACCCAAATGGACAATGTTAAGTGGGTCAAGTACATTCTAGGAATAGTTATTAACTTAGACACCTAATCCAACGAAGTTCCACTAAAGCACAAAGAAGGGATTAATCTTTCACCTTGATTTTCTTGTGGAATATCATGGTCATGAGGAATCTTTTTTCTATAAGATTCGGGAAGACCATAGTTGTCTGACCTAGACATCTATAATGGGAGAAATTCAAGTTAGTTGATTTAAGTCCTTAGTATAGCACCCAAATGAAATATTAAGCCTAGGACCCAACACAATATTCTACAATTCGGAAGAGGGATATCGTAATCCAATTTTAAAGTATTTGAATGTTGGTAAATGACGATTTACCAATTTCCACCATGAAAAATGAAATTGATTATTAAGTTTTAAATGAATTGAAATTCCTAGATTCGTTAGAGATTCATTGAACTTTTCAATGGCATGTTTAATCTAGATTATGCCATTCAAGTTTGTGACTGGGATGTCGAGGATCACAAACAAGGTGTGAATAACCATGCAAATTAGTTTGGTACACTTAATGTTACAAATCACCTAATCAATGTGCTGATTAACCACACACGCTCCATTGATCCATGATTAACATCAAGCTACCCTTTGCCACACATTGTCCGTCCTAGATTAGTGTGTCGGTTAACCACACATGCTCCAGTAACGACTTAACACGCTCCACACATGCTCCTAAGTAACTAAAATTTGGAATTTATAAGTGTTTAGTTACTTGGTATTTTCATGATACTTTTAATCAGAATTAATGTCCTATCATACTCGTTCGGCTAACGACCCTCCACCAGTCAAGGAAACAGTGGGTGAGAGTGGACACCCATAATTTCACCATTTTATAGGCAATAACCTTATACCCCCCCCTATAGACCGGCTTCATGAATGAGTCCTACTAATGGTAAGACTGACCTTTTACTTATACATATAATATATTAAACTTTTTAATTTTATATAGTATAAGGGTGTATTTTACACATCTAAAATACATGGTAGTTTAATCTATTAATAAATTATACTTTTAATTTAATTAATCTTAAACCATGTTATTATGGATTTATTAAACTTCTCTTTAAATTAAACACTTTAATCAATTTAATAAAGTCCATGTAATTGAACTATTCAAAGCATCTAGGTTATTAAAAATTCAAAATTAAAACTATTTATCTAATTTTTAAGTAATGAACCCAAGAGATACATATTTTGAAACCTTTTCAATTACTAGATGTTTTAGAATTCAATATTACAAATTAAAATCTTTTAACTAAATTTTCAAATTCCAAAACTTGAGGGTAAGTTTTGAAACTCTTCAAAACCTTTTGGATTCGATCTTGATGAGGAGTTTTGTAACCATTCAAGACTCTTGAATTCTATAACTTATGAGTTTTATGTTATTTTAATGGATGAGACTTTTCATTTTCCATAACTTGAAGACAAGTTATGAAAGTCATTAAAAATATTTAGATCAATTTTAATTAATAGACTTATCATATAATCTATGATTGATCTAATTTAACTCATAGGGAAAGATAGTTCATATCAACAATTTACAAGTAACTTTGTTTATCATATAACCAACAATTATCTAAAAACTTTGACAATTATCTTTACATTGGATGAGTATAATCACTACCATATCAGAAAAAACATATTTTATGATACAAAACAGTTTGTGGTAGTGATCCTAATCCAATATATGCCAAAAAAAAAACCCGAAAATCTATCATCTACCAATGCAACTCGTCAAGTCAAGCTTTGGACTCATCGAGATCATCATGAAATCGTCGAGTTCATCAATGGCCTCGGCGAGTTCAGCCTGGCAGAACGCCTTTTTTCAATTTTTTCAACTTTGAAAATTTTCCAAATGCAACTATATAACAGAAAACTGCCCTAAGCTCTGATACCACTGTTGGGTTTTGTGTACTATAACACTCTTATGGTGCAAATACAACCCTAATAGCTTTTGATATAATTTTTATCGAGTTATACATGCAATAAAAATTCCAAAGCATGAGGCCTACAACTAGCATACAATTTTGGTATGTGAATAATAAAACTAATTAGAATAATACCTTTTTATTGTAGCTTGTATTTTTGGCTTTCAAGAGTTTAGCACGTCAAATGTGACGCCTCAAATGGTTCATAGACACCATGAACAAAGGAGGATTTTGAGACAGAGGCTAGAGACTCTAAAATCAGTTATCTCTCTTCCTATAACTATTTGGGCCGATTTTAGCTAAGGGATAACACATATATATTGTAGGATTCTAGGAGTCATGGGTAAACCCTAATCGATACACTTGGGTTATGATCCATATCTCATGTGGGCTAATTCTTCATGGATACTTACATAAACTTAGCCCATCATAGATCAATAGCCCAAACAATATATATCATTGATTTACATAATCAGTCCCCATTAATTTAATTACTCTTTTGATCACTAAATTAATTCCAAATTAATTATTGATCAATATTAATTAAATAATATTATTTTACAATTAATATATTATACTTGTAGTATATTACTAAATCATAAATAACCTCTTTCTCAAATGGACCATGGACCATGCTACTCTTGGGTCAAGTAAATACCAATTATAGTTATGGGCTTAGACACCTAATCCAACATGAACAAAAAAGTTACAAAGAGTTCCCATATTCGAGCTTCTGACTAGAAATTTTCCCCTCGTGATGTTTCACCGTAAAGTTTAAACAGATATCTCTACCAAGGTTCTAGCTAGCAACCACGGGTGGAGGTGTCAACTCCGTATAGATCTATACATAACTCTCTAGCTCACTTAAGATTACGACTATACGCTAGGGTCTTAGCTAAAATCTAATTAGCTAAGATGTGTAAATTTGTCTCATTTAACAACTCCTTGACTAGTATTAATGTAAAAAGGATTTCAATGTTGTATTGTATACATATAATTAATTTTATGATTATAGATATCTTATCCAAGCCAAACTGGCAGACTGATGACATAATATACAATAATTATCTGTTTGAAACAAGTGAAATGACGGCCTAATATACAAAAATCATCCGTTTGAAACGAGAGGAGTGACGACATAATATACAACAATTATCCATTTGGAACGAGCAGAATGACGATATAATATACAAGTTTTATCTATTTCAAACGACCGGAGTGACAACATAATATGCAACAATTATCCGTTTGGAACGAGCGAAATGACAGTATAATATACTACAATTATCCATTTAAACGAGGGGAGTGATGACATAATATACAAATATTATATATGAAATTTTGGGGAGAATAACCATATGGCATGATATTATTCACAAAAGTTAGGTAGAGTAATGACTAGCTATAATATTATCCATAAAATTTGTGAAGGTTATCTACCAGGAATATTATTATTTCTAAACATTTGGCAGATTAGTGAATAAGTACAATGCTATCTATAAATATTTAGCAGGGTAACGATAGGTTATAATATCTATTATTTTATTTGGATAGAGTAACGATATAAAATAATTATGTTGTACAAAACTTTATAATGCATCGAGAGTACATATATAATAATTTAACATATATCCCCTCACATTTGAGAAAAGCTTTGAAAAGATTCGTAAAACTCACCCTTGAAGCGTGCTTTACAAACCTATAGCTTCCGCCTAATTCTCAAGTATCACTGGGATCAAAAGAGGGAAAATCCCAAGAGAAGTCGAGAGAAATTGAGAGGATTTTGATGTGTGGAACTAAGGGGGCTTGGCACTGCTTTTATCGGAGAAAAAGAGAAAGCGTTGTCACACCTTTTCTAGGTGGCTCCATCTGCTGCGTGACATGTGTGTCTTTTTCCTTGGTCTGCATCCCTCCTTCTTAAAGGCACGCGTGTCGCACTTGATGCACGCATGCACACTGAAAAATGTTGATTTTGTAAAATTTGTAACTTCGTCATATGAGCTTCATTTTCAATGATCTTTTATATCGACACGTAGATATCAACGAGTACTACAACTTTCCTTTAGGTTGCATCGACTAATTCTAACTTTATTTTTACCCCATATTTTTTCAAGCCTAAATCATTTTGCGAAAATCATATATTTCTCGTACGGACTTTGTTTTTGATATTCATTGTGTCATCACTTTTGTATCGATGACTACTTCGATTCCCATTTACATATTTGGCTAAAACTGAATCGATTTTCCTTTAACTTTTTACGACACACATTACTTGTGCGCGATTGATTTTTAAACTTAGAAAGCTCATAACTTCTCTATACGAAGTCTGACTTTTACAAAATTTATATTTTCGGGATCGGGACGAAATATACTTTTGGAATATGTTATTATTTATATAAAATAACACAATTGTTCGCGCACTTAATTTTTAGTTTACAGATGATTCAACTGGTTTTCTAATATATTGGGATAGGAAATCTTGTATTTTCATCATATCATATTTAGTCTATTATCCGTGACGTTTGTTGCTTTAGCGATCGACGACTGGTGACAATTTTTGATGATTGTCACACCACCAGACCCACTTTGATATTTTCGTGTTTTCCAGATTTAAACCCACTTTACCGGGTACCTCATGTGGAACTGAACTGAAACCTTTTCCTATATTTCGGTCTGGTTTCTGGCCATAGAAAATATTGTTAACTAGTTCCCAAGTTTTCTAAATCCAATTTTATCTTGACCGTGTTAAAACCCACTTTTAGCCCTACTACCTAGTACTAAATGACACATCGATACCAAAATGACTACAAATAGGAACACACTACAAACACCATCAACAAATCAGCGTGTGAGCCTATTTAGACTCTATACATATTCTTATTATTTGATAAAATTTAATTATATATCAATTTGGATACTGGCTTAAGATACCCTTCTATTAGAGAAATAAATGTCAATTTCTATACTAGATCTTGATGTGTTTGCGCATGTTTTTAGCAAATTTTATTGATCACATTCTCCTATGTAATAATGAATAGTACTCTTGATAAGAAAAGCCACAACTTGCACAAATATATTTAACGGAAATTAAGAAGTTCCGCATGATAGAATTCTAGTGAAATAGGGGAAAAAATATACCCTCATAATTAATTATGTCCTTGTTCAAGAGGGCTACCTCTTTGTCTTTTGTTATGGAATTTCACAACACTAGCAAACAAATATCATATCTCTCATGTATCTCATGATAAATTGGAATGATTGAATGAAGCGTAGCAATCAATCAAAGAGTAAAACAAAATTTATCAAATTAATTAAAGGAGTAATCTTGTCTTAATTAAGAACTAATTTAAATGACTTCAAAAATGGACAAAATAATGGCCGGCTAAAGACACCTCTTTGGATTACTCTTTACCCTTTTAACTTAATTAAAACGAATGTAAACAGTCACCATTACATGTATTGCACGTGAATAGAAAGACATTTTTTTTTCATGTATACATATAGACACTAAGAGATACACTTTCGTAATTACTCATAAGTCGGTTTGACCATCGTCACATATGAGACTTAAACTTTTAATCATTTGGACGGAAAGACTTGATATCAATATCTTTAATTTCTGTTTCCAAAAAAATTATCTTTAATTTGATCTGATTTTCAACATTTCTTTAAACCTTGAACTAAAAAGAAAATAATATAAAAACAAGGATATAAAAACCAAAATGAACAAAATTTTCACGGATCTTTTGATACAAATAAAAGTTGGGAAAATAATATAAAAATCTTTATATTTTGACATCATAATAGATTTAATCCTTATATATTTTTTTATTCAATTAAATTCCAAAAATCAAAAATTATATTTAATTTAATCTATTTACTTTATTTACACTTTTGACCTATGTTTTAAATTTCATTATAAATTTGATCCAAAATTTACATTTTTTTGCCTATATTTTAAAATTTTATCATGAAGTCATCATAAATCTAATTTTGTACATCTTTTTTATTCAAATTTTGTTTGGGATATATATATTTTTTTGCTATAATATCATAAGTATATAGAAAAAATATATTTAAAAAAAAAAAATTTGTATATAATTTTCTTTTACACATTAAAAAACTTTTATAAAAATGTATTTTGTAAGTACATAAAAAACATATGTGCATATATAAATACATAAATATATACAAATCTATTTTTATTATATATATATATATAATAATAATAATAATAATAATAATAATAATAATAATAATAATAACACGTATTTTATAAAAAACAATGTACAAACACCTATTTTATAATAAATGCATTCGGTAATTACTTTTTTATCCGAGCAATATATTATAAAGTCAAGAAAGATAGTAAATTGTTGACTATTATAAAAACACAATTATATTATTAGGTTAGTAATCCAAAAAGTTTATATATGAATTTTCTGTAAACAAAACTACTATAGAATTGAAAGTTTTGAATGTTTAAGTCAGCACTGAATAATTTTTTTTAAACGACGTGGTAGTATTTGCATGGGATTGAACCCAAGACACCCTGATTAAAAACTTATAGTTAGACACATTGTAGATAGCCCAAACTTGTAGAACTCAACTAATGAGTGGGTTTTTCGTATGTATTCAAATTATGAGTGGGTTTTGAACATTTAATTTATTGTTTAATGACAATCCGTGTTATAAAAGCAATGGAAACGATTTTCTTAATTTTAATTATGGTGGTGTTTTGATAAATATGTTTTTAACTTATTAGCTTATTGTTTATTAGTTTATAGCGGTGGGAATAAACTGTTTTTAAAAAGTGGTTTGGATTAACGTATTTATTTTATTCCTACCACAACGAGCAATAAGCATTCATTCCCTTGCTTATTAAAATCAGCTTATTTAGTTTATTCATACCACAATAAGGTGGTTTTTTAAGCTTCCTATCCAAACATTTTAACTCCGCTTATTGTAGTGAGAATAAGTAATAAAACGCCATTATTTTCCCTATCCAAACACCCCTATACATACAAGCCTACTTTTGTAATTTATGCTTTTAGAAATTTAAAGCATGTTGCCAAAGATGAATGAAAAAAATGCTTAAAAATTAAAATATTTATTGAATAAAATGAAATTCAAAATAAATTGATATTTTGTATATTCACAGTTGACTTAAGATGAAGTGTGTAAAAATTGGTTCTAACTTCTAAGTCGATAGAAGTTGTTTGGTGTAAATTCAGAAAAATTCTAAGACTTTTTTTCAATCATTATTTCTAACACATTTCATCACAATTAATCACATAACTCTAGAGATATGCTTATATGATTTCTGAAAACTTAATAGCTTTGTTTGATTCAATAATTTAAAAGAGTTTTTATATAGAAAAAAAAGTTTCTATGAAAATATCTTTTTCTTTTTTATAAATATGATTTTATAAGAAATAAAATTTTCAAAAAAAAAAATATAAAAACTAAAATTACGATGAATTTGTAACAAAATTTTAAAATCTGAGCCAAAGTTGTAAATTTTTTACGAAATTTATAATAAAATTTAAAATCTGAATCAAACATCTTGCAAGGAGCTTAGCATAAACTTACACTAAGTATTACAACACATTTTTACCAATCGATGAATATACAACTACACAAACTCCTATTTCAGCTAACAGTTCTCAAAAATATTTCTATAACTAGTCAACTTATTATTTGAAGTTGTCGGATATTAACCATTACTTCAACTTAACTATAGTACTACAACCACACGACTCCCTTTTCAATTAACAACAAACAATTGTAGTATTATGACCACGAAAGATGTAGACTTTAACATTTAAGTACAAACATAAATGTTACATGAAATAAAAAGATATATCGAAATATTGAGAATTTCGATATAGATAACAAAAAAATCTTCGACACTTGAGTCTTCAACATTAACTACCATTCAAATATACTTTTTGATGGGTTTTGGTCATAAGACATCCTATGTGCTCATACAAACCCTAATGCTTGGATCTAGGTTTCTCTATTGTACATGCTTTGAATCGAAGACTATAAACCCTAATTCTAGCATATGGAAATCGATATTAACATATAATTAGGTTTAAGATATTACCTTGATTGTTATGTACCAATAACAATCCTAATTCCTCCTTGAATTGACTTTGGAAGGCTTAGAGTCACAAGTGTCACTCCTCTAATGGCTTACAAACACCATGAGCAAATGGAGAAGGTATAAAGAGAGAGGAGAGAGGTAGGAATTCATCCTTAGGACTTCTTGGGAAGGCTTAGACGAATTCATGAGCCTTAGGGGGTTTATATAGGTGTAAAGATTAGAGCTTTAGTCCTTATCCATATCTAATTGCTTGCCCACCAAGTAACCATAAGATAAGTCTTAGAAACCCTTATCCTAGTCGAATTCTAAGGCATTATCTCCTTAAATTCGTTCACCCTATATTTAAGATAATCCTTACCTTATTTTGTAACTAGCACATAATTACAAATCAGCCCCTCTAGTTTAATTA
Source organism: Lactuca saligna (assembly GCF_052625555.1). Classification (NCBI taxonomy): domain Eukaryota; kingdom Viridiplantae; phylum Streptophyta; class Magnoliopsida; order Asterales; family Asteraceae; genus Lactuca; species Lactuca saligna. The sequence continues at coordinate 83,045,343 of NC_136423.1, read as the reverse complement.
ATTACACTTGATCACAAAATTAATTCCTAACTAATTATTGACCAATATTAATTAAACAAATATGATTTCTCCTTTAATATATTATTCTTATAACATATTAATAAATCATAATAACCTCTCTCTCTTTATTTATTTCTCCAATCAAGTTGCTTTGGTGAAGGCAACCCAAAAGGACCATGCACCATCGGGTCAAGTACATACCAAAATAGTTATGGACTTAGACACTAATCCAACAGTCTCCCACTTGGTTAAGTCTAATAACTATTATGCGTATGACTTCAGATCCTGATCTGCAATCGTAGCTTTCCAAAGCCGCTGTCAACTCTGGTCCTAGCAGATACGCGTGTCCTTAGATAAGGGATCATATATTCCTCCATTCTAGATATCGTATAAGACATGATTTCTAATCATTCTCTTTGTACTATTTCTCGATTCCCGATTTATGACGACTGACTAATTGAACAAATCAAATTAGCCCTAGCCCGGCCGAGCATTTACGTTTGTCATCACTAAACCATCGAGGGGCCCAAAAGATATCGCTTTTATCCTTCTTTGGATAAAAGGAACGGATAAACTTTGATACAATGCTTGCTTGCACTTACTAACCAAATCACACACAACAATATGTTTTATAACACCAAGTTACTAGTGCGTTTACATATTATCAACGTGCAACCGATTAGCAAGATACAACTCACACATCTCGGTTTCAAGAATATAAGATGTTATCGTCTCACCAATTACTCGTGATACAATTCATGGAGTGATCCAAGTGAACGCGGGTTTAATCCAATGCTCAAATTCATATTCATAAGCACTCATGAATGTTTCAGCAAACATTTTCTTATGTCTAATACTCTTTTAGACAATCCACAAACCAATTCACGACAGTCTTCATTCAAATGTACTTCCAACATATGAACGACTATGGCCCGTTTGAATAATTCGATTATTCTTAATAAACTCAATTATTCTGGAAGTCAAAACATGCAAAGTGAAACACAAGAATAATACTAATCCCATATGGCCTCAACCCTTTGAGTATAAATAAAACTCCTTTTATTTATCACCATATCGATTACTCATTATTTGTTGTTTCGGGTAATCAACTTCTTACTTGAATTACAACACTTATCCCATGCTCCTAGCATGCACACAATGTTCACCTATGGTTCTTACTTTGTGAAATAGATCACATTGAACACATTTCCAATCATTCTAATTCCACAACTCCAAATCCTTTTCATAAGTGAAAGAATATCAAATTCTTGATACTTATAGAATATGTTAGATTCTAACATTTTATGCAATGATCCTTTCGTAATATCACTACACCAAAGTCACAAAGACTATTGCAAATGAAATTACAAAATCTTCTATCGGATATTGTTACAAGACAATTCCTTAGATATGATGTCTCTCACTCAAAGTACATTCTTTGAACATCCTTTTGCATAAAAGTTTCTAATCTAGACATAGATTTTCAATATTCAATTCCTAATATGGACACGCTTCCATATTTTCCATTTGACAACTCATTCTTAATAGAATCTTGTCTATTCATAATAATGTCGATATCGTCCATTCAATACCATGCTTCCAACCAATCACAAGCAACCAATCCTCGTCAAACTTTGGATTGTCCTTTGATAATTGTTTAATTATTTTAGTCAAAATCAATTATAGTCCCTTTTCCTCTAAATGCGCTAGACATTTGGAAAATTTTAGAATGGTCAAATATTAAAGTACTTGCAATCGATCCTTTACCCGAAGCGTATGGGACACGATGCATAATGTTTTATTTGCTATGTTCTCAAAATTCGAATTGTGAAAAGGAATTCCGTAATCATAATCGAAATTTTAAGAACACACTATGTACCTTTGACTAAATTTATTAACATTTCTCAACCTAAGCTTATATATTTGAAATGAAGCATAATATTCTCTCCCTTAATTATAGCAAAACAACTTTACAACCCTTACGACTTTGCAAGGTATAACTCTTGTTTTTGTATAATTAATATTGCCAACTTGCAATACTTTCCATAATAATCATACAATCATAACTTTTATGCTCCCACTATCATGATGATTACTATAAAACATAACACTTATGCTCCCACTAGCTTCGACATGTATTCATAAACATCTTAACTTTTAGAAAAACAATACCTATTGAATTTCTTAAGTCCATGTTTCTAATACTTAATGCTTTGATAATCTTTTATCAAGGCTTCTTGAACTTGTACACCTTTGCCTTCGATAGTTCATACGTGTGTCTAAACAATTAAGACTAATTGCCAAACCTCACAATTCAAATTATGGAAAGGGATACCATAACCATGATCGAATTCAAGAATGCAATTTTACAATCACTATCTTCTTAAAATCTTTCTTAGTGAAAGCATTTCCTCACAATCATTTTCATGAAGAAGGAAATCTTATGACACTTAGATTTAAACGGTGTATTTGTTCCTATACATGTGAATTTGTTAAAACCAAAGTTTACGACAAATTCAAACTCATATGGACCGAACTTTCTTAATCTTGATTTCTTGCCTTATGGTAACACAACTGCCCACCACGTCTTCCAAGTAGTTAAGCAGCTCACCTTTTCCTATCAATGTACCTTTCATTGATCAAGGTCCCTTGCCTTTTATGCGTTCAAAATGAGAACTCATAGGACTCACATGCATAATTAACTCAATTGGAACAGCACAGAATCAAAATATTGTCAGCACGATAGATTATAAACCTCAACTCATGTGCTAGTGATGATCGATAAGGTTTATTTGATTTGTTCTTGAAGCCTTTCAAGACCATTAAGACTCCCACTGACTCATTGACATATAAGATTCTCTTGTCAATAAACAATTCTTGACAAATAAATATTCAAGAGTTAGTGTAGTTTTTATCAAAACACTTCATAAATTGGTCCTAGTTGGTCTTTGTCTTATCCAAGACATCACAACTTTCCACATTTGATGAATGTTATAAACCTTTAATACTTTTCACTCATTGTCACAATCTTAACTTTAAGACTTGTTATTGGAATGAAGTATGATAGACTTCTTGATTTAACCATTTCTTCAATCCTTGATTCCTCTTCTTAAACATACAATTGTACTAAGACTTACTTAGAGGATCAATTGAGATATGGTTCTTAATCATAAAGACCTATCATAAAGCATAAAAGGTACTCTCCCTTCTTCTTAGAATGGAGAAACTTTTATCTTTCGGCCTACTTAATTCTTATTCGTTTTGCTATTGATGTAAACCCTTTTAATCAATTCCGAATTATACTTAATCTTGTAAGTGTAATCATATTTACTAAGCCTTTAGTAAATCATGACGAATATCTTTGTTACTCTTATGGTGAACTTGATCAACACATAACTTTGTGTACTTGATATCCTAGTCCTTCACTTGATACATTGTCAACGAATTTGTCTAATTGCCAAATATAAAATTTCTCATTCATCATGCAACTAAGTAGTGTGATTCAAAATTTCAGTCCAATTGAAACTTTGGGCGATGAGAAACTCTCCCATTTTGGTAAATTCTCGACATTTCCATAAATAACATAACTAAGAATCATATCCATTCGTTGTAGAAATATGCAAACATCAATTTTCATAACGATTTCAATGCAAGGAAGTAAACAAATAAATAAGTCAAAATTTATTTTATTTATAAAAGCAGTGGAAAAACATTTGTCCTTACAATGCAAAATCTATTGAAAACTATGTAAAAGGAAAATTTCTAACAACTCTATCATAACTATCTAAGCTCAAAATCCAATCTTCAAGTCCATGCGATCGAGATCCATCTCTTGTGATTAGATTCATCTTGCTCTCTTATCAAGCTTCCTTTCTTTTCACCGATCCTTCAAAACATTCAAATTCAATCTTATCACATCATGTATTAAGAATTAATGAATAGGAACTTAACGGAGTTAGATAGTGGATTTTACCTGAAGCGTAGTCATACTTTTGACTCTCCCATCTCTTAGATCTCTTAGGTAAATAGGGCAACTTCGTCTCCAATGCCCCTCTCTTGGCAATAAAAGCAAATTGACTCTTTTGGAACAACACATGGAACTACTTCAGACATTGCCTTTCTCTTATGATCAAACTTTTCGATCATTGCATGTCTTTCATTGCCATTCTCTATATCCATAGAGGTCTTGAAGGCAGATTCACCAATCAACTTTGCTTTTCTATTGCGCCAAACCATTGCTGATTCAGCAGCAATAAGCATATAGGTGAGATCAATAAGGGTCACGTCGTGGTTCATCATATAGTACTCTCTTACGAACTCACTATACGAGTTAGGAAGTGAATGAAGAACCCAATCAACAGCCATCTCTTCACTGACAACGGATCTTATCATTCTTAACCTATCAATGTGTGACTTCATCCCTAAGACGTATGCACACACCGAATATCCTTCCTTATGTTTACTTGCCAAAAGGGCTTGAGTGATATTGAACCTTTCAATTTTACAATCTTGTGGGTTAGGGAGAACAATTGGAGGAGTTGGAGGAAGTGAAGCATGATTTCTTGTTCCTCAATCGAATCGTGGAATACCATCTTCATGTGGAATGCTTGTTCCACGAGATTTGGGAATACCATAGTTGTCGAACTTTGACATCTACAAAACGGGAGAAAACAAATTCAAGTTAGTTGATTGATAGAGTCCTTAGTAAATCACCCAAATAAGATACTAAGGCTAGGACCCAACACAATATGCTACAACCTAGAAAAGGGATGCCGTAATCTAGTTGCAAAATATTTGAAGGTAAGTGAATGACTATTCACTAATTTCCACCATGAAAAACGAAAAAGAAATTTAGGTTTTAAATCTATGAAAACTCCTAGATCCTTTGAGATTCATTGAACATTTCAATGGCATGTTTAAATCTCGATATGACCCTCTCGTTTGTGACTGGGATGCCGAGGATCACAAAGTGGGTGTGAGTAAGCATGCAAAGTTACATGGTGCCTTCACATGTTACAGTCATATATTCGATGTGCCGGTAAACCACACACGCTCCACCGAACTATGACAAAAATTGAGTCACCCTTTGCTACCTTTGCTTAGAGCCATTTAGTGTGTCGGTAAACCACGCACGCTCCACTAACGTCTTCGCAAGGGCACAAAGTGTAATTTCATGGAATTGCATCAATTCACTTTGCGTAAGTAACTAAGATTGGGAATTTGTAAAAACATTTAGTTACTTTTGTATTTCATTAACTTATAATGGAAGGTTTCATCATATCCTACCCGTTCGGCTAACGACCCTCCACTATTCAAAAGTGCGATGGGTAAGAGTGGATACCCATTCAATCGCCATTTTATAGGCAATTTCCTTAAACACCCCTTATAGACCAGCTTCGTGAATGAGGCCTACTAACGGTAAGACTGACTTTTACTCATACATATATAATGTTAGACTTTTAATGTTATATATAGTATAGGGTGCATTTTTACACTTTTAAAATATTAGGTGATTAACTTTAACAATTACACTTTTAATTCAATTAAATGGTTAACCTTGACTTTTATGGATTTATTAAGTCTCTTTTAATTATACTCCTTAATTAATTAATAAAACCATAAGGGTGTATTTGAACTTTTCAAAACATTACTAGGGTTCTAGAATTTAACATTCCTAATTAACTTTTAATCAACTTTTAAATTTCAAAACTTGAGGGCAAGTTTTGAAACATTTCAAAAACATTAGGGTTTCAATTATTTAAATTTCAAAACAACAAAACCTTTGGGTTCAAATTTAAACTATAAAACCTAAAGGGTAAAATATGAAACTTTTCAAGGATCAAATAACAAATAATCTAAACTAACATTTAATTACATAATTATTCATATTTGATTTGTTTAATGATTTCTTGCAAAACAATTTATCAATTTACTCAGAATAATTAATCAATTATCTTATAAGGAAACAATTATCTTATAAATTGATAAATATCTTCAATTAGATAAAAAAATATAGTCAAATATATCATATAATCGGATTAATATTGATCTAACATGATAAGGTAAGTATCCATATGCAAAAACAGCAAGAAATCCCGAGATAAGCACTATCTGACGAGTTGACTCGTCGAGTCAAGCCTGGACTCGTCGAGTCACCCTGGACTCGGCGAGTTCAGCTATGGACTCGGCGAGTCTAGCCTGTAAAACACCAGAAAAAAACGAATTTTTTAGATATGCAATGCATTAATACAATTGAAACCATCCTAGGCTCTAATACCACTGATGGGTTTTGGTCATAAGACATCCTATGTGCTCATACAAACCCTAATGCTTGGATCTAGGTTTCTCTATTGTACATGCTTTGAATCCAAGACTATAAACCCTAATTCTAGCATATGGAAATCGATATTAACATATAATTAGGTTTAAGATATTACCTTGATTGTTATGTAGCAATAACAATCCTAATTCCTCCTTAAATTGACTTTGGAAGGCTTAGAGTCACAAGTGTCACTCCTCTAATGGCTTACAAACACTAAGAGCAAATGGAGAAGGTATAAAGAGAGTGGGGAGAGGTAGGAATTCTTCCTTAGGACTTCTTGGGAAGGCTTAGACGAATTCATAAGCCTTAGGGGGTTTATATAGGTGTAAAGATTAGGGTTTTAGTCCTTATCCTTATCTAGTTGCTTGCCGACCAAGTAACCATAAGATAAGTCTTAGAAACCCTTATCCTAGTCGAATTCTAAGGCATTATCTCCTTAAATTCGTTCACCCTATATTTAAGATAATCCTTACCTTATTTTGTAACTATCACATAATTACAAATCAGCCCCTCTAGTTTAATTAATTACAATTGATCACAAAATTAATTCCTAACTAATTATTGACCAATATTAATTAAACAAATATGATTTCTCCTTTAATATATTATTCTTATAACATATTAATAAATCATAATAAACTCTCTCTCTTTATTTATTTCTCCAATCAAGTTGCTTTGGTGAAGGCAACCCAAAAGGACCATGCACCATCGGGTCAAGTACATACCAAAATAGTTATGGACTTAGACACTAATCCAACACTTTTGTCATTGAAATTTCTTCACAAAAACTTATATTCAACAGAATTTATCAACATAACTCTCTTTGAAGAAGAAGAGGGAATTGTATAAAAATCACAGCTAGATTTTCCTATTCTCGAGGAGAAAGTGACTCACGATGACGCCAGAATTACCATGATGCAAAATCACATCACGACTGCCCAAAATCTAGCTGTGATTTGCTACTAATGATGGAGTGCATGAATTTTAACTAAAAATTATTGGTTCCAAGTGCCAATCATGACCCAAAACCGTTTTTAAAGACAAATGAAGGATGACGAGCTAAAAATAAAGAAGGAAGCTTAAATGAAGGATTAGGAATGGGTGTTTAGCATGAACATGGGCTCAATTCTTATTATGCATGCAAAGAAAATTGTATGGTACTAACTAGAGTTGTAGAAAAATCTCAAAGTAAATTAAGAAACTAATATTCGGTCGACTCGAATCAAGTCTAGCATTTATTCATAAAGAAAGAAATTGTGCAACTCACTCCAGTCTACAATAATTAAATTAAGAAGATGCAATTTCTCAGGCACACATATAAGATTCCAAAGTTCTACTAAAGAAGTCGTCCGAATTACTCAATCTTGAACACCTTCTCAAAAGTAATATAAACTACAGCGAAGCAAACAAGTTCAAAAATTGAAGGAGTTTCCATCAACAACATTATGCACTAAAGGTAAATATCAACAACACCACTTCTATCCCAAGTGATTCATTTCAAATACTTTCTTATTACAATTATTAATTGTTGTTATAAGCATACACTGATGATGTTGTATCATTCAAGTGTGAGGTACGGGGTCGATAGTGTAAAATACCTATTTTAGGTAATTGAACTTAAATACTGGCATTATAGAAAGTAAGTTATTAAAATAGTTCTTAAGTTATTTTTAGCGATTTTGAATACTTTATGTGTTCTTTTTTGAATTTTAAGTAAATTTTCAGATTGTAAAATTTTTCATCTGTTAGCTTAGATCCCTTTGAGTTTGCATAATCAACATATGTATCCATTGAAAATTTATTAACCAATATAAGGAGAGTTGGGATAACAAGTAGAAAAAAGGAAGGAAGAAAAGTTCCAAATATGAAAATTATGGAAAAATTAAAATTTTATAGTTAAGCTCAATAGGGGAAGTCGACTTGTGGCATTTACAATTTGAGATAGTAAAACCTTATGGTAACAAATCATCAGGTAGAATTCTCACTACATGGATTGTATAGAAAGTCATGGATTTCTTTTATTGTCCTTTAGGAGGAATGTAAGCATGATAATATCAAGGAGAAATTTATGTACCAAAGAAAAAGTGGAAAGTGGTAGTATGTGACATCCCCTTATTTCAAAACAATTTAAAAGTTTTCCTTTACACATTAAGTGTTTTTGTTGTAGAAAATCTCAGTTTAAAACAATTGAGATTACACAAATTATTTTATTTTATTAAAATACCATGAATTTCACCATTAACATCCAAACATAGGTTAGAACGTAAAAATAAAAAGGTCCTGAAATACTAAGACAAGAAAATCTCTTATTTCACTCGACATCCTATCTAGTTTCCAGCAGCCATAGTTCCGCTACGTGTGTGACGCATATAAATTGAGTGGGTTAGGTTTGGGAAACCTGGTATGATGCATCGGGTTTCAAGTCCATAGTATATTAATGATAATATATAATAACATTCATGCAAATAAATAGTAAGGGTATAATTTGATATAGGACCACCTACCATGCCGAATGGATTCTCATAAATCCTAATTCGATGAACATCTGGAAGAATCACCTGAACTGATGAATCGTCTGAGGAATAGTTTGGCTACATAGCTAGGGGACTCCTTGACCAATGTAAGTCAAAATAAGGCAACTAATGTTCAGAGTGATTCATAGATATGGTATCCCATTCTACCTATGTCTGTAGGTTATACATCCACACTAGCAACGTAATTCACTAGACCGCCTATAATAGTCAAGTATTTTCATCTACTCTAGTCGATGACCCAAACATACATTCTAGTTATCTTATCTGGACTCATCATTTTCGGTCATCCAAAAAAAGGAGGACTACTACACTCCGCTCTGATCTCAAACTCTATGCCATAATGAGACTTGTCCAGTATGCAGCTTATTCTTAACTAAGCACCTTTTATAAGTCCATAACTAACCCAAACTATATCTAAAGGCAAATTAGTTTCCAACACATTTCCTAATAAGTAGTTCTATTATATTTATACAAGTAGCAAAAAGTATAATTAATATAATTATCATATAATAAATACTTTTATTAAAATTATGCTCTTGAAAGTAACTACACACTCACTTGAAAAAAAGAAGGTAATTCAAGGTTAGGGCAACGCTTCGCTTTAGCACTTTATCCTTTCAAAAGACCTAGATTAAAATGACACTAAGTCTTAGTTTATTTTCATAGTTTTGGTGACTATAATAAAGAAAGTCTAGATTTCTCAATAATCTCAATGTGTATATCAAGATCTATCAAATAAAGAATAACCAGGTAAGATCATATCGGATGTAAGGTATGTTTGTTATACAGAGTATACTGTTTGGAAAACCCCACTGTAAACACCTCACTAAATTCAGCCTAAATATCACTTCCATTGGTAGATCATTCAGTATAATGACTTGGAGTCACTAATAAATGTTATTTAGAAGATCCTAATATAGACTATAAATAAAAATATAAGTTACACTAAATTAATATAAGTATAGCCTAAGTTACAAAGTTTTCTTGTGAGAATCGAAAAGTGAGCGGATAGAACTCTGACCCGAGAACTTCTTTTTCTCAGGCTCTCTAATGTTGTAGGGACTCACTAATAGTAGTTGAGAACTATGGCGTAAGGGGATAAGGGGTTGAAAGGAATTCAAAAGAATTCTGGAAATATGTGAGAAATGGGGATGCAAATGCGTATATTTATAGGTTAGAAAAATGGAACGTCGTGCCTTTTGAGATGCATGTCATGTGGTCGTGTAGAGAAAAAGGGTGATATGGCTTGCTTAGGGCGGTGACATGTGACAGGTTTTAGGTGAAGTGTCAGATGTGCGTCACCCGCCTTGCCCGTGCTCGCCCAAGCGCATGCCATTTTATCAGAACCTCAAAAATTCATAACTTCTTCATACGAGCTCCATTTTCAACGTTAATTCTCAATTTATTTTTAAAGTCATATTTTTAACAGGCTTAGAGTGTTAAAGTTCGTATAAAAATGATAACTTTCTCATACGACATCTGTTATCAACTATCTTTTTATCGATGGATAGGTATTAATGATATCTTTACCTCTTGTCTCGATTATTTTTCCTAACAATCGATTGATTTCCATTTCGGTTTGTGAGTCGTATACTGCTACGTTGAAACTTCGAAAAATCATAACTTCTTCTCACGAAATCAGATTTAGCCATTTATTATATACACGAGTTCGTTATTTTGATTACTACGAATTTTGTTTTAGAATATTTATACTAAATAATCTTTTATTTTTAATTTATATTTTAGCCTTAATTATTACGTTCGACATAAGATTTCTCATAAATATCATATACACTTAACATCTATAAAATTCACACACACACACACACAAACACACACACATACATACATACATATATATATATATATATATATATATATATATATATATATATATATATATATATATTCGAATCATTTACATTTATATATTCATAGAATATTTAAATCGTTGAGTGACATACATATAGATTCATAAATATGTCTAGCGATAAATGTAGGCGTTATAGTTATCTCCCCTTTAGGATGATTCCATCCCGGAATTATGCATCAGCAAATAGATGTAGATAGAGACTCTTCATGTTGCTTTCGGTCTCCCATGTGAGGTTTGGCCCGCCTAATGATTCCATCGCACAAGCACTATGTGAATCATCTGATGTGGTAATATCTTCCTCTTGCATCAATGATCACTTCAAGCTCTTGTATCATCCTTATATTATCATCAACCCTTAATTCCAAAAGGAGAACCATATTAGGTTCTTCTCATAATCATTTCCTCAAATAGAAACCATGAAAGGTGTTGTGGATACCTTACAACTCAAGTAGCAATTCAAGCTTGTAAGTTTGTTTCCCAACCTTATGTAGTACTTTAAATGGATCAATAAAATGAGAAATTAACTTCCCATATTTGCCGAATTTGATAATTCCCTTCCATGGAGAGACTTTAAGTAGGACTTGATCACCAACCTCAAATGTTATAGGTCGTTCCTTTGTACTTGCATAGCTCTTTTGAAGATTTTAAGTAACTAGCATTCTTTTTTGAATGATCTTTACTTTATTAACAGTCTATTGCACCATCTCAGGAGCCACAATGTGTTTCTCTCATGCTTCTAACCAACATGATGGTGTACAATGCTTCCTTCCGTACAATGCTTTGTAAGGAGACATTTTGATGCTTGGTGACTACAATAATGATAGTCAAGATTTGCTATTGTTAGGTGATCATCCCAACTACAAGTGAAATCTAAAGCACATGCCCACAACATATCCTCCAAAATTTGGATAGTTCTTTCACTCTGTCCATCTGTTTGTGGATGATAAGTAGTACTCAAACACAATTCCTGTCCATTTTATTTTGCAGACTCTTCCAGAATTTGAACGGAAATCGACTCTCTCTGTCTGAGACGATCAATAAGGATACACCATGAATTTTTTCAATCACCATTACATAGGTTTTTTCCAACTTCTCTATATACTATTTTTCTTATGCGGCTACGAAATATACAGTCTTAGTTAATCTGTCTACTATAACTCAAATCAGGTCATGCCACTTCTTTATCCTTGTCAACTTAGTAATGAAATCCATGGTAATGTCATCCCACTTACCTATAAGTGCTAGTAGACGTTCCAAGTCTCCATATGGTTTCTACTATTGTGCTTTTTCTCTTGAACAAGTCATATATTTAGCCATGTAAGTTACTACATCGATATTCATACTTAGCTACCAGTAATAGGGTTTTAAATCCAAATACATTTTGGTGCTACCACGATGTATAGAATACATGGTCTTATGAGATTATTCCATGAGAAGATATTATATTCCTCCTACCTTCGGAACCAAATGTGATTTTGAATAACTTAAACCCTTGATCATTTTCTTCGAACACTAACTTCTTGCCTATATGTTCTTCTTTCTTCTCATCTTCTACTAAAGCTCATGTGTAAGCTTCTTTGATCTTTTTAATAATTGATGAAATCATCTTAATCTTCAACAATCTCGTTCTTTTCTATTATGGATTCACCTTTCTACTTAAGGAATTTGCTATAATGTTTTCTTTACTCAGGTGGTAAAGTAGCTCACAATCGTAGTCCGTGAGTAGCTCCAACCATTATATCTACCTCATATTAAATTCCTTTTATGTATGGAGATATTGAAGGCTCTTATGATTTGTAATAATTTGCATTTGGTTCCATAAAGATAATTTCTGCAAATCTGTTGGGCAAAAACCACCGTTGAAAGCTTTAGATCATGTGTTGGATAGTTTTGCTCGTGTGTATTCAAATTTCTCGAGGAATAAGCTAATACTTCGTCTCTTTGCGTAAGGACGCATCCCAATCCAACTCCAAAAGCATCACTGTAAACTGCAAAGTCATCAGTTCCTTCCTGTAGGATGAGGATTGGTGCTTCACATAACCGTTGCTTTAATTCACCGAAAGCTTTTTATTTTTTCTCACTCTAAGTATAGGCAACTCCTTTTTTGGTAAGGGTTGTCAGTGGAGCCGCAATAGAAGAGAAGTTTTGGATTAATATTCGATTGCAACCTTCCAATCCTATAAAACTATGAATCTTAGTGATACTCTTTGGCATTTATGATTTCATAACAATTTCTATCATTGTTGGGTCGTCCATTATGCCTTTCTAGATAACCACATGACCTACAAAGTGTATCTCTTAAATCCAAAAGTCACACTTGGAGAACTTTTCATACAACATCTGCTTCCTAAGAACTTCTAATACTTCTCGAAGATGCTTACTATGATCTTGATTGTTCTTTGAGTAATTCAAGATGTCATTTATGAATACTATTACTGATTTTTTTGAGAAAAGGTTTACAAACTCTATGCAACAAATCCATGAATATTGTTGGAGCATTTGTTAGTCGAAAGTGCATAACAAGGAATTCATAGTGTCCATACCTTGTTCTAACGGGTGTACTTTTAATTTCTTTCTCCCTTATCTTCAACTGATGATATCCTGACTTGAGATTAATCTTGGAGAAGATGGTTGATCCCTACAATTAATCGAACAAATCATCTATCCTTGGTAGGTGGTATCGGTTCTTTATCCAAGCCTTGTTTAGCTCTTGATAATCAATGCACATTCTTATCGTACCATCCTTCTTCTTTACGAATAGTATGGGAGGTCCCTAGGGTGATGAACTAGGTCTGATGAAACATTTTTCCAATAGTTCCTAGAGTTGTATTATCAACTCTTTCATCTTCGTAGGTGCTAAACAATATGTTTCTTTTGAAATTTGTGTTGTTCCTAGCAATAAGTCGATTTTGGATTCTACCTTTCTCTCTGGTGGTAATCCTAGTAAAGCATCCTGAAATACCTCAGGAAAATCATGCACCACCGGTATACCAGTCATTGCCTTCTTTTCCTTCTTTGTGTCGATCACATATGCAAAGAATGTTGTAAATCCATTGGTTAGGCATTTTCTGGCCTTCATCATCATGATGATTCTCGACCTTACTCTACTCTTATCACTGTAAACGATGAATGGCTCTCTCCCAGGATGATTGATGCGCACTATCATCTTTCTGTATAAGATCTCCACAAGATTTTCACCCAAACAATCCATTCCCAGAATTACATCGAATTCATTCAACTCAAAGGGTAATAACTCTGTACGAAATTTCTTTTCTGTTCATGTTAATGGTTAAATTTTATCACCTATTGCTATGAGTTACATTCCTACCACCAACTACTTGTATCATGATTGGGGTACTTAGCCTATGTGGTAATAACTTAAGCCTTCTACCAAATTCATGTGAAACAAAGTAGTGATATGCTTTCAAATTAAATAAAATCTTGACAGGAATCTGATTTACTAGGAATGCACCAGAAGCAACATCATTCTCTTCCTTAGCTTCATTAAGGATCATTTGGTATCTTTTACCCTTCAGTTTTCCCGGTAGGATATTTGGGCACTTTGCCTTCATGTTCCCTTCTTCCCCGAAAATGAAGAAAACTTTTCCTTTCATTGGGTAGTTTGTAGAGATATGCCCTGAATTCTTTCATTTATAGCAGACAACATAGTTTCCAAAATGCTTTTTCTTGAACTGGTTGCACCACTTACCTTCTTTGTTGCTCCCAGGCTTGTTGCTCAACTTTGAAAACTTCTTCTATTTGTTGCTATTGTTGTCTCATGAGGATCCATCAACTTTCCTCTTCTCACAATCTTCAGCTCTATCAGAAGTCATTTTCTTAATCGTACTCTCCATAGAGCTTGTAGCCCGCGTAGCTATCTTTAAAGTCGGTTCTTGCTTAACTGACATGGAATACTACCATGACAGTCCCTTGGAGTACCAATCAATCTTAGCCATCTTGTCAGGGACCATAAGCATTGCAAAGTCTATTTTATCATTAAAGCCATTGGTGTACTCATCAATTGTCATGCTTCCTTTTGTCAACGATAAAAGTTGATTCTCTAACCTGGTCATGTCTTGAACAGGGTAGAATTTGTGCTTGAAGTGGGTTAGGAACTCTTCTCACATGAATTGCAACAGCTTGTTAGGACTTAGCATTTTTTCCAACGTATTCTACCAACAGATCGTTGTAGACTTGAATTGCCTTACAACGTAGGTGGTTTGTAACTTGCCAATGCAACTACATGTTATGAAAGATAGTTCCATTTCTAAAATCCAATCCATTACTCCAAATGGATCCTCTTACCCACAAAAGGATGATGGCTTGCAAGTAGTGAACTCTTTATACTTACAGTAGCCTCTAGGTTCATCATTCCTCCAGACCTCCGATTGTTCTGGTCCTTGATGACTCTCAGATTCATTGTTTCCTTTGTGGATTGTTGTTAGATAAGAGGTAATTAGTCCATTGACTTGGTCAACAATTGTCGGTTCGTTGATCACTGGCGCTCCGCCTATAACATTTGTTAACTCTTAAGTTAGGAGATTCATAAAATCAATTCGTTACTAATCTAGCAGGGTTTGCATCATCGCTTTAGCTTCTTATATGGTGAATTGAGCAGCTCCTCGTCCAACGTTCTGAGGTGATAGACCTCCTTCGTTATTGATGACTCTACCGCTCTTTCTGATCGTCATATCGTTCTATACCCGTAGAATACGAGTATTTTAGAATAGTGTTATTCTACTTACTATATATATATATATATATATATATATATATATATATATATATATATATACATAATAGCAGTTAAGGCATTTAACAATAAGGTGTCTTTCCATAGCTTGCTAGAGCTTATATCTATATTAATTTAGGCATATATCCTAAAGCATTCTATCACACAACTCACCATTGATACTTAGGTGTTGTTTGTTTTTATGAACTAAAAATTCATAAAGTCCGTGGACCACTTCTACAAACCTCTGCAGTAGAAGATGTGGACCAAACGGCTGCAGACTGTAATAAGAAGTGTTTTTGTTTTTGTTAACATTTGCAGACTGCTGCAGACATTAAAAAGTGAAAATAAACTAATTTAATAAACCGAAAATGGTTTTTAAACACAGAAAATTTTATAATTGTAGTCTTAAAATATTGAAATAAATTTCATACAACCAAATTCGTCTTACAATAACATTTTGCAATAAAGCTCATACAACCAAACTTTAATAATTCTCATTCGATATTTTTCATTAATTGCTGGAAAATTTCATCTCATAACCGGGTCATATATTCATGGTCCGCTATAGTACTATGTGTTGGAATCTGATCATCATCATCATCAACGACTGCATTGTTATTCCGAGTCGAAGCATTAGGTTCATCATATCGTGAAAAATACTCATCATGTGGGACCTCTCTTCTTATAAAATTATGAAGCACGAAACATGCAAGGGTAATGCTTCATTATGTAACCAATGAGAATGGTGTCATCCTCTTCAATATAGGGAATCATGCTTTCAAGACACCAATCGCACGCTCAATGACATTCCAAAGTTTTGTGTGTTCATGGTTAAATTTTTCTTTATTCGTCAATGCATGTTTTTGATGGAAATGTAAGCCAATACCTCACATTATGGTACGGTGCCATAAAACCTTGAATGTTTGCATAGGCGACATCACAAACATAATATTTATCTGTAAAAGGAAAAAATAAATAAATAAATAAATAATTAAAAATCATTTCTTTTTCAAACTAAGATAAAACCATTTAAATAACCATAAACATACCTGATGTTGGTAATGGGAATGGTGCATGTGGATTTGCTAATGCTTCTAATAATATTCTAGAATCGTGTGCTATCCCTTCCCAACCGGCCACAACAAACATAAACATCAGGTTGAAGTCACATATTGCCAATACGTTTTGGTAACAGTCACCTTTTCCCTAACTTCTATATAAATCTCGTTTGTTTGCAGGGACAACAACATGTATCAAAGTGCCATCACGTGCACCAACTGCTCCTTTGAACAACCGTCGTAGCCTCCTATTATGTCCCAAAATGTTTGGATTCGGATTAAAAGAAGTTGGTACTATAAGGTCATGTGCAAAAAGCAACATTTTCTCCAGCACTTCATGAAAAAACTTATGAATTGTCTACTTTGACTGTTGAAATGTAACATACACTTTAGTAACCTTGTTTAATTATCATGTTTCATATGATTGTTAGTTTAAAAATGAATATTATTATATATTATGTTGTTTTAAACGTTTAAAGTAGGTAGTTATAGTAAAATAGAATTGTAAGCGTTTAAATATATATATATATATATATATATATATATATATATATATATATATATATATATATATATATATATATATTATTTTCGGTATGGTTTTAAGCGTTGATTTCTAACGAAATAGGTTTATAATATTTGAAGTTAAACTAAGTTTAGAATCATTTGGAATGTATTAGAGGTGATAGGGAAGTCTTATGTGATTCCGATCAAAAAGTCAACTATCGGAATTAACGAAAGTATAACGTCTAAGTTAAAAATAATTAAATCTGATTTTATTGGAAGATCTTTTCTGGGATATTTTTATTGGAAGTTGTAAATTATCTCGTTAGAAACGTACAGGCGAAAACCTCATCGAAAACGGAGTTTCGAGCGAAAAGTTATGCAATTTTTAGTGTTTAGGGGTAAAACGGGTACCCAAACCGGGTCAAACCCGACCCAACTCGGGTTTTTACCCATTGAAACACGATTTTGAGTCATTTTCCTGCCATTTTCAGTTCGTCACCATCCCTATGGGAGATTTTCACATACATGATCAATCTTGATCAAGTTTTGAAGATTAAATCAAGATTTTGAGTGTTCTTGAAGTATCAAGTCTAGTAATCAAGGTATGAACTCTTAATTTTTGGATTAACCCTTGTAATTAGTGAGTTATTAAGAGATTAGGGTTTGATCAAAGTGGGTTTACCACTGATTTAATGAAATTAGGCATGAGTTTATGTTATTAACCTAGAATCTTAAATGGAAATCAAGTAACTACATGTAAACTTGAGAATTAATCATATGGTTTAAGAGTAATTAGTGAAAATTAATAATGAAACCCATGGTTTATACTTGAATTAGAATGGATTACTAAAATATTCAGTGTTATCATTGTAAAAGAAGAACTTGGTGATATTGATCATGAGGTTTGATCATGTAAAGGGTAAAATGAAATTATAAAGGGTATAATTGTCCTGTTTTTGTAAAAATCACCAAAAATTATAGAAAAATCGTATGGAGATGTGCTATATATCCCTGGAAAGCTGAGAATGTCTACTTTGATTTTTGTTTTAAAACCAAAATCTAATTCCGGACTTAAAAGGGGTGAAAACAGCTATATGTTCAGTGCAGTAAGGCTGAATTTTGACAGCTTTGGAACATTTTGACAGCTTTAGGATGCTGTTTTGTAAAATTCATAGTAAATTATAGAAAAATCATAAAAATGTGAGGTCAATGGAATTAGAAAGATATAAGAGTCTATTTTATTAGTATGTATAATTTATTAGTTATTTTGACATTTAATAAGGGTAAAACAGATCTGCAAGTGACAGCTATACAAAGAACAAAAACTAAAATTTCTAAATTGAAAACAACATAACTTGAGAGTAGTTGAGTAATTGCTTATGAAATTTGAAATATGAACTCCAGGGGTATAATTGAAGGTTTTAGAGGCCTGAGGATGGTGTAATTTCATCAGAAAAAGAGGAATTTTATCGCAACATTCGGTTACAGCACAGTGAGTTCAATATAGGGACAATTGTATGTTATGTGTTATATGTGCAATGTGCTTTCTTGTGTTATTGATCTAAGTGGTTATTACTTGATATTGATTTTGATGCCTTTGGCCATGTAGAGCATGACTCGTATCACTTTGGTATTGGCTTTGTGCCTTTGACCATGTAGAGCATGACTCGTATCACTTTGGTATTGGCTTCGGGCTAGGTAGGGCTGAAAGCCTGTATATTCTAGCAACATGATTAAAAGGGATTGTGTTTTATGTGCCTCTTGGGCTGGAATTTATGATGCTTATGATCCTAAATTATTGTAATCCCTTGAATCTAACCGTTTATTGATTTGGAAAGTCCTTCATTTGATACACATATAAGCCTTTGTTGTCCTTTGTTTCTTTTTGTTCCTATCATATTGTTATGTATATGGCATAGCGTTATATTGTATCTATTTTTGAACTCACTAAGTGACGCCCACTTATCCCTTTTAGTGTTTAACTATTTCAGGTGATAAGCATCCAGAGTAAACACACTTTGTTGGAGGACTTAGAGTAGTTGACACTACTACGTTTTTACTTGGTATACATATATGTATATGGATTATAAATTCCTGGGTAGTTATGTATTTATACAACTAGTTATGAAACTTTGTAAAAACCCTTTTAGTTGGTTTGTATCCATGCTTTTGTATTTAGACCACTAGTGTGAATTATAATTATGAATATGCATGTAGCATGTTTGGCTTTATGGTAATTTTAGTGAATGGGGTCTTACATGAAATCTCCACGTTATAATCACATAACGTTTGTTATGACCCACCAACATAAAAGACATAGCCATCTTCTCATCAACCGATACATGTTTGCTATCCTTTAACGCGTAGTTTACTCTAAAATGAGTACATAGTCGGACAAATGATTCATGGGACATGCGTACTACTTCAACACCTTGTAGAGGATTATGGTGAAGTAACTCTAATGTAAATTCATGTCCCGTCATTTCCAATTTGTTGTCCCGCACTCGTTTGACACCCTCTTCCAAAAGTAGAGGACGTACAAGTACATTAAAATTATGAGAAGTATCTTTTTTTCGTGATCCATTAGGAACCTATTAATCAACAAATAACGTAACATAAGATTCATGTGCCAAATAACATACACATAAAATAAAACTCAAGTACCAAATAACATCAACCTTAAGTAACCAACAACCATATAGTTCCAAATAACATAAAACTCATGTAACAAATAACATAAAATTCATGTACCAAATACAACAAAATAACATTCAAGTAGCAAATAACCAAAAAACATAACCACACAGTTCCAACACATGCAATTAAAAACTAAACAAATCAAACATATAAACTTAACGAACAATCTTTCCATCCCTTTAAACTCCTAAACTTGTAGTTGTCATCTTAATCTATCCTATTAACATTTGTGGAACATTAGGCAAATTTATCCACATCTCTCTTATATTCATGGTCCCTCCAAAAATATGATATGCAACAAATTCTATAGGCTCTACTAGGGCTAACTCGGGCAACTCTACTTCTCTAAACATTGCGGAATTGTTGGACCTTGAGTCAAATGGGTAGAGCTTCTTGCATCTCTAGTGCTAAATCATCAGCAGTAATAGAATCTTTAGGTGAGGCACAAGAAGGTGGATTAGGTGAGGCACTAGGAGCTCGAGGTCTAGGAGTTGAGGGTTTAGCCCTTTTGTTGGGGTTACCAGAAGGTGAAGCAATATAATGTGAATCAGCAGAAGGTGAAGCAACAGAAGGTGGTGGCTGAGTAAAATGCTCACTACTATGATTGGAAAAGTAAACATCCTCATCTATGTTAATGGAAGATGCGTCCATAAGCTTTAGTGGTGCGACATGGAAAGAAGATGATCCATGTCATGATGGTGTTTGGGATGTGGCAAAGCTTGGATTACCAAATGGATTGTTTCCATCAAAGAGCTCTGCACAAAGCCCTGGAAACAATAATGGGACGATTTTCATAGAAGTAGCTTTCAGATGTCCCTAAACCCAATCAGTATAACAAAAGTAATATAAGAATAAATGGCAACTATATAAAGAAAATACTACTAAAATGTTTACATATATATATATATATGTATGTATATATATATGTATATATATATATATACCTTTATAAAGTCCTCCCACTCCTCATTTGTTAAGTTAAAAGTATTTGTTTGTGGATTCTAAAGGTTGCCAATTTTGTTTTTCAAGTATAACCATCCTGCGTATTTGGCTTTAAGGTTGTCATAGGAGTTTTTCAATATTCTTTGATTTAAATCCATGCCATACTTTTCCTTACTGGTTGTTCCTAACTTATTCCATTATTGTTTCTGCAAACTCAAACCTTTTCTACCCACAGTTTGTACTTCTTCAATACAAGTGTGAAATAAGAATTTTGTTTGCTCATTGGTCCATGTATATTTATCTCCCATTGCTAATAACAAAAATATGGAATACATACTTTAGCAACAAAGATTAATGATATTTCAACATAATAATAACTTAAATTGATGACATATCAACAATGATGCATCATGAATAAAAAAACTTATAAGTTTATGATTTCAACAAGGATTTTAGCATATTAAACAAACATTTAAGCAAAATTTATTATATTTTACCATATATTTGTGACTTTTCAGCAATAAACTATCACTATTATACTTGAGAAACAAACAACATACATAAACAATAACAATTCAAAAAAGATTTTAGCATATTCAACAAACATTTAAGCAAAATTTATGATATTTCAACATATATTTGTGACCTTTCAGCAATAAACTATCACTATTATAGTTGAAAAACAAACAACATACAATAATAATAACAATTCAGCAACATGAATGCATCAAAAAAACAAAATCAGCAACAATTTCTAATTCAACAACATAATCTTCAACAAAGAAACAAGACAAGAAAAAACATATAACAACATCAACAATTCAACAACATATATGCAGAAAAAAGGAAATCGGCACCAATTTATGATTACAAACAATTTCTATTGCCAATTTCCAAGATGAATGGATAGATAAACAGAAAAAAAAATGAATTCAATTGAATTCACATGCGATTCACCTGATCTGATCTTTTATGGACTAAAAGTGATACAATAACTTTATACCAATTTATGATTACAAACGAAATCAATTGCGAATTTCCAAAATGAATAGATAAACAGAAAAAAAAAACATACTTCTGATAGGACGAGGTCGACTGCCAGACGAAGAAGGAATATATTCTGCAGTGGTAGTCGCCAGCGAGGTGGGGCGACAACGAGGTGTGGCGACAGGTAGTGGGGTTCTGATCTTGGAGGGACGTCGATGGAGCTTCGTTTGGCATTATATGTTTACAAACGATACAGTGTGTTTTTTCGGGTTGAATTCTTTTTAGGTTTAGGTTTGAAGGAGTGGGAAGAGGTGGGAAGAGGTACAAGAGGTGCTTCTCCAAGAAACACACTGGCAGATGTTTTAAGCCCCGAAGACTTCCGAAATACAAACTGCTGCGTGACAAAAAGTGTTTCGCATGTGCTGTGCCGTGCAACAATAAGAGTTTTGAAGAGGTTTTTTTTTGAAAAAAAAACAAGCAACACCTTAGCTTCTAAGTTTAAGTCTATAAATCAATCAAAATTCCTAGTTCTCATAAACTAATGCTTTGATACCAACTTTGGCGTCCCCTTATTTTTAGAACTAACTACAATTTATTCTTCACGCTTTAAGTTGTTGTGTTGCGATAAATCCCAGTTAAAAACAATTGAGATAACAAAAGTTATTTCATTTTATTAAAATACCAAGAATGTCACCAATAATATCTAAACATAGGTTACAAAGTAAAAATAAAAAGGTCGTGAAATACTAATACATGAACATCTCTTATTTCACTCGACATCTTATCTAGTTTCTAGCGGCCTTAGTTTAACTACTTGTGATGCATATAAATTGAGTGGGTCAGGTTTGGGAAACCTGTTGAGATGCATAGGGGTTTGAAGCCCATAATATATTAATGATAATATATAATAACATTCCTACAAAACAAACAATATATGTATAATCTAATATAAGACCACCTACCTTGCCCAATCGATTCTCACAAATCCTAATTCGATGATCATCTGGAAGAATCACTTTGCCTGACGAATCATCTAAGTAATTGTTTGACTACACAGGTTGGGGAGTCCTTGCATAGTATAAGTCATAATAAGGAAACTAATGTTAAGAGTAACTAATAGATATGATATCACATTCTACATACATTTGTGGGTTATAAGTCCACACTACCAATGTAATTTACTAGACCACCTAGAATAGTCAAGTATTGTCATCTACATTGGTCGATGAGCTAAACATACTTGCCAGTTGTCTGATCTGGACCCATGTAACGCCCGTGTTTTTAGGCTAAATATTAGTATAGTGATGTAATAGTGAGGTCAACCATTGTTACTTATTTTGAAGTAATAAAAATGAGTTATTTGAGTAATACGTGAATTACGTGAATTTATGTGCTTATTACTTGTTTATAATTATATAATAAATAAATAATAAAAATAAGCGTGAAAAATAAAGTGGTAGATAAACCCAATATCGATGAAAAAAGTTTTATTGGTCGTGATAAGGATTATGGACATATAAAGAACGCTGAAATCCGAGTTTTAACGAAGAAGTTATGACCTGTCGAAGTTTCATAACAAAATCGACATGACACTGTGTGACGTAAATAGTGAATTTACGATAGAGGACCTTTTGGTCTTAGTAATCTAAAACAAAGATGTAGTATACGTTAAATCGAGAGCGTGCACAAAAAGAATGCCCAAATCTAACTTTGTATGAGGAAGTTATGAATTTTCTAAGATTTGTCTTAGCAGTGCACAACCCGAAACTCGAATTTTAGGTCGAGCGGTTTTTTGGCCTATGCGACCTAAATGAGAATTGAACATCTCATTAATAGGAACTCAACGGTAAAAAGACAGACGGAAATAGAGTCCGTATGTAGAAGTTATGAATTTTACACGAACATGTAACAGTATAATCTCCTCATACTGTTAAATTTAAGATCAGTTGAGAATTAGCCGACGGAATGAAAATGAAATTTGTAGATCTTATTTTTACCTATGTGTGGATATAAAGAACGTCAAAAATGGAGCTCGTATGTGAAAGTTACGGATTTTAGAAGTTTGAAGTGTGTTGTGCGAAAATGGGTGACGTGGCACAATTTTGGACATTGCTTTCTCCCCAATTCTTTCCACCAGATGGTGACATGTGACACCAAGTTCAGCCATATATCACCCTATAATTAGAACCTCTCCCACCCTCATTTTCTTCACACCGTTCCTATTCTTTCTTCTCTTTACTCTCTCTCTCTCTCTCTCTCTAGAACCTCTCTCTAGCCCTGAAACCCCCCAAAAATCGTAGGGAACCTCCCTAGCACGAGGCGGAAGCCCCAGAGTGCTCGACGACTCCGAGATGAAGAGCTTTTTGGCTCGGGAACGCTGCTCCAAGCAAAGCCCGAGTTTCTATAAAACCCGCTATAAGTGAGCTACGCCTACGCTATTTTTAATATAACTTTTATTTAATTATAGTAACGTTATTAGGAACTTATAATAAGTACTTGGGCTATTATGATGGGTTATATAAGTATTTTTTAACGCTTATATAATAGTAATAATAGCTAGACTATTAATTAGTCTCGGCGAATAATAGACTAAACTCTAGTGGTAATAATAAGTAGGTTTCGTCGAAGGAAATTATTTTTAAGAAGCGAAGCGCTGTCTGTGTTCGGAATCACCACCTTTTCAGGTGAGTGCATAGTTGATCTTACACATAGATATGAAGTATTTAATATAAATTACGTGCTATGTGTGCATATTGTCTGAATACTTGATGTCTGTGCTAATGAAAGATTTTTATACATATCATATACATGTCATAAATGATTTAAACTGTATATGTATTTATATCTACAAAAATGTTGGGGTAAACATGGGTAGGTGTAATAGACGATTTGTAATAAAATGAGGAGAGGCCTCGATGTTACTGTTATTGATTCTGTCATCTAGCGGAGTATGGATAACGACCACAAACTCTTCTAGATAGTCCAGAGGAACACCAGCAGGCTCACAACCTGTAGGTGTTTGTGAAAGATGTGTTCATCGGTGTACTCAATCCCCCTCATGGTTGCCTTAAGGACATTTAATGCTGAGGAATCCCCTTAGCATTAATGTCTATCCCGATGTTGATCCTTAGTGTAGGTCCCTTATTATATATGTTTTAGGGATGTAATGTGAGGATAACGGGAACAGGTAATCGGGTTATTGTTGGTTGATGAAATTAATAAACTCATTTATAGTGGGTTGAAAACCCTATGTGCTAACCAGGCTCCCAAGCCTGACATGCTTAGTTTCATGTATTACAGGTAGTGGCGCTCGAGCATAGATGTGATGTTTTGGATGAGGGATTACGGATAAGGCCTATAGATTTGAAATAATGTAGTAAGACTTTATATTGTACTATTTATGCTTTTGATTTGTATCGAACATGACATCCCAAGTCTTTTTAATGAAATACATTTATATGGAAATGCTTTGATAAATCTTTATCATACTTTTATTTTGGGAACAAATTCTGTAAGACTTTTATGTAAAATATTACTCTGATTTTTAAACAAACATAAACAAAAAAAAATCAGTCTATTCTGGCCGTGAAAATGGGGATGTCCCTACCTGCCAATTCTGATCGTCTAAAAAGAGGAGGACTATTACAATTCGCTCTATTCTCGCACTCTACCCCAAAATTAGACCTATCCAATTATGCAACTTAGTTAGAGCTAAGAACCTTTTATAAGTCCAAAACTAACCCATACTATATCTAAAGGAAAATTTGTTTCTAATAAAGTGCCTAATAAATAGTTCTATTATAGTTATACATGTAACATAAGGTACAATTAATACAATTAGCATTTAATAAGTACTTACATAAATTATACTCTTGAAAGTAAGTATGCAATCACTTCATAAAAGTAGGTGATTTGAGGTTAGTGCATCACTTCACCATAACACTTTATCCTTTCAAAAGGCCTAGATTAAAATAGCACTCAATCTTAGTTTATTTTCATAATCCTGGTAACTGTGGTGATGATATTCTAGATTCCTCGATAATTCCAATGTATATATCAAGATCTATCAAGTAAAGAATAACCAGATAGGATCATATCGGAGGGTAGGGTCTATTTGTTATACATAATATACTGTTTGGAAAACCCACTTTAAACATCTCATTAAATCCAACCTAGACATCACTCTCATTAGTAGATCAATCAATATAATGACCTGGAAGCATTGATAAATCTTATTTGTAGGTCCATAATAAAGACTATGACTATAAATATAAGTTACACTTAAATTAAAATAAGTGTGGCCTAAGTTACAGAGTTTTCATGCAAGAACCGGCAATTATGCAGACAGAAATCTGACCCGAGAACTTCTTTTTCTACGACTCTCGAAGTCGTAGGGGCCTCACTAAAAGTAACCAAGAACTATGGAGTAAGGGGCTTAGGGTTGGAAGAAATTCTAGAGAGTTTTGAAGGGAAATGGGGCTACAAACGTTTCTATTAATAGGTTGGAGAAAAAGGCACCCCATGCCTTTCGAACGCACGTGTTGCACACTTGGTTAAGGAAGAGTGGCATGGCTTGCTCAGGGTGGTGACACGTGGTAGGTTTTGGGTGGAGTGTCAAACGTACGCCGCCCGTCTTGTTGGTGCTTCTCCACGTGCGCATATTTTTATAAGAACTTCAAAAATACATAACTTCTTCATATGAGCTTCGTTTTTTACGCTCTTTATATCTATCTGTAGCTATCAACGGAGTCTACAATTTTTTTAAACTCCATTGGTTAATTCTCATTTTATTTTTAAAGCTATCTTTTTAACAGGCTGAGACTCTTAAAGTCTGTATGAAAATCATAACTTTTTCATACGATTTCCATTATCGACTGTCTTTTTATCAATGTATATGTATTAACGAGATCTTCAACTCTTGTTTAGATTATTTTTCCTAACAATCAACCAATTTTAATTTTAGTTTCTAATATGTATACTGCTACGTTGAAATTCCGAAAAATCATAATTTCCTCTCACGAAGTCAAATTTCAGCATTATTTGTATGGATAAGTACGCTTTTTTGATTTCTAAGACTATTGTTTAGATTATTTATCCTAAACAATCTTTTATATATTTTAGCTCTATTTATTACATTTCGATGTGCCATTTGTCACAAATATTATATACACCTAATATCTATAAAATTCACATAAACACACACACGCATATATATATATATATATATATATATATATATATATATATATATATATATATGTGTGTGTGTGTTTGTGTTTATATATATATATATATATATATATATATATATATATATATTCAAATATTTTACTTTTATTTATTCACAGAAGACTTCAATCGTCAAACGACATACCTATAAATTCATAAATATGCCTAGCGATAAACACGAACACTACGAGTATCATGGAAATATCATTTTGGGATAGTATCAAAGAACTTGAAAACTTACCAAAATAACATGGATGTGAGGAAATAGTTGAAGGGTATAGTAAATAAGTTATATATATATATATATATATATATATATATATATATATATATATATATATATATATATATATATATATATATAAACATATTTTATTTTTATTTTTATTTTTTTATCAGAAAATTGAATATATAAAAATTCATTATTTGTTGTCTTATATAAATATTTTTATCAATATATCACTTTTTCAAACAAAATGAGTTTAAGTTAAATTGCAAATCTTTTATACCTAACTTTTATAGAAACTAATTCACATATGATTATTGTAATTAGGTTTTTCGGTAATTGTTAATCATTTAATAACTACTCTTTATCATTTAAATTTTTGATAGTTTTTATTTTATTTTATTTTATTTATTTATTTATATATTTATTTATTATGTGAATGATCATTTCATGAATGGAATGATATCGAACAATTTCTTAGTTTACATGATCACATTTACTTCTTCAAAGCAAACACATATATAATATGAAAATAAAAATAAATATGTAAATTCTACATTAAAAAAAAGCCAGTTTAAGGACATTTTTTTATTAAAATAAATATTTAAAAATTATTAAAATCATAAACTTTTTAGACATCTGAAATTGCAAAATTTTTGAAACATAATTATCGGAATTAGAATTTAAAAAAATCAGATATTTGAAATTTCGAATAATTTTAAATCAAATTTTCGTATTTTTTAGTAGATTTGCGGATTCGTGTATTTTATAACAAATTTAAGGTTAGCCCACTTAATTAACAAGATGCCTGACAAGGAGGTCCCGAGTCTATGCATATACTAACCCACTGTTCAAAAAAGAAAATAAAATGATTGAGAGACAATGGTGTGCTGTAAAGGTTTATTATAATCCCTTACTGATCTCGTTCATTGATACATGTATATATACAAATACAAGAACTGAATCCTTATAATAAGGAAAGAATCAAATACAATAATCTAAATATATACACACTATATTATTTTATTGACTAATATTCCCCATCAGTGTGATCTGGAGCTTTGCTTTCAAATAAGATTTTGGGAAGCCATTTCATAAAATTATCGGCATATTGGTATTCAGCTGGGACATGGAAAACCTTAACCTCTCCAAGTTGCACTTTTTCGCTAATAAAATGTATGTCTAATTCGACATGTTTGGTACGTTGGTGTTGAATCAGGTTGGTGGAAATATAGACTGCAGATACATTGTCACAATAAATCAATGTGGCATGGTGTATAGGAACATGAAGTTCTAAAAGAAGGTTCCTGACCTAACTATTTTCAGCAACAACTTTAGTAATGCCTCAATATTCTGCCTCTACACTAGATCTGGAGATAGTTGATTGTCGCTTGGCTGACCATGATATTAGATTTTCACTTAAAAACACACAGTTACCTGAACTGGATCTGCAGGATTCTGGATATCCTCCCCAATATGCATCTATGTATACCATAAGCTTTAGTGAGCGGTTAGCTCGAAAGTAAAGGGTATGATGGATGGTTCCTTTTAGGTAACATAATATTCATTTGAGGAACTGTAGATGCGATTCGCGTGACACATGCATGAATAGGCAAACTTGTTGAAATGCATAAGTAAGATCCAGGCATGTGAATGTAAGGTATTGAAATGCACTAGCTAAGCTATGATAAATAGATATATCACTTAACAGAGACCCCAAGTCAGCACTTAGTTTGGATTCGGTTTCTACTGGTGTGGAGGCGGGTTTGCAGTTTGACATATTTGCACTTTCAAGAATCTCCTAGGCGTACATTTCCTATGATAGAAAAAGACCTGACGAAGTTCGTTTGGTTGTAACCCCAAGGAAGTGTTTTAGCATATCAAGACCTATCAGTGCAAATTCCATGGATAGAAGATCGACGATTCTTTGCAAGAGCTTATCATTAGATGTAGTAAGAATCTTGTCATCAACATATAAGAGAAGATATTCAGTGACATTCCCTTTGTTGAATATGAATAATGAATGGTTAGAGATGCTTCCTTTGAAACCCTTTGATATAAAAAAAAAGTTGCAAATCGGGTGTACCAAGTCCGAGGCGCTTGCTTTAGTCCATATAATAATTTTCGTAACCTGCACACATGAGTTGGTTTTGACTGGTCCACAAACCCTGGTGGTTGGTGCATAAACACTGTCTCATTAAGATCCCTATGTAAAAAAACATTTTTAACATCTAATTGCTTGATGGACCAGTTATAAGAGACGGCAAGGCTAAGAACTATATAAATAGTTATGGGTTTATTTACTGGACCGAAGGTGTTTTTTAGATTTTCCATTTACAACCAAACGTGCCCTGTACCGTCTAAGAGATCCATCTAAGCGATATTTATGTCGATATAGCCACATGCAACGTATTACATTTGCATTAGTTGGGCGTGTGACAAGCTCCCATGTTTGATTTTGTTGCAAGGCTTAGTATTCAATGGTCATAGTGTTACCTAATTTGGGTTGTTAAGAGCAACGTGGGGAGATTTTGGTACAAGGGACATGGGTGATTGAGAATCGGCGTGAAGGTTTAAGGGTTGTCGTGGCTTAAAAATACCACTTTTGGATTAGGTGGACATGGTGTGGCAAGAGACATGTGGGGCAGCAGGTGGAGGAGGGGGTAGGATGTTCGAGAATGGTGGAAGAGGAGGGTGAGGCTGTAGGTGGTAGAGATGAAGGGGTAGGAGATGTCGTAAGCGTTGGAGATTGTGGCGTGGAAGTAGGGGTGATGAAAGGAGTGATTGGTGTAGGTAGTAAAATATCGAAAAAGTGAGGAGAGGGTGAGATGTTGTCAGTGTTTAATGGTTTGGAGTGGCGAGACTGATAAATGAATGATTTTTCATTGAAGGTAATATGCCAAGATAGAAATACTCTACCAGTGGTGAGTTCAAGGAATTGGTAACCTCGGTAGTTAGGTAGGTACCTGAGGAAGATAGAAAGAATGGAGAGAGGGTCAAGTTTGTGTGTTCTATTTGCGGAGAGGTTTAGATAACAAGCACAACTGAAGGTGCACAAGTGATCATAGGTGGGGTGTTTGTGGTAAGGGGTGGATGTAGGACTGCAAAGGTGTAGAGTTTTGGTTGAAAGGATATTATGGAGGTAAGCGGCTGTGTGAAGTGCCTCAACCCAAAAGTAAGGAGGGAGAGATGCATGAGTGAGTAATGTTAGGATAATTTCATTGAGGCATCGAACCATACATTCGAATTTTCCATTTTAGGGAGATATGTGAGGAGCGAGAGATGCATGATTGAGTAATGCTAGGATAATTTCATTGAGGCGTCGAACCATACGTTCGACTTTTCCATTTTAGGGAGATATTTGAGGACATGAGAATCGGAAATGTAAGTCGTGTGATGAAGAAAAAGTGTGAAAAGGAGTGTTATCAAATTCCCCACCCATGTCACATTGAAAAGATTTGATTGTACCATTAAATTGGTTGAGTATGTAAGATTGAAATTGTTTGAACTTGATGAACGTTTCAAACTTATATTTTAGAGGAAAGACCCACATGTATTGTGTGAATTTATAAATATGAACCATGTGATAATTGTAACCCGAATTTCTAGGGATGGGTAAAGTCCATAAATCACAATGGACAATGTCAAAAGGTAGCAACATAATAGATTTAGAATCAAAAAATGGTAGGCGTTTGTGTTTAGAAAATTGACAAGAACTGCAAACATTATTCAAACGACTAGTCTTATTACATGGAATGAAAGTATTAAAACGAAGATGATCTAAAATATTATCGCCAGGGTGTCCAAGGCGATTACACCATAAGTCAGAACTGGAAGTTGAAGGCAAAATTGTTGCTGACGGTGCAACTAATGTGATAAGGTATAGTTTGCCACATCTATTGTGTCGAGAAAGGATCCTATGATTTATCAAATACTTCATAGAAAAACCGTATAGATCAAAATCAATAGAAACATAATTATCAGATATGAATTTTCTAACAGAGATTAGGTTTTTAATGATTTGAGGTGCTAACATGACATTTTTCAAAATGTTCGAATGATTAGGAAGAGAAAGAGTGGCATTCTCGGACCCTTTGATAGGGATGCTATGACCATTCGCAACATAAATATACTAAATATGACCTGTTTCTAATGGATTGGAAATTATACCTTTTTCATTAGTGACGTGCGAGGTTGCCCCAGTGTCCATGAGCCATTGAGATTGATCTGAAGTGTGTAAGGTCATCATGTGTAGAGCTTTTCCAAGAGTAGTGGGGTCCAGTGTGTAACGCCCGTGTTTCTGGGCTTGTCATTAATAGCAATGTAATAGTTTACGTTAACCTTTGTAACCCATCTTAAAAATAAGGTTAAAATTTAGACTGCGAAAATAAGGTTAAAATTAGCCAACGGAGTCTAAACCTGAGTTGTAGAGCATATTCTAACCTACGTGTCGCTATAAAGAACGTCAAAAACTGAGTTCGTATGCGAAAGTTATGAATTTCTGAAGTTCGGGTGCGGACCTCAAAGTTGTGTCAGTGGCCACGACGTGGAAACAATGCCTATGATGTGGCATGTTTTTTGACGCCTCCTGGAGTCTGCCAGACCGAACTTGCAATGACGGATACAGTGACGACGAAGCCCACGATGTGGAAAACGAGAAATTTTCCCTATAAATAGATTTGAAGGGGCAGCCAGCGAAGGTTGCTAATTCACCCTTCTCTCATCCATATTACCTCGATTTACATGCAAAAAGTACCCCCGAAGCCCCGATATTATCTTGAGACCTGATGCAAGTCCCGAATCCCCGAAGATCCCAAGAAGAAATAGTTTGTGAGCCGAAGCTCTGCCCGCGAGAAGCCCAGTGTGTGAAGAGATCATAGTTTCACTGAAGAATACTACTCTTAGAGCCGTGGTGCTATCCGATCATCTTCTGATCAAATGAGTGTGTAGTTACTTTCTTCTAATGCATAATTATGAAGTATTGATACAAATATATGCTATGTGTGTATTTTGTTGATTATATGTGTGAATGTATATTCACTTTCTTCTAACTCATACATATGATTTATTCTCTATGAAATACGTGTTATGTGTGTGTGCCTCATTTGTTATGTGGAATATGTATTGAATGAACATGCTATACAGGTTTTAAACTATGTATAAAAATATATGTTTTTATCTACAAATATATAGGGTAGAACATGGGTAGATAGTTGATGTGTGATAAACAGATGTGAGGCCTCGATGTTGTTGTTGTTGATCTAGTCATCTAGTGGAGTATGGATGACGACCACTAACTCTTTCTAGACAGTCTTGTTGAACGCTAGCAGGCTCATAACCTGTAGGTGTTTGTGAATGATGTGTTCACCGGTGTACTCTATCCCCCTCATGGTTGCCTTTAGGACATTTATTTCTGAGGAAACCCCTTGCAGTAATGCCTATCCCCATGAAAATCCTAGATTAGGTTCCTTATAATATATGCTGTTTTAGGGACGTAAAGTGAGGATAACGAGAATGGGTAATCGAGTTATTGTTGGTTGATGAATTAAATATAATTATTTATTGTGGGTTGAAAACCCTATATGCTCACCAGGCTCCCAAGCCTGACCCACTCAGTTTCTTTGTTACAGGTAGTGGCGCACTATTCGTAATTCGGTCAACGTGATGCAGAATTTTGACCATGATTCATATGCTCACCAGAAGATTATCAGAAAGTGTACTGTATATCCACTGGAGGACTATAGCATCGACTTTAGACCATGATTCATATGTTTCATCACTGACTTTAGGAGCCGTAATTCGGTCAACGTGATGCAGAATTTTGTATCCTTTTGCATGAAGCTTAAATAACTTCACCCATGAAGAATAGGTTACCTTGATGCCATCAAGTATAGGGACCTTATGTTGGATATTGGTGACAGTGTACAATATGTGAAGTGTTCGCTTTGTGTTGCTTTCTAGTTGTTCGGTGTTCGACATATTTGTCGTGACCGGGGATGTAACCGATAGTGATTTTTAAGTTTTTGAGCCTTAACTTTGATACCATAAAGGTTTATTATAATCCTTTACTAATCTCGTTCATTGATACATGTATATATACAAATACAAGAACCGAATCCTTATAATAAGGAAAAAATCAAATACAATAATCTAAATATATGTACTACATTATTTTATTGACTGATATGCTGGTGGTGGAGCACTATAAGAAATCATGTCATTGTAGGTGACTTCTTTACTGATGACAAACACTTTTAGCGACGACTTAAGCTTGTGTTGTAGCTAAAAGTCTTTGTCACTAGTAAAGTGTCACCGCTAATTCCTGTAACCCCATGGTCCACGTCAAGATTTTTTTGTCAAACCCTGACCATTCGATCTGTCTACAATCCAAGGGTGGTGTCGCTCGTTTCATGTATATCAATAGTAGTGACACCAATACTAGCAACAGTGTTGCCGCTAATAGTCGAAAAAAAGCCCCGTGATATTTTCCATCTTTTGTTGTCGCCGCTATTTACCAATTGTCACCACTATTGATTGATTTTTGACGCTATTGAGTGTTGCCGGTATTACCTGTTGGAGATAGATTCGGCTGCGACTATCTTTATTCTCATTCTTTTTCAGTTTTCTTCCTCCCGTTTTCCTCCAATTTTTTACCGATTTGGGCCAAACTATCGGCAAAAGCCACTGTGAAACTCCCCCAAATTACCCTACTGTGACATTATCACCGAAGGCTAAGGAGATACCAACAACAACTACTTCTTCTCCGACAAGTATTGTGCAAATTCGATGACTAAGGTGCAATTCCTTCCTCATTTCTCTTTTTCTTACTCTTCTACCATATATTTGAATAAATTATGTATGCATATTTGAATTTGTATGCAATGTGTATATTGTAATGCTATAGTGGAAAAAGAGCAAATAAAGTTGGATGCTATTATTAATAATGATATTTAAAGTATATGTGTATATGTATGTAATATGGACTGTATGTGTATATAATATGTATTTGTATGTATGAAAACAAGAAATTATATATGTATATTTGAATTTGTATGCAATGTGTATTTTTTGTAGGATGCTATTCTTGAGAATGCTATTAATATTATTAAAAAAAAAAATAACGAATAAAGTAGGATGTTATTATTGAGAATTCTATTTGTAAAAAAATGTGGATTAAAAAAAATAATAAATTAGGATGCTATTATTGGAAATGAGAATAGAATTTGGCCCTTGACATTAGAAATAACAACATAATATAATTGTTTCAAATAAAATGCTATAATTGAGAAAAATAAAAAAATGTTATAATTAATGAAAATATGAAAAGTACAATTTTCAAATAGAAAAAAATCTTATATTTCAAGTACAGTGTTGTTGTAGAAAACTTAAAAACAAAATCAAATACTATAAGTAACAAGGTTCTAAATAATGTAAGGCGTGACTTGACAGCAAAGTAAAAGTTAAGCCATGACAAACCTTGGTGAGTCATGATGTTTTTCAAGGCGTGACTATATTATATATATATATATATATATATATATATATATATATATATATATATATATATATTAAAAGATATAAATGATATAATTATTGAAATTTATCAAATATATGAAGTTTTTAGAAGTGTTATATTAATATCTAATAGAAAAAAGTTAACAAAAACTCATTTACTTTAGGCCCAATAAAAAAACAAAAGAAAAAAACTAAAAAACCCGAACTTTGAAAAAACTTTGCGCCATAACACGATCAGGCGTGCCTTGACACGTTATTTGGGCGCGACGCTTCACAAACCCACCTTGGACATTTTCGTAGCGGCTACACCATGCTTCGCGCCATAGCACGCCTTGAGGCGCGCCGTGGCACACTTTTTAGAACCATGATAAATAACAAAAATATACAAAAGTAAGATGACATAAATAAAAAAATGAAAAATCTTCCAAAATCTATTCGTTTGTGTGTCTTCTTTGTAATCATCATGAGTGTAGAAATACTCACCTAAAATTGATTTTGAAATTAATTTCAAGCTGTCCACATTTTAGGACTGCTTTTTGAGTACTTTACTTCATCTCGGATGTGAGCATGTATTACATAATTTTTTGTTTAAGACAGATTTGATTGTCATTTTCTTTTTGCTCTTCAAGTGTGTGTCTATATATATATATATATATATATATATATATATATATATATATATATATATATATATATATATATATATATATATATATATATATATATATATATGAAAAATCTTCCAAAATCTATTCGTTTGTGTGTCTTCTTTGTAATCATCATGAGTCTAGAAATACTCACCTAAAATTGATTTTGAAATTAATTTCAAGCTGTCCACATTTTATGACTGCTTTTTTAGTACTTTACTTCATCTAGGATGCGAACATGTATTACATAATTTTTTGTTTAAGACAGATTTGATTGTCATTTTCTTTTTGCTCTTCAAGTGTGTATATATGTCACACCCCCGAACCAGACGGCGAAAATGTCCAAGGGCTGTCGTGACTTAATTGAATACCATAACATTGAATATATATGAAACATAACATCATTCATGACCATGCATTAATATAGTACAACTGGTAATGTTTACACTGAGTACATTGTTTTAACATTACATTCTCAAAACAAATTGTTCGGTTCATAGCTAAACAAACTGCAAGCCATCACTGAGTACATTTTCCTTTGGTTCACTTGTTACCTGAGAATACAAGTATTTTGAAAAACGTCAACATATGAAATGTTGGTGAGTTCATAAGCGGTATTTGAAAAGCAACGTATTGTATTATTTTGAAAACCACCAGAAAATCCGATATTTTCTGAAAAGAGTTTCTAAAAAGGTTTGTGAAGATCCATAAGTATGCTTGTTTGTTTCTAAAAAAAAAAATGTTCATTAAACTTGTGTACATTTCGAAACTGTATGTATTGTAAAACCCTAGGAAAACCCGACGTTTTCCTAATACTTTGAATTCCATATAGTTGTAGAACCCTCGTGGCGTGTGAAGTCATTGATTCCAGGCGACACCAGATTATTGCGCATGGTGAATTGCTATAAACACGCGTTACGCAAACGGCCAGTTTGCAACTTATACTAATGATCCCTTAGGCGTCATCAGTATTATTCACGTAATCCAACCGCCCTGACTTCTTGTAGTCCCATATCCGAAGAGAAAGAGGGCACGAAGACCTCGGTAACTCCGTTAGCCGGTTGGGGATAAAAAAAGAGTACGAAGGGCCCTTGGCCCACTCACATGTGAATAACCGACTTTACTAGCAGTATCAAAGGACCCTTGGGGACTAATAGTAAAAAGCCATTGAAAGTCCTTTTACGCTGTGTTGGATCATGTAAGACCCAACAACTCGTAAGGTTGGAGTCTTCGGGCCTAAAGATCAGGTCATTGGGCTAACTAGGCGCAACAAACAAGATTTTACACTTTGGGTCCAAAGATGGTGCGTCGACGTCTATGCACTCTCACCTGTGTGTTGAATTCCCAAATGTTTCCATGTATGAGTCGAGTTATTGTCGTGTTAGTAGTTTCGGGTTTGTCATTGATTCGAGACCGAATCAATTCGTTTGATAACGATTTTTGGTGTTGTGGTGTAATATAATTCGTCGGTAGTCGTAGTGCCAGTGTTTGATCACAACGGATGTATTGAATTAACATTTCAACTTTTCTGTTACAGCCCCTCTTATTGTTATAAATTTACTTTTTCAACCCTTTAAATAAATAAATTTCCGATTTGGTCCTTAAACCATTTTTCTTGACGTTTTAACACCAAAACTTATTGAAATTGATATTTTTCAGCATATTTTTAGTTGAAAACAGTTTTGGTCCCTGAAAATACAGTTTTCTCGGTTGAAACCTTCCTTTTTCGCAAATCTACAAATTTACCCCAAGTTGGAAAATTTTTGCAACTTTGGTCCTTTTTAATTATGAAAAGCATTTTTTACCTTAGAAAAGGACTTGGGACACTAGTAGTCCACTGTTTTGCAGAAAAATACAGTTTTGGCCCTTGAAAACAGAAAATTTCGCATATTGGGCCCTATTGTGCCAAAAATGTCATTTTTAGCCCATTAAGCTTGAAATTTATATTTTCAACCCTCCAAAAGAGTATATTTCCAGAAAATACTTTATTGAAACTGTTTTGACTCTTCTCATCCATCAGAATTCGTAATATGTCAATTTGGGCCCTTTAACTTTATATTTTTAACATTTTATATCCAAAAAATGAGTTTTTAACCCAAAGAAGATGTTATTAAGCCACTTAGCTATTTTTCTTGGAATAATTTGTATGTAGAAATATATTTGATGCTAGTATCATTTAACATAAAGTATATCTCGATTTTTAGGGGCTTATGGTTAGATCCAATATCATAAACACACAAAACACACATACAAGCATAGAAATCATACAAGGCATACAAAACACATATAGATCTACACTTTCACTTGTATTCCCCCCCCCCCCCCCACAAAACTTATAAAACCGAAAGATAGGGAGTATGAACCTCACCTTAGGGTGTGGTTTCGTTTTTTTTGAAGAAAAGATGGAAGGAAATTTGGTGATTTTTGGCCCTAGCACCCCTTGATGATGATCTCGAGTTTATGGAGTTTTCTAGGAGTATGATCACCAAAGAAACTTGTTTAGAATAAATGATCTTATATGAGAGGGGAGTTTTGTAACTTAGACATGGGAAAACTTACCAAAGGATGATGATTATCTTGTGAAATCTTCTTGAAATACAAGCAAAGTTTCGAGATTTTGAATGGACAGGAAGAAGAGAGAAGTCTTGAGTGATTTATAGAGATTTTTGTTGTGGAATGTGTGTGTTTGGGGAGACTCTTGGCCGAAGGAAAAGAAAGAGAGGAAAGAGAAGTGGGTGAAGTGATATGTGCATGGAAATATGTGTTTGTGCATGGAGATCCATGAGAGAATAAAGAGGTGGCAATGAAAGTCAAACCTCTCCATTCATCTTGGATTTGGGCCTTGGGCCGAGAATTTGGAAGAAAAGGAAAATTTTGGGCTTTAATGCCCTCAAGCCCATGTATAAGTTAGGTTGGATGAGTTTTAACCTAAAAAAAATACAATATGATTTTCACACTATGTTAGGCTAGTTTAGGTTAATCATGGTGCAAAACTTTTAATTTATTTCATTCTAGGCCCAATATGGCCCACAATGTTGAAATAAATGAATGTGGGTCCAATTAGAGCCCATTTAAGGGATCTAAGCCCATGATAGTTAAATTGGAAGCTTATTGGTCCATAGAGTCCAATAAGGAAGTCCTAGTCCAAAATGAACCTAATCAAGAACTTCTAGGGTTTCCAATTGTTTGTTGACTATTTGAGGTACTTGTATGATGTGTTTTATTGAAGTTTTTGAAGGCATTACACATACTATTAAGTTTTTAGTTCAACGTTTTACTTAAGTATAGTGATTAAAAGACACAAAATTTCCAGTTGTGACATCATCTCCCCGTTTGAGGGAATTTCGTCCCGAAATTCCATTTGAAAGCTAGATTTGAGAATGCTAGAATAGGTGAGGGTACTTTTGCTTCATTTGGTCTTCGCATTCCCACGTGAATTCTGGTCCACGCTTTGCGTTCCACCGTACTTTCACGATCGGGATGCGACTTTGCTTAGTACGCTTCAC
The DNA here is from genome assembly GCF_052625555.1 of Lactuca saligna. Taxonomy (NCBI): domain Eukaryota; kingdom Viridiplantae; phylum Streptophyta; class Magnoliopsida; order Asterales; family Asteraceae; genus Lactuca; species Lactuca saligna. Next base: position 83,006,565 of record NC_136423.1, on the reverse strand, counting down.
CTCCCTGTCCATGATTTCAATTGGTTCTTCAACGAACAGGAAATTCTCATTGATTTCGATCTCGTCAAGATGAATGACGAGGGTTTCATCCGATAGGCACATCTTCAGAATAGAAACATAAACACGGGGTGTACACCGTTTAGCTCTGCGGGTAGTTGCAGTCTGTATGCTACCGGACCTATTCGGGCGACGATTTCGAAAGGTCCAATGTATCGTGGGTTCAGCTTTCCCTGTTTTCCGAAACGTATAACCCCTTTCCAGGGTGAGACTTTCAACAGTACTCGATCCCCGACCTGAAATTTTAAGGGCTTTCGCCGTTTATCAGCGTAGCTCTTTTGTCGGTCACGTGATGCTTGCAATCGAGCTCTGATTTGAACGATCTTTTCCGTGGTTTCGCGAATGATCTCCGGTCCCGTTAGTGCTTTGTCCAACGTATGTTATTTTTGCTAGCTAGGTGTCACCTACTTCGGCCCAACATAACGGTGATCTACATTTACGCCCGTACAGTGCTTCGAAAGGAGCCACTTTGATGCTCGAATGATAACTATTGTTATATGAGAACTCGATTAAAGGTAGGTGGGTATCCCAAGACTTCCCAAAGTCTATCACGCATGCGCGGAGCATGTATTCGAGCATTTGGATGGTTCGCTCGCTTTGACCATCCGTTTGTGGATGATAAGCGGTGCTCATGTCGAGGTTTGTTCCCATCGCCTTATGGAGTGATTGCCAAAATCGTGACGTGAACCTACTGTCCCTATCCGAGATGATAGATACTGGTATTCCGTGGAGTCTCACAATCTCTCAAATGTACAGACGTGTCAATCTTTCCATCTTGTAGGATTCTTTTATAGGCAGGAAATGGGCAGACTTCGTCAGTCGATCGACTATTACCCATATGGTGTCCAGTCCGTCCGACGTCTTGGGTAGCTTGGTCACGAAATCCATAGAAATCCCCTCCCATTTCCACTCTGGGATTACCGGTTGCTGTAACAATCCTGAGGGTTTCTGGTACTCCACCTTTACCTTGGCGCACGTAAGGCACTTACTAACATAGGTCGGAATTTCCGCCTTCATGTTAGGCCACCAATAGTGTTGTTTAATGTCCAAATACATCTTATCTGAACCGGGATGAATGGAGTATCGTGTCTTGTGGGCTTCTTTCATAACAACCTCCCTAAATCCTCCGATTTTTGGGACCCAAATTCGGTTCATGAAGTAGTATACTCCATTCTCCCTTGCCTCTATATTCTTCTCCATCCCGCGTAATGCCTCGCTTGCTCTATTTTCCGTCTTAATGGCCTCCGACTGGACTTTTGCAATTTGAGTGGCTAGATGAGATTGAATAGTTATCGAGAGAGTTTTTGTGCGGCGATTAGAGTACTCCTTCCGACTTAATGCATCAGCTACCACGTTGGCCTTGCCTGGGTGGTACTTGATCTCACACTCGTAGTCGTTTAGCAATTCAACCCATCTCCGTTGTCTCATGTTCAACTCCTTCTTGTTCAAGATGTGTTGGAGACTCTTGTGGTCCGTGAAGATGGTGCACTTCGTACCGTACAGGTAGTGCCTCCAAATTTTCAGAGCGAAGACCACGGCTCCCAATTCTAGGTCATGGGTCGTATAATTTACTTCGTGCGTCTTTAGTTGGCGGGATGCGTATGCTATCACCCTTCCACGTTGCATGAGGACGCAACCTAAGCCCTGATTTGATGCGTCGCAGTAGACTACAAAATCTTCCGTTCCTTTCGGTAGAGATAGTACAGGGGCGCTACAGAGAGCTTGCTTTAATGTCCGAAACGCTATCTCTTGTTTGTCTGTCCATTTGAATGGTACGCCCTTTTGCGTAAGAGAGGTAAGTGGTTTGGCGATCTTAGAGAAGTTTTGAATGAATCTCCTATAGTAGCCTGCTAGGCCCATGAATTGACGAATTTCTGTGGGTGTTGTCGGGATTGCCCACCCTTCAACAGCTTTGACCTTAGAAGGATCCACATGTATTCCTTCTTGGCTAACTACGTGACCTAGGAAGTTCACACTCCGGAGCCAAAACTCACACTTGGAGAGTTTTGCGTATAGCTTCTCTGATCGCAGCGTTTCTAGGATTTGTCGGAGATGTTGGCCATGCTCTCCTTCGCTTCGGGAATAAACGAGAATGTCATCAATGAAGACAATGAAAAAGTTGTCTAGGAATGGTCGACAGATCCTGTTCATCAGATCCATGAATGCAGCAGGTGCATTTGTTAGACCGAAGGGCATTACGACAAATTCATAATGTCCATAGCGGGTTCGGAAAGTGGTTTTTGGAATATCCTCTTCTCGGACTTTGAGTTGGTGGTATCCGGACCATAGGTCTATTTTTGAAAAATAACTAGTTCCTTGGAGCTGGTCGAATAGATCATCGATTCGTGGTAGTGGGTAGCGATTTTTAATAGTGACTTTATTTAACTCTCTGTAATCGATGCACATTCTAAAAGATCCATCCTTCTTTTTGAAAAAGAGTACTGGAGCTCCCCATGGTGAGTAACTAGGTCGGATAAATCCCTTGTCCAGAAGTTCACTGACTTGGCTAGACAATTCCTGCATTTCAGCAGGAGCCAAACGATAGGGTGATTTAGCGAGAGGAGTTGCTACTGGAACGAGGTCGATTCGAAACTCAACCTGTCTCTCTGGGGGTACTCCCGGAAGATCTTCAGGAAACACGTCTGGAAATTCGCACGCTACCAGAATATCTTGAATGTTAGTCTCTTCCTTGGTTTTATCCACTATGTGAGCCAGAAATGCCGAATCCTTCTTTCGTAGGTGCTTTTATGCCTTGATGCACGAGATGAGGCGAAGGTTCATGCTGGGTTTGTCTCCGTAAATTACTAGGGTTTCGTGATTTGGGAGATGAAGACGAACGGCCTTCTTGTGGCACATAATTTCAGCATGGTGGGGGCTTAGCCAATCCATGCCGATGATCACATCGAAACTCCTAATTGATACTAGCATTAGGTCTATTCAAAAGACGTGTTGATTAAGGGTTAGGGTACATCCGATGTAGATTTCCCAGTGGATTCGGTTTTTCCATTGGCCATTTCCACTGTATAGGTTTCATTTAGCCTTTGAGGCTGTTGTTTTAGTAAATGTTTAAACTTATTGCTTATGAAACTTCACTTCGCTCCGGTGTCAAATAGGATGCATGCATAAGTGTGATTTAGGAGAAACGTACCGGTAACAACTGAGGGGTCCTGAATCGCCTCCCCCTGACCCATGGTCAGCATCTTTCCTGTTCCTCCATTTCCTGAATTGTTGTTGTGAGTGCAGTCTCGGCGGAAATGCCCAGTCCTTCCACACCCTTAGCAGGTGTGGCTAGGACCTGCATTACTGTCGCCGGTGATGATGTTGTTGTTGTTGCGATGGTTGTTGTTGTTGTTTCCCTGATTTTGGTTCTGGGGAGGGTAAGTCCTGCAGTACTTTGCAGTGTGTCCCTTTCGGTTGCAACTGGTGCACTGAAAATCCTTGCATTCTCCATTGTGATGGAAACCGCACTTATTGCACTTAGGAAGATTACCGGAATAAGGTCTTGAAGCATTTGTAGCCGCTGAGGATGGAGCATGTGGTGCGGCTGGAGCCGGTGCGGTGACAGCATTAACTGCCACCGTCTGCTACTTTTTAGAGGTCTCGGGGCCCTGGCGCCCCTTCCTCTTATTGTTCTTTCCCTTCTTGCCATCACCTTCCTTCTTTTTCTCAGTCTCCACTGGCTTCTCTCCCTTCTTGTTGTTATGGTCATACAACTTCTTTGCCAATCTTTTTGCACTGTCAAATGTTTCGGGGTTTGCAGCTATCACATTCCCTTGAATTGGTGCTGTTAGTCCCTAGATGAATCGCTCAATCTTCTTCCCTTCCGTGGTGATCATACCCGGGCACAACAGAGATAGTTCACTAAATCTCGATATGTAGGCATCAATATTCGCGTTTTGCACAGTGAGGTTCCACAGCTCCTGCTCCATCTTCTGTATCTTGCATCGTGGGCAGTATTCAGCCATTAACATTTCTTTCATCTCCACCCACGGCATAGAGTTGGCTACAGGGAGCATCATGGCTTCTACATGTCCGTTCCACCAGGTGAGCGCTTGATCGACAAGAGTGCAGGCCGCGAACTTCACTTTCATCTGCTCAGGACAATCGCATATCTCGAATACCGACTCCACCTTCTCGATCCATCGCTTTAGAGTGATCGACCCTCCAGTGCCGTTAAAAGTTCGTGGTTTGGCGTTTGTGAAGTCCTTGTGGGTACATGTTTTGGTGGGTCCTTGATTCGTTCCGTTGTTCGAACTTCCGGCTCCTTGTCCATTGACTCCTCCGTTGTTCCCTTGAGGAATTTGCGCCATTGCTGCAATGACCGCAACAGATACAGCTGCCTGGAACACGGTTGAGTCAACTTCGGGTGGAGTTGGTCCTAGGTTTCCGCGAGTAGGTCGGAGAGGCATCTTTCTGTAACGAAACGGAAGATGATGAGTGTATGTGGTTTCCGTGAGGTTGTGATCCTACTGACTAGGTGCATGGTACGAACTTAAACACTACTACCATTGACCATTCAATCATAATTTCTCAACACATAGCAATTTGTAATATCGTAACAAAACACGTAAAAGTTTATTAATATTATCCGCATTTGATACATGAAAATTTTGCTCATAAGAGCATACATGAGTGACACTAGTTCGACAGCATAACGGCTCTATGAGTAGTGTAATCACTTAAACATAGAGTCGGGGTACATAGCATAGTTCTTAATGACCTACTAAGACAAGTCTATCCCTAACCGCGATGAGCTGCGTCCGGATATAACGGTGAAATCATATACCGAAGTGCTGAGCCAACAGCTGAGCCATCTCAGTCATGTCTACTATGACCTCATCCCTCTCATGCTCTACTTGCAATGCGCTTGCTTCCATGGCGAACAGTTGTTGCCGCAAGTCGGCAATCTCGGCTTCTGGGGAGCGATTCTCCCGCGCGGGATTCACTGGTGGGGCGTGGTGATCCTGTTGCACTTCACTAACAGTAGATGCGATGTGATCCATGTATTAGTTATACCTTGGAGGGAATGTAGTTGATCAGGCTACATCCACCCCTTGATACCACTAAGAACAGTCCTGAATTTAACCGAGATACTAGTATAATTTTTGTTTGGTTCGGCGTTATGTTCCTTGTTCCTACTGCAAGCAAAAATGTTTTATTGTTGTATTTTTACTTGTTTTGTTCAGAGTTAAGTCAGTCCCTCTTTTTGGTTTATAGTTGCATATCAATGTGTGGCTAGATATGCTAGTTCACTATAAACAAAGCTCTGATACCAACCTGTCACACCCCCGAACCAGATCGACGGAAACGTCCGAGGGCTATCGTGACTTAATTGAATACCATAACATTGAATATATATGAAACATAACATCATTCATCACCATGCATTAATATAGTACAACTGGTAATGTTTACACTGAGTACATTGTTTTAACATTACATTCTCAAAACAAATTGTTCGGTTCATAGCTAAACAAACTGCAAGCCATCACTGAGTACATTTTCCGTTGGTTCACTTGTTACCTGAGAATACAAGTATTTTGAAAAACGTCAACATATGAAATGTTGGTGAGTTCATAAGCGGTATTTGAAAAGCAACGTTTTGTATTATTTTGAAAACCACCAGAAAATCCGATATTTTCTGAAAAGAGTTTCTAGAAAGGTTTGTGAAGATCCATAAGTATGCTTGTTTGTTTCTAAAAAAAAATGTTCATTAAACTTGTGTACATTTCGAAATTGTATGTATTGTAAAACCCTAGGAAAACCCGACGTTTTCCTAATACTTTGAATTCCATATAGTTGTAGAACCCTCGTGGCGTGTGAAGTCATTGATTCCAGGCGACACCGGATTATTGCGCATGGTGAATTGCTATAAACACGCGTTACGCAAACAGCCAGTTTGCAACTTATACTAATGATCCCTTAGGCGTCATTAGTATTATTCACGTAATCCAACCGCCCTGACTTCTTGTAGTCCCATATCCGAAGAGAAAGAGGGCACGAAGACCTCGGTAACTCCGTTAGCCGGTTGGGGATAAAAAAAGAGTACGAAGGGCCCTTGGCCCACTCGCATGTGAATAACCGACTTTACTAGCAGTATCAAAGGACCCTTGGGGACTAATAGTAAAAAGCCATTGAAAGTCGTTTTACGCTGTGTTGGATCATGTAAGACCCAACAACTCGTAAGGTTGGAGTCTTCGGGCCTAAAGATCAGGTCATTGGGCTAGCTAGGCGCAACAAACAAGATGTTACACTTTGGGGCCCAAAGATGGTGCGTCGACGTCTATGCACTCTCACCTGTGTGTTGAATTCCAAAATGTTTCCGTGTATGAGTCGAGTTATTGTCGTGTTAGTAGTTTCGGGTTTGTCATTGATTCGAGACCGAATCAATTCGTTTGATAACGATTTTTGGTGTTGTGGTGTAATATAATTCGTCGGTAGTCGTAGTGCCAGTGTTTGATCACAACGGATGTATTGAATTAACATTTCAACTTTTCTGTTACAGCCCCTCTTTTTGTTATAAATTTACTTTTTCAACCCTTTAAATAAATAAATTTCCGATTTGGTCCTTAAACCATTTTTCTTGTCGTTTTAACACCAAAACTTATTGAAATTGATATTTTTCAGCATATTTTTAGTTGAAAACAGTTTTGGTCCCTGAAAATACAGTTTTCTCGGTTGAAACCTTCCTTTTTCGCAAATTTACACTTTTGCCCCATATTGGAAAATTTTTGCAACTTTGGTCCTTTTTAATTATGAAAAGCATTTTTAACCTTAGAAAAGGACTTGGGACACTAGTAGTCCACTGTTTTGCAGAAAAATACAGTTTTGGCCCTTCAAAACAGAAAATTTCGCATATTGGGCCCTATTGGGCCAAAAATGTCATTTTTAGCCCATTAAGCTTGAAATTTATATTTTCAACCCTCCAAAAGAGTATATTTCCAGAAAATACTTTATTGAAACTGTTTTGACTCTTCTCATCCATCAGAATTCATAATATGTCAATTTGGGCCCTTTAACTTTATATTTTTAACATTTTATGTCCAAAAATTGAGTTTTTAACCCAAAGAAGATGTTATTAAGCCACTTAGCTAGTTTTCTTGGAATAATTTTTATGTAGAAATATATTTGATGCTAGTATCATTTAACATAAAGTATATCTCGATTTTTAGGGGCTTATGGTTAGATCCAACATCATAAACACACAAAACACACATATAACCATAGAAATCATACAAGGCATACAAAACACATATATATCTACACTTTCACTTGTATTCCCCCCCCCCCCCCACAAAACTTATAAAACCGAAAGATAAGGAGTATGAAGCTCACCTTAGGGTGTGGTTTTGGTTTTTTTGAAGAAAAGATGGAAGGAAGTTTGGTGATTTTTGGCCCTAGCACCCGTTGATGAAGGTCTCGAGTTTATGGAGTTTTCTAGGAGTATGATCACCAAAGAAACTTGTCTAGAATAAATGATCTTATATGAGAGGGGAGTTTTGGTAACTTAGACATGGGAAAACTTACCAAAGGATGATGATTATCTTGTGAAATCTTCTTGAAATAGAAGCAAAGTTTCGAGATTTTGAATGGAGAGGAAGAAGAGAGAAGTCTTGAGTGATTTAGAGAGATTTTTGTTGTGGAATGTGTGTGTTTGGGGAGACTCTCGGCCGAAGGAAAAGAAAGAGAGGAAAGAGAAGTGGGTGAAGTGATATGTGCATGGAAATATGTGTTTGTGCATGGAGATCCATGAGAGAATAAAGAGGTGGCAATGAAAGTCAAACCCCTCCATTCATCTTGGATTTGGGCCTTGGGCCGAGAATTTGGAAGAAAAGGAAAATTTTGGACTTTAATGCCCTCAAGCCCATGTATAAGTTAGGTTGGATGAGTTTTAACCTAAAAAAAATACAATATTATTTTGACACTATGTTAGGCTAGTTTAGGTTAATCATGGTGCAAAACTTTTAATTTATTTCATTCTAGGCCCAATATGGCCCAAAATGTTGAAATAAATGAATGTGGGTCCAATTAGAGCCTATTTAAGGGTTCTAAGCCCATGATAGTTAAATTGGAAGCTTATTGGTCCATAGAGTCCAATAAGGAAGTCCTAGTCCAAAATGAACCTAATCAAGAACTTCTAGGGTTTCCAATTGTTTGTTGACTATTTGAGGTACTTGTATGATGTATTTTATTGAAGTTTTTGAAGGCATTACACATACTATTAAGTTTTTAGTTCAACGTTTTACTTAAGTATACTGATTAAAAGACACAAAATTTCGAGTTGTGACAATATATATATATATATATATATATATATATATATATATATATATATATATATATATATATATATATATATATACACTTAGAAGTTAAGGGGAAATGTTACTGAATTTTTCTTCAACATACAATCATGTAATGCACGTTCACATATGAGACAAGATATTCAAAAAGTGGGTTTAGAAGCCTACCCTTGTTAATACTCTATCTATTTCTAAATTTTTATCCCCGTTTCAAGGGATACTTTTGGAATCATCTACTTTATGAATACTTTATTTGATTTTTGTTTTCTGTAGAGTAACCAGAATTATGTTTCAGCAACATCATATCTATTGATAAGAGCTGTACTGCCAATCAACATCAAAACTATCCCAAGTTCTTGTTGAATTAGGTGTTTAATCCATTAACTAAATTATTATAAACTTAAATTATTAGCAAAGCCCTTTTGGGTTGCCCTCAAACGTAGTAAGAGTCTGGTATGCTATTTGGAGAGCGGTACTGATTTATTAATTTATTTTATGATCAATAAATTAATTATAAATCAATATGAATAATTTATTAATCTGTTTTGCGATAAATATATTAATTCAAACTATATTGTTTAATTTTAAATTAATCAAAATTTAATTGGAATTAATTTTAGGATTAATTTGAATAATTAAAAGTGGAAGGACTAAAGATGACAATGTTCAAAAGATTGAGCATTGTCCTATTCTAGAAACTCCCTTAGGGTTGGATGAATTGTAGATTCATGATAGTTTCTAGAGCTTTTCTAGGGCTCTAAGGAAACAATGGGGGAAAGCAAACAGGATAAGGCTTATCTAAGGAAACATGCCTTATCCAAGCCTGTCATACCCCCAAACCGGAATGGAAGAAGTGTTCAGGGGCGGAGAACGTCATGTATAGTATTATATCAATGCATAATAGTAAACAAGCAGAAACACATTAGATTAATAGTATAACTCAATACAAGTATGTTTTGTGTATAGTTTGAAAGACACCAAAATATGAATCAAAATAATAGACGAGTATCGAATGTGCTTTGCCTTCTCAAAACCTGGTCATTGGTATCTGTCTACTGGTGACCTGAGAATGAAAGTATTTGTAAATGTTTGTTGTAAATGTTTGTGAGTGTTTGATGTAAATGTTGTATCTCATAGAAAGTCTTATATTTTCTACTTATTTATGAAGTATAGTCTTCTACCAAGACCCGACTATTCTGAATGTTTTCTACCAAGACCCGACTGTTCTGAATGTCTTCTACCAAGACCCGACTGTTCTGAAAATCTTATACATGCAAATGATTTCCAAGGTATTAAACCTACAACTAGCATGAATTTGAGATAAACCATATAAAATACTAGATAGGATAACATACCTTTTGATGGAGCTTCATGTCTTTATGTATTTGGCCTTAAAGAGCTTAGCCCCAATAGTGTGGAAGCCTAAAGCAGAATCACAACACACCATGGACAAAGGAGGAACTTGAGAGAAAATTTTGTGCACCCAAAAACACTATGTACTCCAAGAACAATCATGTAGGCGTTTTTTAGGTTAAGAGCATCTATTTATATGTTGGATTTCAAGGGTCATGGGTATAACCCAAATCCATACCCATGGGTCTTATGACCCATGGTTCATGTGGCCCAACTCTTTATGTATCTATACATAAACTTAGTCCAACATGGATCATAAGCCCAACACATATAAATATAACTAATTAACATAATTAGTCCCCATAGATTTAATTAGTCTCTTTTGATGACTAAATTAAATCCAAATTAATTATTCATCAATACTAATTAACTCATATGATTTCATATTAATATATTATAACTTATAATATATTAATAAATCATATACAACCTGTTCTCTCAAAAGTCTATCCTAACAAATTGTCCTGATGATATGCAACCCAAATGGACCATGCTACTCTGGGCTCAAGTACATACCAATAATACTTATGGGCTTAGACATCTAATCCAACAGTCTCCCACTTGGATAAGTCTAAAACTATTATTGCAAGTACGACTTCTTTACCCCGACTAGCAATCGTAGCTCTTAAAGCCGTTGTCGAACTCTGAACAATCAATGACTCATTCATTAGATAAGTGATCATATATTCCTCCATTCCAAATGTCATATGGACTGAGACATGGATTATAATCATTCTCTCTGTCCATTTGGTGTTTCCTGATTTTCGATTTATGACTACTGACTAATTAAACAAATCAAATTAGTCCAGGCTTGGCCATGCACTTAGGGGTGTCATGACTAAATTATCGAGGTGCCTACATATATCGCTTTTATCCTTATGAGGTAAAAGGAATGGATAAACTTTGACTCATATGCATGCACTAACTACTTGTTGAATCATACACAATGGCATGTTTTATAACATCAAGTTACTAATGTGTTTTCGTACAATCAATGTACAACCAATTCATAGTCAACAACACATATCTCTAGGTGTGAAGAATATAAGATATTATCGTCTGATGATTCACTCATGATAAAATCCATGAAGTGATTAAAATGAGCGTGGATTTAATCCAATACTCAGACCTTATGAGCACTCATGAATGTTGTAACAACCATTTCTATGTCTAATGCACCTTAGACAAATCTTACAAGGCAAATTCATGACAGTCTTAATTCAATACCTACTTCAAACGTATGACCGACTGTGGAGGGTTTCAATAAAATAATTATTCTTGAAGTCAAAACATGCAAAGTGAAACACAAGAATAATACTAATCCTATAGGGCCCCAAACTCTTGAGTGTAAATAAAAAAAACCCTTTTATCTAAGCACCATATTGATTACTCATTATTCATTATATAATGTTTCAATTTATCCACTTCATACTTGAATTAAAATAATAGTCATGCCATGCTACAAGGATTCACACTATGTTTACCTATGGTCCTTTCTTTTCTAAAATAGATCAATTGAACACGACTCTAATGGTGCTCATTTCATAATCCTAATCCCTTTTGTAAATGTAAGAATACCAAACTCTTTCCATTTACTGTAATCTGTTAGATTCTAAACTTATATGCAATGATTATCTTATAATGAATATGCACAAAAGTCACAAAGACTTGGTAACAAACATTACAAAGTATTCCAATGGAGATAAATTCCATGGAAACAAAGTCACATAATCAAAGTACATTCCTTTGAACATCCTTTTTTTCATTAAGTTTTATAATCTTACACAGATTCAGAGAATAATTTCCACCTATGGAAACAATTCCATATTACCATTTTGACAACCACTTCTGAACAAGAGTTGCCTCTTTTCAGAATATGTCAATATGGTCCCTTCCAAAGTTTACACTATACTTCCAATTCTCCACGAGCAACCAATCTATAATAAACCTCAGATTGTCCTCGACAATTGCTTAATAATTTTAGTCATATCCAGTTCTATTTGTTTTCCCTCCTAATGCCCGAAGCATTTGGAAAATTTAGAATGGATGTAATCGATCCTATACCCGAAGCATATGGGACATGATTCATGCTATAAATTTTTTTATTTTCCATGATCTCACAATTTGAACTATGAAGAGGGATGTCGTAATCATAATTGAATTTTGAGAATGCAACATATATAGAATTTCCTTATGTTGAACTATTCCAACATAACATTCATATATATCTTTGACTAAAGTTGATTAAAATCTCAATCTAAGCTTGTAGAATTGGAATGAAGTATAAAATCCTTTCCTTTAATTATATCAAAACAACTTTTTCAAAGCAAAATTGAAACTTTTGTTTTCTATAATTAACATTGATAACTTGCAATATTTACCATAATAATCATTATCCCACTAAACATGATAATTATTAGCATAACACTTATGATCCCACTAGCTTTGACATTGATCTAGAAATCAAAATCATACACCTTTTCTTAGATAGCTCATATGTGTGTCTAAACAATTTTTTTTGAACTATGAAAAGGGATGTCATAATCATAGTCTAAATTATTTAGACGTTTTCCATTTCTCACAAGTCCATGTTAGTGTGCCAGTTAACCACACGTGCTCCACTAATGACTTTAAGAATGCAAATATCTCAATTGCTATCTACTTACAATCTACTTAGTGAAACAGTTTCCTCACCATGATTTTCATGAATCGGAGAGAAACCTTATGACACTTAGATTTTTAATGGTGTAAGTGTTCCTATGCATGTGACTTTGTCAAAACCATAATCATAAGACAAGTTTAGTGACAAATCCATACTCATATCGACTGAACTTCTTTGATCTTACTTTCTTGCGACATGGCAGCACACGGCCTACCATTACTTCCAGGTTATTATGAAAACAATTGAGAAATCATAGATCTCACAAGCATAGTCAACTTTTAACTGTGATAGACATAGAAATAAGAATATCTCAACACAATAGGTTACAAACCACAAGTCGTGGGCTAGTGATTAACAATACTCGTGATTAGTTCTTGAAACTATCTCAAGATCTTTTATGACTCCCACTGACCTCTTGACATATAAGATTATCTTGTCAAGAACCTTTCCTTGAAAAAACAAATATTTAAGAGTTAGTGGGGATTCTTATCAAGATAAACACTTCATACAATTGGTCTTAGTTGATCTCTGTTTTATCCAAAACATCACAACTTACCAATTTCAGATGTACAAGAGTAAGAAACATGTTAGTCTTCATTTGATAAGTGTTATAAACCTTTCTTAGAATTATGTTACTCAAGTTACAATGGAACGAAGTATGATTTATCTTTTGACTTGACCATTTCCACACTTCACGATTCTTCTCCTTAGCCAAATAAATGCACTAAGGTTTTCTTAGAGGATCGATTGTGATATGGTTCCATAATCACTAAGATAATCATAAAACAAGATACTTAAGTACTCACCCATCTCTTCAGATTGGAGAAACTTTTATCTTTGTGCCTTCTTTTATTCTTCTTATCCGTCTTGCCACACATTGAAACTTTTCCAACGTTGTTGAAATACACTTAAACTTGTAAGTATAACCATATTTCCTAAACTTTAGTAAATCATAACGAATAATCTTATCGATTTTTATGGTGGACCTAACAAGCTCACAACCAAGTGTACTCAATTCTTTAGTCCCTCACTTCACTCACACATACATGTGAGCAAGGACTTAGTCTTAATTTCAAAAAGATAAAAATTATCATTCATCATACAATACAAGTTGCATGATTCCAAGTTTCTATCCAACTGAAACTTCGGTGATGAGAATCTTTCCTTGTCTAGTAAATTATTAAACTACCACAAATGAAAGAATTAAATCCGTTTTCCAATATTGCTATCAAAGAAATCACATATACAATGTTTTTTCACAAATGCCATTGTAAGGATACTTAAAATAAATAAAATCAAAACTTTTCTTTAATTTTAAAATTTGCGGAAAAATTTATGTTGCAAGTGCTAGAAATAGCAATGTACTTTGGTTTTTTGTCCCTAGTTTAAAACTAACAATGTACTTTGACATCTATAAATGCATGTTGACTTCTTAATTGTGTTTTTGTCCTAAGTGCAAGAAATAACAATTTACTTTTGGGTTTTTGTATGTTTAAGTGCAACAAACAAAAATGTACATTGGTAGTTTTTGTTTATGTTGATAGTTTAACTTACAAGTTTATGTACATAGTTATTTATTATGTAGTTGGAAAATCTTCATGCAATGTTGAACATGATTGGTTTTATGCAAACAAACCTATGTGTGCATACAACCCTATATTTGGATTTATGTTTTCTCTATTAGATACACAACTTGATGAACACAAGAAGAACCCTATCATGCACCTAGGTATTTCGAAATCTATGTAGTAGAAGGGATTATATACCTCTTTTTGTTATATTGTAATAACAACACAAATCTTCGATCTCTTTGTCTTGGAAAGCAAGTACCACAAGTGTAGTACCTCTAATGGCTCACAAACACCACAAGCTAATGGAGAGGCAAGAGAGAGAGAGAGAAGGAGAGGCAAAAATTGGCTCTAGGTATTCTAAGGATCTAGTAGCTGATTTTTTAAGGCCTAAGGGGTCTTTATATAAGGTAGATTAGGGTTTTAGTCCTTCTCCTTATCTGGTTACTTGCCCACCACACAGCCCATAAGATAAGCCTTGAATCCTTATCATGGACGAATTATAAGGCCTTATCACCTTGAACTCGTCCACCCCTTCCTTGGGGCAACCAATGCCCTAATTTGCAGCTATCACATAATTACAATTCAGCCCCTCTAGTTTAATTAAATAGATTTGATCACAAAATTAATTCTCAATTAATTATTGACGAATATTAATTATACAAATATGATTTCTACTTTAATATATTGTTCTTATAATATATTAATAAATCATAATAACGATTTTCTCTATTATTTCTCTAGTCAAATTGCTTTGGTGAAGGCAACCCAAAAGGACCATGCACAACCGGGTCAAGTACTTACCAAATATGGTTACGGGCTAAGACACTAATCCAACAGTCTCCCACTTGGATAAGTCTAGTAACCAAAAATGTAAGTATAACTCAATTAGCAATCATAGATGTCAAAGACGCTGTCGAACTATGATCTTATCAGCAACCTGTCCTTTAGATAAGGGATCATACAATCCTCTATTTTAGATATCGTGTAGACAATCTCATGGAACATAGTCATACTTATTGTCCAGCAGCTTGTTTCTCGATCTCATATTCATTTAACATAGAACATAATTGAACACATCAACTTAGTCCTGACCGGGCTCGGCACATAAGTCAAATCAAATCATCGAGGGGCCCTGATATCGCTTTTACCCTCGTAGGATAAAAGAAACAGATAAACTTCGACTTATATGCATTTACTACTCACTAATCAAATTATGCACAACAATGCGTTTTATGACATGAATTTACTGATATGGTTTCGCATTATCAATGCACAATCAATTAGCAAACAATAAACCATATATCTTGGTTTTAAGACGATATGGTATTATCGTCTTGCGATCACTCGTGATAAATTCCATGAAGTGATTCCAGCAAGCGTGGGTTTATTCCAATGCTTAAAACTTATTCATAAGCACTCACGAATGTTGTAACAAACCTTTGTTATGTCTAATACCTTTCAGACAATCTACACACCAATTCATGACAGTCTTCACTCATACCTACTTCCAACATATGAACGACTGTGGACCGTTCGGATAATTCAATTATTCCTAATTAACTCAATTATTCAGGAAGTCAAAACATGCAAAGAAAAATAATAGTTAACCAATCAACATAAGACAGTAATTGTACTAATAAATAATACTCCTTTATTTAATCATCAAATGTCAAATACAATTATCTATTACACATTTCTAAACTATCTAATCCAAACTAACATCATCCTTCAGCCCAATGGTCCTAGCATGCTGCAAGTGCTTAACACTACTCAGTCCCTTCGTAAGCGGATCTGCTGGGTTATCCTCTGACGATATCCTCTTAACTACGAGGAGTCCTTCTTCTACCCGATGTTTAATAAAGTGATATTTTCTATCGATATGTCGAGATTTACCATGATCCCTCGGTTCCTTGGTAAAGGAAATTTCTCCTTCATTATCACAGAAATTTTCCATAGGCTCCTTTATGGCAGTTACAACTCCAAGGTCTCCAATAAAGTTCTTCAACCATATTGCCTCCTTTGCCGCTTCGCTCGCTGCAATGTACTCTGATTCGCATGTTGAATCAGCTATGGTTTCTTCCTTGGAACTTTTCCAGGTCACTACTCCTCCATTAAGGGTAAAGACCTACCCCGACTGTGAACGGTAGTTGTCCCTGTCGTTCTGGAAATTGGCGTCACTATACCCTCCCACCTTTAAGTCATCACTCCCTTTGAGGACTAGAAACCATTCCTTGGTCCTCAGAAGGTACTTAAGGATATTCATGTGACAACCTGAAATTTCCATTTTGTACAAACATTAACTATTCAGTAGAAGCTAGTCCAATTTCAATGAATTTCAGACTTTTCCGAATAAGTTTGTGTACATTAGGGTTTACGTTAAAAGAGATATCAGGAGAGTGGATGCTCATGGGTTTGTGAAACTTGATCATTCCAAAACTTCATAATGTTAGAGTCCAATTCCGGAATAAAAATATTTTCTGCCAAAAATATTTCACGACTATAAATAGATTTCTGAACTAAATTCATTCATTATTCACATTTCCAACTAGAGAAAAGCCATTTTCTCTCTCGCGGATCTTCAGGTTTTCATCCCAAATCGTGAGTACACTTCCCTAGTTGTGTTTTAATGCTTGTTTTATGCTTAATAACATAGATTGTATGTCAAATATATGAGATTCGTGAGTTTACCGCCCAAGAACGTTCTTGGGGAGTAAACTCCAAAATGAAGCTTAAAGGCCATCTAGTCCCATTTCCTTGTTAGGTAACTAGCTTAGGATGATATGTATGTACATTTAAAGCTAGAAAACAATCAAGAACACATATCTTTAGGTTTTTACGGCCCAAGAGTTTCTTGGACCGTAAACACCAAATTCAAGGGCTTAAATGTGCCCTAATCACTCCTAAAGGAATTAGACTTTAATCCTCAATTACTTCTAGCTAATTTGGAGACATTAACACATCAAAAACACCCTTTAAAGGGAGTTTACAGCCAAGGAATACTATTGGGCCATAAACTCCAAATAAGGGCACCAAAGTGATATGGTCTTTTGGCCATAAACTCCTCAAAGAAGTATTATCTATGCCCTAAACTACCCAAAGGATTAAACCACGAAGCTAGGCTTATTCTAGAAATCATTTAGCACTTCAAAACACACATTACCACCAAGATTGGAGTTCACGGCTGTAAACTCAAGGGTTTACCACCGTAAACTCCTTGTGTGCGGTTTATTGGGTAGTAAACTCTTATATAAATCCCTTTGGTACATTAAACCCCTTTAACCTTGTCCCATAGCAACTTAGATGCAACCATTAGGACCTATAACACTTATACAAAGTGTTTACATGTTCCTGAGTGTCCCAACTTATTTCATTAAGTTATTATTTGGCTAATTAGTTATATATATGCTCATTATATGATAACTAGGCTCGTGTTTGTGAACAAGTCTCCGTTTGCCACCTAGCACGGTATCCGACACTTCAATCGAATCCACTCACCACAAGTGAGTTCATACCCCTTTAATTAACCTTTGAAATGCTTTTAAATGTCTTAAATACTTTATGGGGGGGGGGGGGGGAGGAATACAAGTTAAATACTTATAGTTATTACATCAATCACATGTGATTAATAACTATAAAACCAAGGATTTTATCACTGTTCAAACTGTTTATCAAACTGCTTTACTTCAAAATGTTTTACAAACTCTTTTCTTACCAAATACTTTTATTTAAACTTTGTTATACTTCTTATAAATTACATGCCCATATATGTATAGATATATAAGAAATGTTTAAAGGGTTTAGGAAGGCCATCCACCCTATTTCCTTTTCGCGCTTCAGATGTGGTTTGGTGGGATTTCGGGTAGCCGTCCGAAGGTCGTTTCAATATTAATTATATATCAAATATACATATATAGACATAAAAGTACTTCCATATTCATGCGTACTAGTTACATCATTAATAAGTTACCATCGGGGTAACACAGGATCATACTAATACAATTTCTAGATTAATGAGTCAGTTCATTCATGAGTCAATACTTATTACTATGAGAACATATACATTACATTACTAGGAGTACATATACAACTATACTAGAGAAGAACTTATACAACTATACTAGAGAAGAACATATACAACTATACTAGGAAGAGAACATATACAACGATACTAGAACAAGTAACATTACATTTCATATACATGAATACGTTAACAGTTGTGATCCACTGTATCGGAGCATGCCTTAAATGTCATGGCCCGAGTTGTAGCTAGAATTCTCTTGGAGGGAGAGCGTGATTTGCGTATAGATCTATACTGGATTGACTATCCTACACCTTGCTACTAGCTACGGTCGGATATGCAGGTCTGCGGGTGAAAAACGTCATTCCATTTTACGACCATTCATATGTCGTTGTTACCAGTCAATAGTATGGTGCAATTAATCACATGATTCCGTAATCTAAATCCGGTTTAAGGTAGTTAATATAGTAGTAGTTCCTATAATACAACACTACAATACTACAATAATTTACCCATTACATATACTTAGTGATCATTTCACTTAAACATTTATGTACAAACTATATTTGTTAATGATAGTTCACTTGGGGGAAATTACACACTTTTAGAACAAACGATCTTACAAAACAGCTAAGGCTTGGTAGAAGGCTACTTTTATAGAAAATATAGGTTTTTCTGAGAGATTCAAACTTTTACAAACACTTACAAACATTTACATACATTTTACAAACTTACACTTGAGACATGTTCAAACGTTTTGATAACAAACACCGACACTAAAATACTTATGAACTCACCAGCTTTATGCTGATAAACTCTTTCAAAATAACTTGTATTCTCAGGTTATTAGTAGACAGGTACCGAGGCTAGCTTTTGAGAAGATGGAGCGCATGCAAGACTCATCTTATTGTTTTGATTTATATTATTTTTGGTGTCTATAACTGTACAGAACACGCTTGTATTAAAATTATATATTTAATGCAACGGATGATGTTGTTTGCTTATTTACTGTTATACTGTGTTGTGATACTTTACATGACGTCCTCCACCCCAGAACGTTTCCGCCAATCTCAGTTCTGGGGTGTGACAAATTGGTGTCAGAGCCAGGTTTATAGTGAATCAAGTATATCAACCCATAAAAGATATACTAAACTATAAACCCATTTGGGATTAAAACACTCTGACCCAGAGTCTATACTTTAAATACTAAGATATTTAATTAAGTATACTAGTCTGCATTCATACTAAAATCAGTGTCATAATGACAAGAACAAAAGTATTACGATTGTTAAATATCACAGGTAAGCTCGGGGATGTATGGTCAGTCCTGGGAAAGGCATAGCCTGATCAACTATGCTGGTCCGAGGAGTGATTAGCATATGCCCTAGAATGGTTGTGATATGTTAACAAGTCTAAAAACTTACCAACAATACCACAAGAAGATCAATAGAACCTAAACTTAGAATACTATAGGTGTATTTTGTACTACTGGCTACACATATACTATATCCTTATACCTCTCTTCTCGCGTAGATTTAAATGGTTGGATTCTATCACGGCAACCCGTACTTTCCAAATGAAGGAAATGCTGGATGGCTCGAAGCAGAGTCCGATGATGAGCACCAAATTCCGTTGGATGATCATCAAGCTGAAGGCTTCTCGGTTGGATCAGACTCTAAGCCCGAAGTCAACAACCTACCTCCAGTAGGTCAAGCCCCGAACAACAACCCTCGACCATCTTTTCCAGGTCCCACTCCCTTGTGGGTAAATAACTTGAATCGCTGGAGTGACGAACAGGGTCAACCTTTACCATACACTGGGAACCGAAGCTTTTACAACATCAGCGAAGGTGGTTCTGCTGACCGAGCTCTGCCCATCATTATCCGCAGAATATCTCGTAATGTTGAGAATGGTCGAGCAGCCATCGACCAAGTCATGGAGATTGATGCTAATTCTGGCGTCAACGCAGTCCGCACCCGCCGTCTTGAAGAAGACATGGAACGGACCCGGAGAACCAATGAAACCCTACAACAACATCTGGTTGCCTCTCAAGCAGTGGTCATGGAACTTTGAGCTCATCAAAGGGCTCATGAACGACACCTTCAAGAAGTGATCCGTCAAATGAGAGACCTCAGGGGTCTCCCGAAGAATACTCATCACCGTTAGAAGATGTCTAGTACATCTTTATCTTTTGGGTTAAGGATTAGCCTTTCACATCTGTGCTCTATGTAGCAATTTTTTGTAAAATATTCCTAACTTTCAGTACTCTAATTAGGAATCTAAGGTCTATCAAACTTTTCCGTCTGGTATGATGTAAGAGCTATTGTTAGGTCGATTTTCCCTGAACTTATTACATCGGTAATACCAGTAATATTGACATCTATCTAATCTGGGGGAAAAATCTTTCCACTCTTGTTTTCCTACAAATCTTCCTTGTTATGATCTCAAACACTCATTCAACTATTGGGCTATGGTTAGTTAGTCCATGTGTCACTCTCACCTTACTTACAAATTGATTCTTACCACTTTGCTTATCTTTATAAACTTATAGCTGAAAGATGCCTCCTTGCAAATCTCCCCGGAATAACCCTGCACCTACACCGCCTCCTCCACCTCCGATCATCTATACAGCAGCCCTAAATGCTGTCGTAGCTGCAGCAGTGGCAACTGCCATGGCACAGTATCACTCTACTGATGCCAGCAGAGGTGGAACCCCTGTTAACTCTATTCCGGTGGAAACTCCTGTGCGCTCGAGAGAGTGCTCTTACAAGGATTTCACCAACTGCAAACCGAAGTCCTTTCATGGGACCAGCGGAGTCATTGCCCTCTCGCAATGGTTTGAGAAGACTGAATCAGTCTTCGAAATTTGTTCATGCCTTGCTGCGAGCAAAGTCAAATATGCCACATGCACCTTTGAAGGAAAGGCCCTGACGTGGTGGAATGGCCACGTTAAAGCTCTAACCCTCATCGTAGCCAACGACATAGGCTGGGAAACGATGAAAGACCTCATGATTGAGGAATACTGCCCGAGGGGCGAAATCCAGAAATTGGAGCAGGAGCTTTGGAGCTTGACCATTAAGGGCACCAACATTGTCGCTTATACCGCCAGATTCAACGAACTGGTGGCCCTCTACCCCAATATGGTTCCTACTGAAGGGAAAAAGATTGAAAGGTACATATGGGGGCTAGTGCCTCCGTATCAGGGGAATGTCCTATCATCAAACCCTGCTACCTTCGACAGTGCCAAGCGATTGGCACATCGACTCATTGACCATGGGGTCAAAACCCCCGCTACAACAACAACCCTAGCTATCCCGGAACGCTCCAAACCCGCTGACACTAAGCGGAAGTTTTAGGAAGACAAGAAGAAACAGCGAGCTGCTAAAGAGCAGCAAGTTGTGGCTGTGCATGGTGCGATAGCCCCTGCTGCTGATACTGCTCCGGTGAGGCAGTATGCTGGAAGTTTGCCCAAGCGCAACAAATGCAACTTTCACCACCATGGCCCCTGCCGTGAATTGCAGTGCTCTAACTGCAACAGAAAAGGACACACCGTCCATGTCTGTAAATCCCCAGTGAGGCTGATCACCCAAGTCCCCGGCTCGGGTGCGAGCCCGACCTGCTATGGATGTGGTGAAGCAGGCCACTATAAGAGGGACTCCCCCAAAGCAAAGAATGCTGGCGGAGCAGGGAGGGTACTGGCAATAGGCCATGGGGAAGCAGTTGCTGACACGATGGTGGTAACTGGTATGTTCCTCCTCGATAACTCCTATGCATGCATTCTGTTCGATAATGGAGCAGAGCGAAGCTTCGTGAACCATAAATTTTCTCGCATGCTTAAACAACAACCACACTCACTTAAAGAACAATTCACAGTAGAAATGGCTAATGGAAAAACAGAACACACCAATAGCATATACCTAGGATGTACCCTAACTCTAGATAACCATTCATTCTCAATCGACCTTATCCCAGTCTCGATTAAAAGCTTCGACGTTATCATCGGCATGGATCGGTTGAGCCTTCATCGCACCGACATCATGTGCTTCGAGAAAGCAGTCCGTCTAAACCTCCCGTCTAACGAAACTCTTATCGTCTACGGCGACAAACCCGGTGCGAGTCTCCGTATTATA
The DNA here is from genome assembly GCF_052625555.1 of Lactuca saligna. Taxonomy (NCBI): domain Eukaryota; kingdom Viridiplantae; phylum Streptophyta; class Magnoliopsida; order Asterales; family Asteraceae; genus Lactuca; species Lactuca saligna. Next base: position 82,984,411 of record NC_136423.1, on the reverse strand, counting down.
TCAAGTATTCAAGCACAGAAATATCTGCGTAAAGAATACCATGCATTCCTTTCTCACATCGTCGACCCGAACCTCAAAACGAAAGAACTAAAGAACATTACAGTAGTGAGCGACTTCCCCGACATTTTCCCAGAAGAGCTACCAGGATTACCTCCGCAACAACAGGTGGAGTTCAGAATCGACTTAGTCCCAGGAGCTGTCCCAATAGCCAAGTCGCCCTACCGATTAGCACCAGCAGAGATGCAGGACCTATCTGGTCAACTTAATGAACTGCTCAACAAGGGCTTCATAAGACCAAGCTTCTCACCTTGGGGAGCACCAGTCTTGTTTGTTAAGAAGAAAGATGGATCATTCCGTATGTGTATCAACTACATGTAACTCAACAAACTGACGGACAAGAATCGATACCCTCTGCCGTGCATAGACCATCTATTTGACCAACTGCAAGGGGCGAGTTACTTCTCCAAAATTGATTTGAGATCCGCATATCACCAGTTACGAGTAGTAGAGGAGGATGTTCCAAAGACAGCCTTCCGAACTCGTTACGGACACTACGAGTTCGTGGTGATGCCATTCGGATTGACCAATGCGCCCGCAATTTTCATGGATCTGATCAACAGAGTATGTCGACCTTACTTGGATCAGTTCGTCATCGTTTTCATTGACGACATCCTAATCTACTCCCGAAGTAAGGAAGAGCATGGCGATCACCTGCAACAAGTTTTAGGAACTTTACGAACGGAGAAACTCTATGCGAAGTTCTCGAAATGTGAATTTTGGATCCTAAGAGTCGAATTCTTAGGACACATAGTAAGCGAAGAGGGAATCCACATGGACCCATCCAAAATTAAAGCCATTGAGAACTGGTCAGCACCGAAGACGCCTACTGAAATTCATCAATTTCTAGGCCTCGCTGGCTACTACCGCAGATTCATACAGAACTTCTCCCGAATAGCGAAACCTCTTACAACCCAAACCCAGAAAGGCATGGCCTTTGACTGGGAAGAGAAACAAGAAAGAGTGTTCCAAACGCTCAAGCGAGCCTTGTGCACCGCACCAATACTATCTCTCCCCGAAGGAATAGAAGACTTTGTAGTCTATTGCGATGCATCAAACCAAGGGCTCGGGTGTGTTCTGATGCAGCGAGATAAGGTCATCGCCTAGGTCTCCAGACAGTTGAACACACACGAAGTTAACTACACGACCCACGATCTTGAACTAGGAGCAGTGGTGTTTGCTCTGAAGATCTGGAGACATTACTTGTACGGGACGAAAAGCACTATCTTTACCGACCACATGAGTTTACAACACATATTCGATCAAAAGGAGCTCAACATGAGACAACGACGGTGGGTCGAGCTACTCAATGACTATGAATGTGATATTCATTATCATCCGGGTAAAGCCAATGTAGTAGCAGACGCCCTAAGTCGGAAAGAATATTCTGGTCGCAGGGTCAAGTCATTGTCAATAACCATCCATTCACACTTGTCTAAACAAATTAAGGCGGCCCAACTTGAAGCCATGAAACCTGAAAATGCGACGAGTGAATCCGTCAGAAGAATGGACAAGAATTTAGAAGCCAAGGGTGACGGAGCCTTATATTTCATGGACCAGATTTGGACACCAAAACACGGTGGTTTCCGAGACTTGGTCATGACCGAGTCGCACAACACTCGGTATTCCGTTCACCCAGGTTCAGATAAGATGTAGCTGGATCTTAAAAAGCTATACTGGTGGCCTAATATGAAAGCAGAAATTGCTACTTTCGTAAGTAAATGCCTTACGTGCGCAAAGGTTAAGGTCGAGTACCAGAAGCCCTCCGGTTTACTGCAACAACCATAGATTCCAAAATGAAAGTGGGAGCGGATCACTATGGATTTCATAACCAAGTTGCCCACGACAATGGGTGGACTTGATACCGTATGGGTCATCGTCGATAGATTGACCAATTTTGCTCACTTCCTGCCTATCAAAGAAACTGACAAGATGGAGAAACTTACGAGAACATACATTAGGGAAATCGTGCGGCTACATGGTGTACCTATGTCCATTATCTCCGATAGAGATAGTAGGTTCACCTCAAGATTCTGGCAGTCACTACAACATTCCCTAGGAACAAGGCTGGACATGAGCACCGCCTACCATCCACAAACTGACGGACAGAGTGAGAGGACCATCCAAACACTGGAAGATATGTTGCGAGCCTGTGTGATTGACTTTGGAAAGGCATGGGATACTCATTTACCCCTGGTTGAGTTTTCCTATAATAATAGTTATCACACGAGCATCAAGGCTGCTCCATTTGAAGCCCTCTACAGCCGAAAGTGCAGATCCCCTCTGTGCTGGGCTGAGGTGGGTGATACCCAATTGGCTAGGGGGCAAGCTTCCGACAGTACTCTCACCGGTCCGGAGATCATTCGGGAAATGACAGAGAAAATCGTTCAAATTCGTGAACGATTGAAAGCCTCTAGAGACCGACAGAAGAGCTACGCTGACAAACGAAGAAAACCTTTGGAATTTCAGGTGGGAGACCGATTCCTTCTCAATGTCTCACCTTGGAAGGCCTTGATACACTTCGGAAAGCGTGGGAAGCTTAATCCGAGGTACATAGGGCCTTTCGAGATTCTTGCAAGAGTCGGCCCAGTAGGTTACAAACTCGACCTACCCGACACACTTCGTAACGTAGATTCTACATTCCACATATCTAACTTGAAAAAGTGTCTGTCCGATGAGACTCTTGTAATTCCACTCAATGAGATCGAGATCAACAAGTGCCTCAACTTCGTGGAAGAACCGGTAGAGATCATGGACCGTGAGGTCAAGCAAACGAAGCAAAGCCGTATCCCGATCGTGAAGCTTCACTGGAACACCAAGCGAGGACCGGAATTCACTTGGGAATGCGAGGATCAGATGAAACTGAAATACCCTCATCTTTTCGCTTAATTGTTTGTAACCTCTTATTTGCTTAAATTCTAATTTCGGGACGAAATTCCTTCTAACAGGGGGATGATGTGACAACCCGAAATTTCCATTTTGTACGAACATTAACTATTCTGTAGAAGCTAGTCCAGTTTCAATGAATTTCAGACTTTTCCGAATAAGTTTGTGTAGGGTTTACGTTTAAAGAGATATCAGGAGAGTGGATGCTCATGGGTTTGTGAAACTTGAGCATTCCAAAACTTCATAATGTTAGAGTCTAATTCCAGAATAAAAATATTTTCTGCCAAAAATATTTCAGGACTATAAATAGATTTCTGAACTAAATTCATTCATTATTCACATTTACAACTAGAGAAAAGCCATTTTCTCTCTCACAGATCTTCGGGTTTTCATCCCAAATCATGAGTACACTTCCCTAGTTGTGTTTTAATGCTTGTTTTATGCTTAATAACATAGATTGTATATCAAATATATGAGATTCGGGAGTTTACCGCCCAAGAATGTTCTTGGGGAGTAAACTCCAAAATGAAGCTTAAAGGCCATTTAGTCCCATTTCCTTGTTAGGTAACTAGCTTAGGATGATATGTATGTACATTTAAGGCTAGAAAACAATCAAGAACACATAGCTTTAGGTGTTTACGTCCCAAGAGTTTCTTGGACCGTAAACACCAAATTCAAGGGCTTAAATGTGCCCTAACCACTCATAAAGGCCTTAGAATTTAATCCTCAATTACTTCTAGCTAATTTGGAGACATTAACACATCAAAAACACCCCTTAAAGGGAGTTTACGGCCAAGGAATACTCTTGGGCTGTAAACTCCAAGTAAGGGCACCAAAGTGTGCGTAGGGTCCTCCATAGCCTTAAACAAATGCCTAGAAATTATCCTACTTGTGTTTGGAACTTGAAAGAATTAAAACACCCATCCCACGAGATTTTATGGCCGTAAACTCTAAGGGATATGGTCTTTTGGCCGTAAACTCCTCAAAGGAGTATTATCTATGCCCTAAACTACTCAAAGGATTAAACCACCAAGCTAGGCTTATTCTAGAAATCATTTAGCACTTCAAAACACACATTACCACCAAGATTGGAGTTCACAGCCGTAAACTCAAGGGTTTATGACCGTAAACTCCTTGTGTGCGGTTTATGGGTAGTAAACTCTTATATAAAGCCCTTTGGTACATTAAACCCCTTTAGCCTTGTCCCATAGCAACTTAGATGCAACCATTAGGACCTATAACACTTATACAAAGTGTTTACATGTTCCTGAGTGTCCCAAATTATTTCATTAAGTAATTATTTGGCTAATTAGTTATATATATGCTCATTATATGATAACTAGGCTCGTGCGTGTGAACAAGTCTCCGTTTGCCACCTAGCACGGTATCCGACACTTCAATCCAATCCACTCACCACAAGTGAGTTCATACCCCTTTAATTAACCTTTGAAATTCTTTTAAATGTTTTAAATACTTTATGGGGGGGGGGGGAATACAAGTTAAATACTTATAGTTATTACATCAATCACATGTGATTAATAACTATAAAACCAAGTATTTTATCACTGTTCAAACCGTTTATCAAACTGCTTTACTTCAAAATGTTTTACAAACTCTTTTCTTACCAAATACTTTTATTTAAACTTTGTTATACTTCTTATAAATTACATGCCCATATATGTATAGATATATAAGAAATGTTTAAAGGGTTTAGGAAGGCCATCCACCCTATTTCCTTTTCGCACTTGAGATGTGGTTTGGTGGGATTTCGGGTAGCCGTCCGAAGGTCGTTTCAATATTAATTATATATCAAATATACATATATAGACATAAAAGTACTTCCATATTCATGCGTACTAGTTACATCATTAATAAGTTACCATCGGGGTAACACAGGATCATACTACTACAATTTCTAGATCAATATGTCAGTTCATTCATGAGTCAATACTTATTACTATGAGAACATATACATTACATTACTAGGAGTACATATACAACTATAATAGAGAAGAACATATACAACTATACTATAGAAGAACATATACAACTATACTAGGAAGAGAACATATACAACGATACTAGAACAAGTAACATTACATTTCATATACATGAATACGTTAACAATTGTGATCCACTGTATCAGAGCACGCCTTAAATGTCATGGCCCGAGTTGTAGCCAGAATTCTCTTGGAGGCAGAGCGTGAGTTTGCGTATAGATCTATACTGGATTGACTATCCTACACCTTGCTGCTAGCTACAGCCGGACCTGCAGGTCTGCGGGTGCCAAACGTCATTACATTTTACGACCATTCATATTTCGTTGTTACCAGTCAATATTATGGTGCAATTAATCACATGATGCCTGAATATAAATACGATTTAAGGTAGTTAGTACAGCAGTACTTCCTATAATACAACACTACAGTACTACAATAATTTACCCATTACATATACTTAGTGATCATTTCACTTAAACATTTATGTACGAACTATATTTTGTTAATGATAGTTCACTTGCGGGAAATTACACACTTTTACAACAAACGATCATACAAAACAGTTAAGCCTTGGTAGAAGGCTACTTTTATAGAAAATATAGGTTTTTCTGAGAGATTCAAACTTTTACAAACACTTACAAACATTTACATACATTTTACAAACTTACACTTGAGACATGTTCAAGCGTTTTGATAACAAACACCGACACTAAAATACTTATGAGCTCACCAACTTTATGCTGATAAACTCTTTCAAAATAACTTGTATTCTCAGGTCATCAGTAGACAGGTACCGAGGCCACGTGTTGAGAAGATGGAGCGCATCCAAGACTCATCTTATTATTTTGATTTACATTATTTTTGGTGTCTATAACTGTATAAAACACGCTTGTATTAAAATTATATATTTAATGCGATGGATGATGTTGTTTGCTTATTTACTGTTATACTGTGTTGTTATACTTTACATGACGTCCTCCACCCCAGAACATTTCCGCCAATCTCGGTTCTGGGGTGTGACAATTCTTGACTACGATGTCCTAGGCGGCGTCAATTGCAAAACTATTCCGCCTTCCTTGAGATATTTGTGGAATTCAAGACTTAGGTACTCTCGTTCTCGATCAGATCGAAGCATCTTGATTTTCCTGCCTAATTGATTCTCTACTTCTTGTTTAAACTCTTTGAATTTTTCAAAGGTTTCTAACTTGTGCTTGATTGGTGAAAGTCACATAGAAGTGGTTCGTGTCCCTTGTGGTGGATCTAAACTGTCCACATACATTGGTATGTATGAGATCCAATAAACCCTCACCCCTTTCACAAGTGCCAGTGAAGGGTGACTTGAACATCTTTCCAAGTAAACAAGACTTGCACACGTCATCATCCTAAAGCTCGACCGACTCTAACACTCCATCCTTTTGGAGTTGGGCTATGCGTTTCTTGTTAACATGTCCAAGAAGACAATGCCACAAGCATGCTTTATCCATACTATTGGAAGAATCCACACACAATACATCATTTCCTAGTTTATCTACAACCATAACCGTTTCATAATTCCATTGCAAGGAAATGCTTCAAAATATAAAACACCATTTAGATAAGCATAAATCAAACCTTTCTCATTATCAAACGGATATCTAAATCCTTGTGTAAACAAACCATGAAATGAAATGATGTTTCTTTCCATATCTGGCGAATATCAACAATTATTTAAATCTAAACCTAATCCATTACTAAGTGCTAAAGAATACACTACAATCTTGGTGACTTGCGATGTTCTTCTGTCCCCCACGACTAGATTTATTCTTCCACGCTCCACATCCTTATCTCTTCTTAGTCCCTGCAAATCAGAACATATGTGAAAACCACATCCTGTATCAAGAACCCAAGAAATATCATGTGATGAATCATTAGATTTAATTGTCTAAATACCTGCAAAAGACGGCTTGATCTTCCCATCCTTGATGGCTTGCAGATATTCTGGGTAGCTTCTCTTCCAGTGCCCTATTTTGTGGCAGTGGTGGCACTCTACCTCCTTAGGGTTTGAGTTGGGCTTAGTAGAACCAACTTTGGTTCCACTAGAATAGGTACCATCTTGGGTCTTTCCCTTATGGTGACTTTTTTGAAGGAGCTTTCCTCTTCTTTCCTTTCCCTTGCCCAAAGGCCAAAATAGGAGCAGCGAGTGGAGTGGGAGTTGATGCAACAAACTTGACCTTGAGGTTGCTCTCAGTAGCCCTTAGGAGTCCTTGGAGTTTGCTTAAGGTGACATCTTCTTTGTTCATGTGGTAGGTCATCCTAAATTGGTTGTAGCACGAGGGCAAATAGTGGAGAATGATGTCGACAACCAAATCTTCCCAAAAGTTAACATTTAACTTAAGAAGATGGTTAACATACCTCTGCATCCTTTGCAAATGCGAGGTTAGGGAATCTCCACTCCCCATCTTAGCGGTGATCATGTTGGTGATGATCTCATAGTGCTCTTACCTTGCGCTTTGGTGGTACCTCTCCAACAAATCTTTGTGCATTTCATAGGGATACATGATCTCATAGGACTTTTTGAGTTCAAGATTCATAGTGGCCAACATAATGTAATGGACTTTCATTGCATCATGCTCATGGACCTCAAAGACGGCCATTTCTTCGGGAGTAGCAATTCGCAGAATGATCTTTTCAAGCTTCTCGTCGAGGATATATTCTTTGCCCCCATAGCGAGCAATCATGCTTTCACACCCCGAAACCGCAGGCGGAAACGTTCCGGGGCAGAGGATGTTATGTAAAGTATCACAACCAATGTACATAGTAAGCACAGTAAACACAACCATTACATTACATAGAAGTATTTACATTTGTTTGAAAGTAAAGTTATACATGATTATAGATATATATACATCCAAAATGAACAAAAGTAAAGACGAGACTGCTAAAATGCTCTGTCTTCTCCAAAAGATAATGGGATACCAGTCTAATGAGGACCTGAGAATACAAGCAGTTTTAGAAATATCAGCATAAAGCTGGTGACTTCATAAGCAGTTTGTTTCTGTAAAAAGAGCAAGTTTCCTTTGGTTTTCTGTAAAAGTTGTTATCCAAGAAAATCCCATATTTTCTTATAAGAAAAGTTGAGTTATCCATTTGTTATACAATCTGGTTATGAATAATTCAGTTATCCGAGGAAAAACCCTTATTTTCCTTAAAAGTTTGTAGTTGGTTGTCAATTCGAAATGCAATGTACAAGTATCTACCATACTTGCAGTGTTAAGAAAAGTATTCTGAAAACCAAGTTATCTTTGAAAGGTACATTAGTTTTAACACGTATATAAAACTAATAAGTAAGTGGAAAACTTTTGCATAATCTAAGTTGCGAGTTCCATAACCATACATTAGACTAGACAAGGCTTGTACTAGGCCAATATCGTTGTTATGACTTTTGTCACCCGTAGACCTATCGGTCCGACTGTAGCTAGCAGCCAGGTGCAGGGTAGTCAATCCCGTATAGATCTATACACTCAAGTCACATTCTCCCTCCAGGAGTTTCTAGTAACAGGGGTAGTCCTACACTCTCGTATCGAGGGGAGTGTTACCAAGGACGTTTCTCCAATCTTAAGATTAATGAAATTTGTCATTCACCCTCGTATCAAGGGGAGTGTTACCAAGGTTGTTAGAAAATTCTGTTGTTTTAGTCCTCCACTCTCTTATCCAGGGGAGTGTTACCAAGGACGTTAGAAAATCCTGTTGTTTTAGTCCTCCACTCTCGTATCTTGGGGAGTTTTACCAAGGACATTAGAAAATCCTATTGTTTTAGTCCTCCACTCTCGTATCCAGGGGAGTGTTACCAAGGACGTCAGAAAATCCTATTGTGTAGTCCTCCACTCTCGTATCCAGGGGAGTGGTATCGAGGACGATAGAAATTTTTTGAAGTTGATGCTTTTAACAGTAATTATGTGGAAACCATTTGTGAAATATAAAATATAACATTTTATAATGAGTTTCACAAATAGTTTGAAAACTACCTCTACTAGTTAAACGGTTGGTTAGTACGGTTTCCAGTGTTAAAAGCATACATAATATGAAACATTTCATAAGAAATCATAAGTTTGAGTATAAGATATTCTTGTACTTTTTCTTGTATTCCCCCCCCCCCCCCATTGAAAACATTGAACACATGGAAAAAGTGTAGGGGTATGAACTCACCAGTCGAGAAATGTGCCGGATAGGATGCTAAGTGTCAATTCGGGGCTTCAATACACGCGTGGTTCCTATGTAATATGAAGAGATACATAATTGTATCTAATTAGAATTTGAACTACCAAATAAGTAAGACAATACACTCCAAGACGCGAAAACACTTTATTTCGAGTGTTAGGAGTGATCCGTGTAGCACGTAAGAATGTGTAGGGCCTAGATATGGAATTTACTCTTCAAGAGTAAGCCCTTAGGGGTGTTTACGGTACAAGGACCATATCCCCATGATTTTACGGCCGTAAACTCATGGATGGTGTATTCTTGGATGTTTAAAGGTCTTACATTGCTCAATGGAAGGTTCTAGGGTTGATTCTATGGCATAGGAAGTGATCCGGACTCGAAATGACCTTGGAAAAGGAGTTTATGGTTCTTGAAGGGCATTTGGGGAGTTTATTACCTTAAACACATAAGATTACAGCCGTAAACTCATGTTTGTCCATGAATCATGTGTTTTGGTGGTTGTTGGTTAAGCATACAAGGTTCTAGACCCAAATCTAAGTCATACAAGGTGTTAAGGGCACTTAAACACCCTTTGGAGGTGTTTACGGTTTTGGGAGACCTTCCTAAACCGTAAAATCAAGTGTGACTCATTTTCATATGATTTGATGCATCAAATGAAGGAATATAAGGTTCTAGGTACTCATGGAAGCTTTTAGAGGTGTTTAAGGGGCAATTTAACACCTTAAAAGGTGTTTATGGTCCTTGAAGATGTGTTTATGATCCAAGAATGTTCTTGGGTTGTAAACTCAGGTTTATTACCCAAATGATATGATTTTCATGTTCAAATCTAGTACATGCAAGTCCTTAAGCCATATCTACGCACTAGAAGGGACTTGGAAGGGTTTTGGGGCTTCAAAACCCCCCTTTAAAGGAGTTTATGGTTTTAGGAGGTGTTCTTAAACCGTAAAAACCTGTTATTGAGTGTTTTGGGTGATTTAAACATGGATTTGCAAGCTTAAAAAGTTAAACAACAAGGTAGGGTAGATTACTTACGACTTTGGGAGCTTGAGAGGCGTTTTTGGATAAAACTCGAGTTTTAGAGAGAGAGTAGAGAGAGAAAGTTATGAGTGTTGGGATTTGAGCATTATAACACTTCCTAAGTGTACATGCAACCCTAATAACCTTGGATCTATGTTTGTCTAATTGTCATGCAAAGTTGAATTCCAAGGATATATTCCTATCTAGCGTACATGGGGAACAATTTTAACTTGAATGATAGATAGAATAACTTACCTTGTTGTTGCTTATGTTCCTTGAAACCTTATGAGCCTAGCTACCCAAGTGTGATGCCTCAAATGCTTCACACAACACCAAATGCTCTTGGAAAGACTTTTGAGAGAATGCACACATCTTAAAATCGGCCTAGCCCTCTTGTTTCCTTAGTGTAGTCGATTTTGGTGGAGAATTTGATTCTTATATAGTGTTGACACATCTAGGGTTACACCATGTAAACCCTAATGTGTCATGACTCTTCATTTCCATGACCCATGCGTTTGTAACTCCCATGGAGCATCCATGGAGCATCCTATGGGTGGAACCCAAATTGATAATCCATGGAGCCTCTTAGCCCACTATACAAGATATGGATGATTTACATAATCAACCCATATATTTAATTAGTTCTCTTTTTGATCACTTAATTAATTCTAAATTAATTCTTGATCAAACTAATCAAATAATATTATTAATATATTAGAACTTATAATATATTAATAATCTCCAAGTGTTATTTCTCTCATTTAGTCTATCCAATTGTAGGGTGCCATGCAACCCAAATGGACCATGCCGGGTCGGGTCAAGTACATACCAGAAATAGTTATGGACTTAGACACCTTATCCAACTATCTCCCACTTGGATAAGTCTAATAACTATTACTGTAAGTATGACTTCAGGAACCGATCGGCAATCGTAGCTCTTTTCAAGGTTTCTCGGAACTAAGAAGATGATGGTACGCCATTTAAGATAAGTGATCATATAATCCTCTGTTCTAGATATCAGTCAGACAAATACATGGAACAATGTCTTACTTATTGTCCAATAGTTTGTTTCCCGATTTCCGATTTGTTTGACAAAGAACTTAAAAGAACACACCAACTTAGTTCTGACCGGGCCCGTTACATAGGTCAAAAAAAATCATCGAGGGGCCCAGATATCAACTTCTAATCCAAGAAGGAACAGATAAACTTCGACTCATATGTTTGTTCTACCACTCATTGAATTACACACAAGAGCACGATTTATAACATCGAGTTACCAATGCGTTTTCGTACAATCAATGCATAACCAACTTGTAAGTAACAAATCATATCTATAGGTTTGAAGACTTATATGATATTACCGTCTCACGATCACTCGAGATAGAATTCCATGAAGTGATTCCAGTGAGCGTAGGTTGAGTCCAATCCTCAGAGCTTATGAGCACTCATGATTGTTGTAGCCTTGTCTAACACCTTAGACCTCTGCAACCAATCATGATAGTCTTGATTCATACCTACTTCCAACATATGACCGACTGTGGAGGTTTGAATAATATGTTATACCAAACAAAATTATTCTGGAAGTCAAAACATGCAAAAAGAAATAAAGTAAAGTTTCAATAAAACACTTTCTGACGAACAAGTTACGACCATTCTAAGTTTTCCGACAAAAACCGGCAATACGGAGTTACGTAAAAACGCAAAGTTTCAATAAAACACTTTCTGACCCTAGGTGTCTAAATGAAAGTCATATATATTGTTAAACTACAAACATGCATAAAAAGAACGCTCAAATCGGACATCGTATGAAAAAGTTATGAATTTTTAAAGAAATTCCTTAATCACGTCATTTTAATAAATAAATAATAAAAATAATTTCGGAATTTGCCGATGGAATCTAAACGAAAGTTGTAGATCTTAGTCTCACCTACGCGTGGATATAAAGAACGTCGAAAACGGAGTTCGTATGAAGGAGATATGAATTTTTGAAGTTTGATAAATAATTAATATATATTTTTATTCAAAAATTCGGTATTATCCAAAGCTTGAGTCACGCGCGTACACCCAGCGTACTCGAGGCCACGGCCTCGGATCTTCCACGTCGCCCCTATGCGAGCCTACCCCCCCCCCCACCGGTCCCATCCGAAGCGCGATGCAGCCGAGGATGCGGTCAGCGATGACGTCCCATACGCGCCGCGTAGGGGAGTACGCCCCGTGTACGTGTGCCTTCCAGCCCCCTATAAAAGGGATGCGAGGGTTCCCGGAAAAATTGCTCATTCACTCTCCTTTTTCTTGCGTTTTGCCTCGTTTTCCGTGCTCGCACTACCTCGAAGCCCTGGTCATTTAGTGCAAGTCCCGAAGGTCGATTTTACTCCCGAGAAATCCTGAGAATCCCGAGGAAAATCCATTTCCCGAGACGAAACTCTGCCCGGTTTTCCATCTTGCTATCTTCAAAACTTTCAAGTGCATTCATACCCCTTTCAAACATGCTTTAAATACATTTTAAATGATTTTATACTCTTTTAAGGGGGGGGGGGGGGGGGGAATACAAGTAAACATACGGTTATTATCGTGTATTTTATAAAGTTTCACTTCGCTTGTTTTATCGAACAAATCACTTGGAAATCATTACTATTATGGAAAACTCTTGTCATACTTTGTGTGCATTAGACTTATGCAAAGTATATAATGATTTCAAAGTACTTTTCATGGTTAACTCGTTTTATACATTCTAAAGACTTATGATTTATGCGTTGTTAAACATTGTGAAAAAGGATAAACTTCGCGTACAAAAACTATCACTTTAATACAGGCTTAGTTGAGAATCCATGAGACGTGTATATCTTCAAAGGTTACTTTTCTTTATTAGAAAGTAATGCTGCAAGTCCTGTCTATAACCAAAGTCTCCTGTTCGGAGAACATGTCAAATGTGTATAGATCTATACGGGAAGTCATGATCTCGCGCCCTGATTGTTAGCTACAGTCCGTCTTTTGGGTTGACAGTTGTCATAACGCTGCGACGCCTGAAGAACGTCGTTACAGGCATATTATGTTTAGTATGGTTATAAAACTCATCGGATATACAATTATTATGGTATTATGCTTTTATGAACGAGTAACTGTTAAAACTATTCTTCATCTAACAAATGCGATCTTCGTATAGCTTTATTATATAAAACTATGACACAACTTTTAAGAACGTCGTTTTCTTGCGATTTTCAGTCTTAGAGACTGCCAGTCATGTTAGGAAAATAAGGATATTTCCTGTATACAAACCAAACAACTAATAGGAAGATAAGGGATTTTCCTGGTGCAATTATTTACAACTTATGACACGAACATTCATATGGATTTCATACTTTTATAAGAAAATAAGGGTTTTTCTTGGAAGACACAACAAATCATATCTCAACCATTTGGGAAAATATGGGATTTTCTGGATCTAATACATTCATTTTCAACACAACAAGTCATAACTCTTCACACTTGAAATACTAAGTTTTCTGGAAAACATACACCCATTTTGGAATGGCATCCAATTTTTCTAAACTACTTACGAACTCACCAACTTAATTGTTGACACTTTTTCTTTGAATTAACTTGTATTCTTAGGGAACCGCTATGCAGGTTTGGGAATCAACTTTTGGGATTAACGCGCTGGTGTTAATTACTTCTTTTGAATGATGTTTATGTATTTATCTTTTGAACGTGTAATGAATACAATTATGTAAACATCTTGGAAACTTTAATATATTTGGTGGTGTGTACTTTCCTTTCTATGAACTGTTATGATACTGAATATGACATCCTCCGCCCCCGAATGTTTCCGCCGTTTTGGTTTGGGGGTGTGACAGATTGGTATCAGAGCTTTGTTTATAGGGAATTAAGTATATCAAAACCATTTCATTTTGGTATACAACTATAAACTCAACTGTGCAAAAACACTCTGAGAAAAGTCATACGTTTGAAATTAAATTTATTTAGTTTTAAGGTAAGCATGCACTCATTTTATACTAATAACAGTTTCATAGTAAATAACTTTAGAAGTATTATAAATAAGTTGTGCAATACAGGTATGCCTTGGGACATGTAATCGGAACTGGGAAGAATATAGCCTGATCAACTATATTTGTCCGAGAGCCGACTAACGTATGCCAAGGAGTGTCTGCAGGAGCTCTGGAATCTGAAAATGATTGGGTCTGACCTAGTCGCCTACACAGCTAGGTTCAACGACCTCGCTGCACTGTGCCCTACCATGGTCAACCCAGAATCAAAGAAGGTTGAAAGGTACATTTGGGGGTTGTCACCCCAGATTCAAGGGCATGTCCTAGCTTCCAGCCCTATTACCTACAACAACGCTAAACGCCTAGCTCAGCGACTCATCGACCACGGAGTAAAACACGGTACCATTTCAACAACCGCAAATCCATCTAGGGAGGCTCAGGGCCAGAGTAGGCCTTGGAACAAAAGGAGGGGACAAACCCTCCAGGAAAACCCCAAGAAACAACAAGTAATAGCGACCCACGCTATGACTGTACCTGCCAACCCTGCCCCCACAAGCTCATATAATGGGAAACTTCCTAAGTGCAACCGATGCAACTTCCACCACCACGGTCCTTGTCATGATCTTCAATGCACCAAGTGCAATAAGAAGGGACATACAGCCCGCTATTGCAAAGAGCCAACCCAACCATCCGTCCGCACTGCTAATACCGGAGTGAGTCGTGCCTGCTTTGAGTGCAGAGACACGGGGCACTACCGCAGGGACTGCCCAAAGGCAAACAACCGGAATACCGGTGGAAGGGGCCGATTTTTCGCAATGGGACAAGATGAAGCCATTGCGGACCCTACTGTTGTTACGGGTACGTTTCTTCTCGATAACTCGTATGCATGCATTTTGTTTGATAGTGGAGCGGAAAGGAGTTTTGTGAGTCATGACTTTAAAGGCCTGCTAAAACCAATACCACAATCATTAAGTAAACCATTCATAGTAGAAATGGCCAACGGGAAAACCGAAGGCACTAAGGAGATATACTTAAACTGCACCCTAACTTAAACGATAATCCCTTTTCAATCAACCTCATGCCAGTCTCGATTAAGAGTTTCGATGTCATCATTGGCATGGATTGGCTGAGTTCTCATCATGCAGACATTCTATGTTACGATAAGGCCGTTCGCCTTAATCTGCCAACCGGCGAAACTTTCATTGTCTTGGGCGACAAACCCAGTACCACTCTTCGTATCATATCAAGTATCCAAGCTCAGAAATGCCTACGCAAGGAGTGTCACGCGTTTTTGGCTCATGTTGTAGATGTGAAACACGAAGTGCAGGACATCAAGAATGTACCCGACGTATGCGATTTTCCCGACGTTTTTCCTGAGGACCTTCCGGGAATACCTCCCGCAAGACAAGTTGAGTTCAGAATCGATCTGGTTCCCGGGGCTACCCCAGTAGCCAAAGCACCCTATCGATTAGCCCCGGCAGAGATGCAAGAGCTATCTAGCCAACTGAATGAGTTACTTGGAAAAGGATTCATCCGGCCAAGCTTCTCGCCATGGGGAGCACCCGTATTGTTCGTGAAAAAGAAGGATGGATCATTCAGAATGTGCATCGACCACCGAGAACTCAACAAACTTACCATCAAGAACCGATACCCCCTACCCCGAATCGATGACTTATTTGACCAACTCCAAGGAGCTAACTACTTCTCCAAGATCGATCTGAGTTCGGGATATCACCAACTGCGAGTCCAGGAGAGTGATGTTCCCAAGACGACCTTCCGAATGAGATATGGACATTACGAATTCGTAGTGATGCCGTTCGGACTAACCAATGCCCTGGCCGTTTTCATGGATCTAATGAATCGGGTATGTCGTCCATTGTTGGATAAATTTGTGATAGTATTCATAGACGACATACTCATTTATTCAAAGAATAAAGAAGAGCATAGTCAACATCTGAGGCAAATCTTAGAGACGTTACGGACTGAGAGATTGTATGCAAAATTCTCAAAATGTGAGTTTTGGATTAGAAAGGTGGACTTCCTAGGTCACGTGGTCAGCAAGGAAGGAATCCACGTGGATCCATAAAAAATCAAGGCTATCAAAAACTGGTCTGCACCAACTACACCAACAGAAATTCGCCAATTTCTAGGTCTTGCTGGTTATTATCGAAGTTTCATTCAGAATTTCTCCAGCATTGCAAAGCCTCTTACAGCCCTAACCCAGAAAGGTGTGACCTACAATTGGGGAGAAAAGCAAGATGTTGCATTTCAGACTTTGAAACAGGCCCTTTGCAGTGCACCCATCCTTTCTCTTCCAGAAGGGACTGAAGATTTTGTGGTGTATTGCGACGCTTCGAAGCAAGGGTTGGGTTGTGTACTAATGCAGAGAGGAAAGGTTATTGCATATGCCTCACGATAACTGAAAACGCATGAGGTCAACTACACCACTCATGATTTAGAACTGGGGGCGGTGGTCTTTGCTCTTAAAATTGGAGACACTACTTATATGGTACCAAGTGCACTATCTTTACAGACCACAAGAGCCTACAGCACATCTTCGACCATAAGGAGTTGAACATGAGACAGTGACGTTGGGTCGAATTACTCAACGACTACGAATGTGAGATTCGCTATCATCCAGGAAAGGCAAACGTCGTGGCAGATGCCCTTAGTCGTAAGGAGTACTCTGGCCGAAGAGTGAAGTCATTAGCCATGTCGATCCATTTGCACCTGTTACCACAAGTTAAGGAAGCTCAAATAGAGGCCTTGAAACCCGAAAACGTGACAGGTGAGACCTTTAGGGGAATGGACAAGAACTTAGAAATCAAGAGTGACAGAGCACGCTACCTCATGAACCGAATATGGACACCTAAGTTTGGTGGATTTAGAGAGGTAGTTATGAGCGAGGCACACAAGACTCCATACTCCGTACACCCCGGGTCAGACAAGATGTATCAAGATCTCAAGCAACTCTACTGGTGGCCAGAAATGAAAGCAGAGATCACTACATATGTGAGCAAGTGTTTGACTTGCGCCAAGATCAAAATAGAACACCAGAAACCCTTAGGACTACTCCAACAACCTGAAATTCCTAAGTAGAAATGGGAGCAGATTTCCATGGACTTCATAACGAAACTGCCCAAAACTCAGAGTGGCCAAGACACTATTTGGGTAATCGTCGATAGATTAACCAAGTCCGCTCATTTCTTACCGATCAAGGAAACTAATAAAATGGAAAGGCTAGCGAGAATCTACATCCGAGAGATCGTACGACTCCATGGAGTGCCAATGTCTATCATCTCGGACAGAGATAGCAGATTCACGTCTAGATTCTGGCAATCATTGCAAAAATCCATGGGAACAAGATTGGACATGAGTACAGCCTATCACCCCCAAACTGACGGACAGAGTGAAAGGACGATCCAAACCTTGGAGGACATGTTGCGAGCATGTGTAATCGACTTTGGTAAGGCATGGGATGTTCACTTACCTTTGGTCGAGTTCTCTTATAACAATAGTTATCATACTAGTATCAATACTGCCCCATTTGAAGCCCTTTACGGCCGTAAGTGCAGATCACCTCTGTGTTGGACGGAAGTGGGCGACACACAATTAGCAAAAGGTCTAGTTCCTGATAGCACCCTCACTGGTCCAGAGATCATCAGAGAAACTACTGAAAAGATCGTGCAAATACGAGAACGACTGAAATCCTCGAGGGATAAGGAAAAGAGCTATGCCTACAAAAGACGTAAACCCTTGGAATTTCAGATTGGCGATCGTGTACTACTGAAGGTCTCACCCTGGAAGGGCATGATACGCTTTGGAAAACGTGGGAAGCTAAATCCTAGGTACATTGGACCCTTCAAAATCATTTCAAGAGTTGGTCCAGTGGCCTACAAACTCCGACTTCCAATCGAGCTTAACAAAGTACATCCAGTATTCCACGTATCAAACCTGAAGAAGTGTTTTTCCGACGAAACACTTGTAATTCCACTCGATGAGATCGAACTAAATGAAAATCTTAACTTTTTGGAAGAACCCGTCGAGATCATGGATAGGGAAGTTAAACGAACTAAACAGAGTTGCATTCCAATAGTAAAGGTCCGATGGAATGCTAAGAGGGGACCTGAGTTCACGTGGGAATGAGAAGATCAAATGCAACAGAAGTATCCACATCTCTTCCTCAGCCCCTAAGACTCTTCTTTTGTATTAAAATTTCAGGACGAAATTCCCTCTAACGGAGGGATGATGTAATAGCCTGTCATTTCAAGTCAGTAAAAATCAAGTCTTGTAACCTCTTTGAGAAAGGAATTAGAATATCATCGAAAAATGAAGTATTCAAAAACTCTATTTGGAGTATTCTATGTGGTAGGTATTGTCTTAAGGTTTCCAAACATATAAATAACACAAAAATCCGAGTTATAACGAAGAAGTTATGACCATTCTATGTTTTCCGACAAAAACCGGCAATACGAAGTTACGTAAAAATGTAAAGTTTCAATAAAACACTTTCTGACCCTGGGTGTCTAAATGAAAGTCATAGATATCATTAAACTACAAACATGCATAAAAAGAACGCTCAAATTGGACATCATATGAAAAAGTTATGAATTTTTAAAGAAATTCCTTAATCACGTCATTTTAATAAATAAATAATAAAAATAATTTCGGAATTTGCCGACGAAATCTAAACGAAACTTGTAGATCTTAGTCTCACCTACGCGTGGATATAAAGAACGTCGAAAAGGGAGTTCATATGAAGGAGATATGAATTTTTGAAGTTTGATAAATAATTAATATATATTTTTATTCAAAAATTCGGTATTATCCAAAGCCTGAGTCACGCGCGTACGCCCAGCGTACTCGAGGCCACGGCCTCGGATCATCCACGTCGCCCCTATGCGACCCTACCCCCCCCCCCCGGTCACATCCGAAGTGCGATGCAGCCGAGGATGTGGTCAGCGATGACGTCCCGTACGCGCCGCGTACGGGAGTACGCCCCGCGTACGTGTGCCTTCCAGCCCCCTATAAAAGGGATGCGAGGGTTCCCGGAAAAATTGCTCATTCACTCTCTTTTTTCTTGCGTTTTGCCTCGTTTTCCGTGCTCGCACTACCCCGAAGCCCTGTTAATTTTGTGCAAGTCCCGAAGGTCGATTTTACTCCCGAGAATCCCGAGGAAAATCCATTTCCCGAGACGAAACTCTGCCCGGTTTTCCATCTTGCTATCTTCAAAACTTTCAAGTGACTTCATACCCCTTTCAAACACACTTTAAATACATTTTAAATGCTTTTATACTCTTTTAGGGGGGAATACAAGTAAACATACGGTTATTATCGTGTATTTTATAAAGTTTCACTTCGCTTGTTTTACCGAACAAATCACTTGGAACTCATTACTATTATGGAAAACTCTTGTCATACTTTGTGTGCATTAGACTTATGCAATGTATATAATGATTTCAAAGTACTTTTCATGGTTAACTCGTTTTATACATTCTAAAGACTTATGATTTATGCTTTGTTAAACATTGTGAAAAAGGATAAACTTCGCGTACAAAACTTATCACATTAATACAGGCTTAGTTGAGAATCCATGAGACGTGTGTATTTTCAAACGTTACTTTTCTTTATTAGAAAGTAATGTTGCAAGTCCTGTCTATAACCAGAGTCTCCCGTTCGGAGAGCGTGTCAAATGTGTATAGATCTATACGGGAAGTCATGATCCCGCGCCCTGACTGTTAGCTACAGTCCGTTTTTTGGGGTGACAGTTGTCATAACGCTGCGACGCCTGAAGAACGTCGTTACAGGCATATTATGTTTAGTATGGTTATAAAACTCATCGGATATACAATTATTATGGTATTATGCTTTTATGAACGAGTAACTGTTAAAACTATTTTTCATCTAACAAATGCGATCCTCGTATAGCTTTATTATATAAAACTATGACACAACTTTTAATAACGTCGTTTTCTTGCGATTTTCAGTCATAGAGACTGCCAGTCATGTTAGGAAAATAAGGGTTTTTCCTGTATACAAACCAAACAACTAATAGGAAGATAAGGGATTTTCCTAGTGCAATTATTTACAACTTATGACACGAACATTCATATGCATTTCATACTTTTATAAGAAAATAAGGGTTTTTCTTGGAAGACACAACAAATCATATCTCAACCATTAGGGAAAATATGAGATTTTCTGGATCTAATACATTCATTTTCAACACAACAAGTCATAACTCTTCATACTTGTAATACTGAGTTTTCTGGAAAACATACACCCATTTTGGAATGGCATCCAATTTTTCTAAACTACTTACGAACTCACCAACTTTATTGTTGACACTTTTTCTTTGAA
The DNA here is from genome assembly GCF_052625555.1 of Lactuca saligna. NCBI lineage: Eukaryota > Viridiplantae > Streptophyta > Magnoliopsida > Asterales > Asteraceae > Lactuca > Lactuca saligna. Next base: position 82,963,890 of record NC_136423.1, on the reverse strand, counting down.
TTAACTTGTATTCTCAGGGAACCGCTAAGCAGGTTTTGGAATCAACTTTTGGGATTAACGCGCTGGCGTTAATTACTTCTTTTGAATGATGTTTATGTATTTATCTTTTGAATGTGTAATGAATACAATTATGTAAACATCTTGGAAACCTTAATATATATGGTGGTGTGTACTTTCCTTTCTATGAACTGTTATGATACTGAATATGACGTCCTCCGCCCCCAAACGTTTCCGCCGTTCTGGTTTAGGGGTGTGACACACTCTATTAGGGTACTCGCTGCTGACAAAACCTTCTGGCTAACTCATGTAAACATCTTCAACCATCTTTCCATTAAGGAAAGCGGTTTTGACATCCATTTGCCAAATTTCATAGTCATGAAATGCGGCTATGGCTAACATAACCCTAATAGACTTAATCTTGGCTACTGGAGAAAAGGTCTCATCATAATCCACTCCAGGAATTTGAGAGAAGCCCTTTGCGACCAGTCGAGCCTTATAAGTGTGTACATTACCATCCATGTCGGTCTTCTTCTTGAAGATCCATTTGCACCCTACTATCTTACGACCTAGTACATTCTCAACCAGGTTCCAAACTTGATTGTCATACATGGCTTGTATCTCGCTATCCATAGCCTCTTTCCATTTAGCAGACTCGGGGCCTGCCATGGCTTCCTCATAGCTGTTAGGGTCATCTTGACTTACTAGTGTCCCATCACTAATAAGTGTCTCACCTTCTGCAGTAATATGGAATCCATAGTAATTCTCAGGTGCACTCCTAACTCTCGTGGAACGCTTCAGAGGTACAGATTCGTCAATTGGATCAACAGGAGTTTCCTCCTCATGTTGAGGTCTAGAGTTTGAAGTTCCTTCACCACTTGACTCTTGAATTTCTTTAAGGTCAATTTGCCTCCCACTATCTCCTTGGCTTATAAACTCTCTTTCTCGAAAGTCTCCTCTTCTTGCTACAAAGACCACATTATCACTAGGTCTGTAGAAGAGGTAACCAAAGGATTGTTGTGGGTTGCCGATGAAAATACACCTCTCGCTTCGAGGTTCGAGCTTATCATGAATCTCGCATCTCACGAAAGCCTCGCAACCCCAAATCTTGATGTGGTCTAGTTTGGGTACTTTACCAGTCCACATCTCGTGAGGAGTTTTGGCAACTTTCTTTGTAGGGACTAGATTAAGGATATGGGAGGCAGTCTCTAAGGCATGCCCCCATAATGAGATTGGTAGCGAAGCTCGACTCATCATGGAACGAACCATGTCTAATAAGGTTCGATTACGCCTCTCAGCCACACCATTCAACTGCGGTGTCCTGGGAGGTGTCAATTGTGAGACAATCCCACATTCCCTTAGATAGTCAAGGAACTCTGAACTAAGATACTCACCACCTCGATCGGATCGAAGCATCTTAATGTTCCTGCCCAATTGATTCTCGACTTCCTGTTTAAATTCCTTAAACGTTTCGAAAGTCTTTGACTTATGCTTGATTAAGTAGACATATCCATATCTACTGTAATCATCAGTAAAAGTCAAATAATAACGATTAGCATCCCTTGTGGCATGTTTGAATGGTCCACACACATCCGTGTGCACAAGGTCCAACAAACCTTCACCCTTCTCACACGATCCTGTGAAGGGTGACTTCGTCATTTTTCCAAGTAAGCATGACTCGCAACTATCATTTGACTTTAGGTCAAATGACTCCAAGACTCCATCCTTTTGGAGTTGGCCTATGCGTTTCTTACTTATATGTCCAAGACGACAATGCCATAATGATGCTTTATCCAAGTTATTATTATTAGGAGAATCAATACACAAAACATTATTTCCTAAGTTATCTACAACAGATACAGCTTCATACACACCATCACACGGTAATACTTTAAAATAAAGAACATTATTAAAGAAAGCATTAATCGAACCAACTTCATTATCAAATGAAAAGGTGAAACCTTGTTTATACCATGCATGAAAGGAAATAATATTTCTTGCCATTTCTGGCAAAGAACAACATTTATTCAAATCTAAATTTAACCCAGTACTTAGCGATAAAGTATAAACTCCAATCTTGATGACAGGTGTAACTTTCCTATTCCCCATGATTAAGTTTATTCTTCCTTTCTCCACATTCTCACTTCTTCTTAGTCCCTGCAAGTCACAACAAATGTGAATACCACAACCGGTATCAAGGACCCAAGATTTCGAATGGGGTGAGTTATTAGAAATGATAGTGTAAATACCTGCATGGTTGGGTTTAACTTTCCCATCCTTCATATCTTGCTGGTATATTGGGCAGTTCCGCTTCCAATGTGATTTTTCATGGCAATAGAAGCATTCAGCCTCTTTTGGGTTAGAAGAAGGAGTGACGAAACCTTTCTTGGTTCCACTTGAAGAAGAGCCATCAAGGGTCCTAACCTTGGTACCCTTCGAAGAACTCTTTCTGTTTTTCCCTTGACTTTTCCCGATTGCCAAAACCGGAGTAGAGTTTGGAGTAGGAGTGTTTAACAACCGACTTCCCCTTAAGACCTGATTCTGTGGTCTTGAGAAGTCCCTGAAGTTTGCTGAGTATGACCTCTTCCTTGTTCATGTGATATGTAATGCGGAGTTGATCATAGCACGATGGTAAGGAGCGCAAAATTATATCTATTGCAAGCTGCTCAGGGAAGTTCACATTAAGCTTCAGCAATCGATCCACATACCTTTGCATTTTCTGCATGTGGCTCGTGACAGAATCCCCATCCTTCATCATGGTTGTTATCATGGAGCAGATGATTTCGTACCTCTGTTGTCGTGCACTTTGATGGTATCTTTCCATCAAATCTTGGTGCATTTCATAAGGGTAGAAATCCTCATAGGACTTTTGGAGTTCCGCTGTCATTGTGGCCATCATGATGCATGCTACTTTCGTAGCATCCCTTTCATGTGCCTGAAAGTCAGCGATCTCCTGAGGAGTTGCAGTGGTCTCATCAATCTCCTTAAGCTCCTTGTCAAGGACATATTCTTTGTCCTCGTAGCGGGTAATCATCTTGATGTTTCTGATCCACTCATTGAAGTTGGATCCATCAAAAGTGAGTTTCCCATACAAGTTCATAAGGGTAAAGGAGCCATTAGGATTAGAGCCAGAAGCAGCATTGTTTGAAGACATCTGAAGGAAGAGGACAAGATTAGTTTAGATATTAAGAGAGTCCTTAATAAAACACCCAAATGTAATATTAAGGCTAGGATCCAATCACAATATATTATAACTTAGAAGAGGTATGCCGTAATCCAAGCTATAACATATTTGAAAGGTAGGTGAATGACGATTCACCAATTTCCACCACGAAAACCGAAATATTAGATATTAGGTTTTATGATTGGTTCTTAGAAATTCCTAGATTCTTTGAGATTCAATGAACTTTTCAAAGTCATGTATCAATCTCGAGTGTGCCCTCCAAGTTTTGTGACTGGGATACCGAGGATCACAAAACGAGGTGTGAAGTAACCATGCAAATCAGTTGGTACCCTTAAAGTTTATCACTCAATCGATGTGCCGGTAAACCACACACGCTCCACCGATACTATAATAAACCTTAAGTCACTGTTTACCTACCTTGTTAAGTCCAAGTTAGTGTGCCGGTTAACCACACACGCTCCACCAATGACTTAGACAAAGTGTAAAGTGTAATTTCATGGATTAGCACCTTATTCACATTTTCCTAAAGTAACTAAGATTGGGAATTTAATAAAACATTTAGTTACTTTACAATATTCATCATACTTTTAATGAGAATTTATAAGTCCTTGTCCTACCCGTTCAGCTAACGACCCTCCACCAGTCAAGCGAGCGGTGGGTGAGAATGGACACTCATTAAGTTGCAATTTTATAGGCAACAACCTTATACCCACCTTATAGACCGGCTTCGTGAATGAGGCATTGCGGTAAGACGACTTTGTTCTTATACATACATACATATATATATATATATATATATATATATATATATATATATATATATATATATATAATTATTAAATTATAATAATATAAGTATAAGGGTTGAATTTTAACTTTTAAATAAGACTTTACTTGTTCCAAAACTTGAGGGCAAGTTTTGTAACTTTCAAAACTTTTCATTTCTTGTAACTTATGAGTTTAATAGAGTAATAAAATGAAGACTCTTCATTTTTTCTAACTCTTGTGTTCTTTTAATGGTTTTAATTCAAGTGTGACTCGTGGTTTTCCATAACTTGAGGACAAGTTATGGACTCCATTAAAACACATTATGATCAAGAATTAATCTACCACATAGGTTACAAATAATTCCTATGATCATCTAAAACATCATAAGAACAAGATCATGAATATGAACACATTCATAAATCAAAATTACACTTAAAACTTTGTAATTTTGATACCTAGTTGTTGTAAATGAATTAGCAAGGACATGACACCAACTAAAAGAAGTTTTCAAGTACCAAAACAGTTTAGGGTAATGTTTCTAATCCATTTCCAGCAACTAAAGTCGAAAATGTGCACTTTGTCGACCCTACTCGCCGAGTGCATTAACCTACTCGACGAGTAGGTTGAAGATACAAGTGAACTCGACGAGTCCCCCCATGGACTCGACGAGTCCAGCAGTCATACAACAAGTTTTTCGACTTTCTTCAACTTTTTAGCACAAATAACAAACAATCAAGCCTAGGCTCTGATACCACTGTTGGGTTTTGAGCATTCTAACACTTCCTAAGTGTACATGCAACCCTAATAACCTTGGATCTATGTTTGTCTACTTATCATGTAAAGTTGAATTCCAAGGCTATATTCCTATTTATCATACATGGGGAACAATTTTAACTTCAATGATAGATAGAATAACTTACCTTGTTGTTGCTTATGTTCCTTGAAACCTTATGAGCCTAGCACCCCAAGTATGATGCCTCAAATGCTTCACACAACACCAAATGATCTTGGAAAGACTTTTGAGAGAATGCACACTTCTTGAAATCGGCCTAGCCCTCTTGTTTCCTTAGTGTAGCCGATTTTGGTGGAGAATATGATTCTTATATAGTGTTGACACATCTAGGGTTACACCATGTAAACCCTAATGTGTCATGACTCTTCATTTCCATGACCCATGGGTTTGTAACTCCCATGGAGCATGCATGGAGCATCCTATGGGTGGAACCCAACTTGATAATCCATGGAGCCTCTTAGCCCACTATACAAGATATGGATGATTTACATAATCAACCCGTATATTTAATTAGTTCTCTTTTTGATCACTTAATTAATTCTAAATTAATTCTTGATCCAACTAATCAAATAATATTATTAATATATTAGAACTTATAATATATTAATAATCTCCAAGTGTTATTTCTCTCATTTAGTCTATCCAATTGCATGGTGCCATGCAACCCAAATGGACCATGCCGGGTCGGGTCAAGTACATACCAGAAATAGTTATGGACTTAGACACCTTATCCAACAATGAGGTGTTGGTAAAAAGCTAAATTGAAGTTCACTCATCCTGTATATAAGGCTTGAGTTTGTGGCCCGGTGGAAATCTACCTGATACCGACGTTAAATTGGGTTTATGGCCGTACCCGATTAAGTTGTTGTAACCCGACTTAGTTGTAACTAAAAAATTTCCAATTAAATAACGAGAATGTTTTCACGTGATTTTATTTCGTTCCAACACTTAATAAAATAAAATAAAGTTCCCAATTTAATTAAGTTAAACTAAAAGTTAACGGAAAAATTGGAATACAAACGGTTTTTGTTAACGAGAGCGGTCTATAGTGACGGAAAGTTTTCAGATTGTCACATTATCTCCCCCCCAACCCCGGTTAGAGGGAATTTCTTCCCGAAATTTAGAATTTAGATACAAATCATGGATTTGGAAAGAGATGCGGATATTTCTGTTTCATCGAGTCTTCACGCTCCCAAGTGAATTCGGGTCCCCGCTTGGCATTCCAGCGAACCTTCACTATCGGGATGCGACTTTGTTTCGTACGTTTGATCTCTCGATCCATGATTTCGATCATTTCTTCCACAAAGTTAAGGTTTTCATTGATCTCAATCTCATCAAGAGGGATCACGAGGGTTTCATTGGATAGACAGTTTTTAAGATTTGAGACGTGGAAGATAGGATGGATGTTGCTAAGTTCTTGAGGTAGTCGGAGTTTATAGGCTACAAGACCGATCCTAGAGATGGTCTCGAAAGGTCCTATGTACCCCAGGATAAGTTTTCCACGCTTTCCAAAGCATATCATGCCTTTCCAGGGTGAGACCTCGAATAGGACACGATCTCCTACCTGGAATTCTAATGGCTTCTATCGTTTATCAGCGTAACTCTTCTGTCTGTCTCGTGAAGCTTTCAGTCATTCTCGGATGTGCATTATTTTCTCGGTGGTTTCGCGGATGATTTTAGGACCAGTGAGAGCATTATCGGGGACTCGACTCTGCTAGCTGCATGTGCCCTACCTCAGCCCAACAAAGAACGGTTCTGCACCTGCGACTGTAGAGGGCTTCGAACGGGGCAGCCTTGATATTGGTGTGGTAGCTGTTGTTATATGAGAACTCGATCAAGGGTAAATGAGTGTCCCACAACTTTACGAAATCGATGACACATGCTCTCAGCATGGCTTCTAGGGTCTGGATAGTTCTCTCACTTTGTCCGTCTGTCTGAGGATGGTACGCTGTACTCATATACAGCTTGGTTCCAAGACCTTTCTGAAGGGACTACCAAAACCTTGAAGTAAACCTGCTATCTCGATCGGAGATAATGGACACAGGCACACCGTGCAGTCGGACTATCTCTTGGATGTAAACTCGCGTGAGTTTTTCCATCTTGAACGATTCTTTAATTGGAAGGAAGTGAGCGGATTTTGTCAATCGGTCGGCAATTACCCAAATGGTATCGTACCCACTCGGGGATCTGGGCAACTTGGTGATGAAATCCATGGTAATCATCTCCCATTTCCATTCAGGTATCTCGGGCTGCTGGAGTAGACCCGAGGGCTTTTGATACTCGACTTTTACCTTAGCGCAAGTCAGACACTTGCCCATGAAGGTTGCGATTTTAGCTTTCATGTTTGGCCACCAGTATTGTTTTTTGAGATCCAGGTACATCTTATCCGAACCTAGGTGAATAGAGTATTTGGTCTTGTGAGCTTCTTTCATAACAACTTCCCTGAAGCCTCCGAACTTTGGGGTGCAGATTCTATCCATGAAACAGTACACTCCGTCACTTCTGATCTCAAGTTTCATATCCCTTCCCCTCAAGGCTTCATTGAACACGTTCTCTGGTTTTAGGGCTTCTCGGATCTGTACGGATAAGTGGGAATGGACGGTCATCGTTAATGTCTTCATCTTGCGGTTTGAGCTTTCCTTTTTGCTAAGGTCATCTGCTACCACATTGGCCTTGTCGGGATGGTAGCGGATTTTGCACTCATAGTCGCTGAGCAGCTCTACCCATCGCCGCTGTCTCATGTTTAAGTCTTTCTGATTGAAGATGTGCTGTAGGATTTTATGGTCAGTGAAAATTGTGCACTTAGTTCCGTAGAGATAATCTCTCCAAATATTAAGTGCGAAGACTACTACTCTTAACTCTAGGTCATGAGTCGTATAGTTAACATCGTGTGCCTTCAGCTGTCTCGAGGCATAAGTGATAGCTTTTTCTCTCTACAAAAGCACACAGCCTAAACCCTGATTGGATGCATCGCAATAAACAATGAAATCCTCTGTTCCTTCGGGAAGGGACAGAATAGGTGCGCTGCACAGGGCTCACTTCAATGTTTGGAATGTAGTGTCTTTCTTTTCACTCCAACAAAAGGGTACACCTTTCTTTGTCAGAGTGGTTAGGGGTTTGGAAATTATGGAAAAATTCTGAATGAATCTGCGATAATAGCCGGTGAGACCCAAGAATTGACGGTGTCTCTGGTGTCGACCAATTCTCTATCACTTTAATTTTGGACGGGTCCACGTGTATACCCTCCTCACTTACCACGTGACCAAGGAAAGTTACCTTCCGAATCCAGAATTTGCATTTAGATAATTTCGCATACAGCTTCTCCGATCTTAATGTTTCCAACACTAACCTCAAGTGTTGTTTGTGATCTTCCTCACTTCTGTAGTAGACAAGTATGTCGTCAATGAACACGATGACGAACTTATCCAGAAAAGGACGACACACCCGGTTCATCGGGTCCATGAACATAGCCGGTGTATTGGTTAGACCGAAGTGCATCACTACTAACACATAGTGACCATATTGAGTCCTGAATGCTATCTTAGAAACATCATTCTCGTGAACTCGAATCTGATGGTACCTTGATCTGACGTCTATCTTCGAGAAGTACCTGGCTCCCCGAAGTTGATTGAAAGGGTCGTCTATTCGAGGAAGAGGATAACGGTTTTTGATGGTTGACTTGTTCAGCTCGCGGTAGTCGATGCACATCCAAAAGGATCTATCTTTCGTCTTCACAAATAATATTGAGGCTCCCCAGGGTGAGGAACTCGGTCTGATGAACCCTTTGTCAAGTAGCTCATTAAGCTGACTGGAACTCCTGCATTTCTGCTGGAGCTAAGCGATACGGAGACTGGGCTACAGGATTAGCTCCAGGAATTAGGTCGATGCAAAACTCAACTTCACGTTCAGGAGGAATTCCCGAGAGCTCTTCAGGAAAGACATCAGGAAAGTTTCAGACTTCGGATGCTCTCGAGGTCTTTAACTTCTTGTTTACCGTTGATTACATGAGTTACGAATGCGTTACACTCCTTTCGCAGAAGCTTTTGAGTTTTGATGCAAGATATGATACAAAGATTGGAAATAAGATTATCACCGTAGATTATGAGAGTCTGGCCAGAGGGGAGATTGAGACGAATGGCTTTATCGTAACAAAGGATATCTGCATGATTGGGACTCAACCAATCCATGCCAATGATAACATCAAAGCTCTTTATGGAAACTAGCATTAGGTCAATTGGGAAAGAATGATCGTTCAGGGTAATGGTACAACCTATGAATATATCGTTGGCGTCCTCTTTCTCACCGTTAGCCATCTCGATGGTAAATGTTTCAGTTAATAGTTGGGGTTTATGCTAAAGGAGAAGTTTGAATGAATAGCTAACAAAACTTCTTTCATCACCAGAAACGAAAAGGATACTAGCATAAGAGTTGTCGAGCAGGAACGTACCCGAGACAACGGTGGGATCGGCGACTGCCTCTTCTCGTCCCATAGTTAGGACTCTCCCAGTGTTGCCAGCTTTTGCTGCCTTGGGTCAGTTTCTCTTGAAATGCCCGACTTCACCACATCCGTAGTAGGCCTGTCCGACACCCGCTCCGGAATATTGATTTGTTGATTAGGTTGGTGTTTTTCAGCTTCCTGTCGTGTTCCCTTTTTGCCACAGTTAGAGCATGACAGTTCACGACATGGGCCGGGGTTATGATGGAAGTTACACTTGTCACATCAAGGAAGGGTACCAACATACCTACTGGTAGGTGTGTGAGCTGTAGAAGCGGTGGCAAAAATAGTAACGAGGGTAGTAGCAACGTGGACTACCACAGTTTGCTACTTCTTGGAAGATCCTTGTGAACTCTGACTCTTCTGTTTGCTCCAGGATCTCTTCTTATTTTCACTGCTCCCTTTAGCTGGTTCAGGAGTAGTGGTCACTTCCTCGAGGTCATCACCATGGTTAATTAAAATTTGCACTAGGCATTTGGCGTTGTCATAGGTGTTTGGCTTGGCGGCCAAAACGTTAGTCTTAGTTGGTTGGGTCAACCCCCAGATGAATCTCTCAATCTTTTTACTCTTCGGGGTAACCATTCCCGGACAGAGAAGTGCCAAGTCATCAAATCTTGAAGTGTAAGCAGCGATATCGGAACCCTTGATCTTTAGGTTCCAGAGTTCGTATTCTAACTTCTGCATTTCACCCGGAGGGTAGTACTCTGCAAGCAGAAGTTCCTTCATGTTCTCCCAACCCATAGCATTTGCTACAGGTAGGGTTAAATATGTGACTCAGCCATTCCACCAAGTCATGGATTTATCAGTGAAAGTGCAGGCAGCGAACTTCACCTTGTGATATTCTGAATAGCCACAGATTTCTAAGATAGATTCGATTTTCTTGAACCATCGAGTTAGGGTAATGACACCTCCAGTGTCATTGAAGGGTGTGGGTTTTGCGTTCATAAAGTCTTTGTAGGAACATTCCTTCCGGTGTCGTTGGCTACCTTCTATGTTTTGAGGCTGAGTTCCACCTCCTTGCCTGCCTGAACCACCGGGGTTCATTTGTGACATGGCAGCAGCCACAACAGCAGTAACAGCTGCTTGGAATATGGCGGGATCAAATGGAGAGGGAGGTGGTGGTGGAGGAGGATTGTTGTTCTTTGAGCTGGGTCTTTTCTTTGGAGGCATCTTGATCTAAATAGCCAGGAAAGAGAGGATCATAAGTCCTCTTAATTGAATCAAGAGATATGGAATAAGAGATATCTCATTATGAAAAATATAGAGTTCTATTAAGAGATAAAACAAGAAAGAGTTATCAAAGCAGATAAACTATCGCTAAGGAAGGAGTGAGTAGGAACAATCAGAATGAATTTCTACAACGTAATTAGCTTTGGCTAAAATACTCTCATGATATTTTATGTTTCGCTGCAACGATGAATCATTGTTTGGATATAAGGTAAGTTTTAGGCATGCTGCACACCATAGTCACTCCCATGCACATGTTGGCCATGTCTCGAATGAATATAGTTGATTAGGCTATATTGACCCTAGGCACGACTACATAACTGCCTAGGTTTAACCGCAGCATACAACACCCAGTTACTTATGTTTTGTTCTACTCGTAGTTACGGTCTCTGACGTATAGATATTCTTGTATACTTTTGAAAAATACTTATATTTTAAAGGATACTTTTAGTTCAGATCACTTCATCCCCTTAGTGCTTATAGTCTTATACCATGTAAGGTTCCGTATACTTAGTTCACTATAAACAAGGGCTCTGATACCAATCTGTCACACCCCGAAACCGAAAGCGGAAACGTTCCGGGGCGGAGGATGTCATGTAAAGAATCACAACCAATGTACATAGTAAGCACAGTAAACACAACCATTACATTACATAGAAGTATTTACATTTGTTTGAAAGTAAAGTTATACATGATTATAGATATATATACATCCAAAATGAACAAAAGTAAAGACGAGACTGCTAAAATGCTCTGTCTTCTCCAAAAGACAATGGGATACCAGTCTAATAAGGACCTGAGAATACAAGCAGTTTTAGAAATATCAGCATAAAGCTAGTGACTTCATAAGCAGTTTGTTTCTGTAAAAAGAGCAAGTTTCCTTTGGTTTTCTGTAAAAGTTGTTATCCAAGAAAATCCCATATTTTCTTATAAGAAAAGTTGAGTTATCCATTTGTGATACAATCTGGTTATGAATAGTTCAATTGTCCCAGGAAAAACCCTTATTTTCCTTAAAAGTTTGTAGTTGGTTGTCAATTCGGAATGCAATGTACAAGTATCTACCATACTAGCAGTGTTAAGATAAGTATTCTGAAAACCTATTTATCTTTGAAAGGTATATTAGTTTTAACACGTATATAAAACTAATAAGTAAGTGGAAAACTTTTCATAATCTAAGTTGCAAGTTCCATAACCATACATTAGACTAGATAAGGCTCGTACTAGGCCAATATCGTTGTTATGACTTTTGTCATCCGTAGACCTATCAGTCGAACTGTAGCTAGCAGCCAGGTGTGAGGTAGTCAATCTCGTATATATCTATACACTCAAGTCACGTTCTCCTTCCAGGAGATTCTGGTTATAGGGGTAGTCCTACACTCTCGTATCCGGGGGAGTGTTACCAAGGACGTGTCTCCAATCTTAAGATTAATGAAATTTGTCCTTCACTCTCGTATCAAGGGGAGTGTTACCAAGGACGTTAGAAAATCCTATTGTTTTAGTCCTGCACTCTGGTATACAGGGGAGTGTTACCAACGATGTTAGAAAATCCTGTTGTGTTAGTCCTCCACTCTTGTATCGAGGGGAGTGTTACCGAGAGCATTAAAAAATCCAGTTGTTTTACTCCTCCACTCTCGTATCCAGGGGAGTGTTATCGAGGACGTTAGAAAAACCTATTGTTTAGTCCTCCACTCTCATATCCAGGGGAGTGTTACCGAGGACGTTAGAAAAGTTATGAAGTTGATGCTTTTAACATTAATTATGTGGAAATCATTTGTGAAATATAAAATATAACATTTTATAATGAGTTTCACAAATAGTTTGAAAACTAACTCTACAAGTTAAACGGTTGGTTAATACGATTTCTAGTGTTAAAAGCATACGGAATATGAAACATTTCATAAGAAATCATATGGTTGAGTACCAGATATTCTTGTACTTTTGCTTGTATTCCCCCCCCCCCCCCCCCCCCCGCTGAAAACATTGAAAACATGGAAAAAGTGTAGGGGTATGAACTCACCAGTCGCGAAATGTGCCGGATAGGATGCTAAGTGTCAGTTCGGGGCTTGAATACATGCGAGGTTCCTATGTAATATGAAGAGATACATAATTGTATCTAATTAGACTTTGAACTACCAAATAAGTAACATAATACACTCTGAGACGCGAAAACACTTTATTTCAAGTGTTATGAGTGATCTGGGTACCACGCAAGGTTGTGTAGGGCCTAGATATGGAGTTTACTCTTCAAGAGTAAGCCCTTAGGGGTGTAATTATTAAAACTCTCAATTTAATAATTATCTAAGTTAAACAATTAATTTGAATTACTAAATCAAAAATGAATATCTTAAATTAAATAATTAATTTTATCCTAATCCCTTAAATTCCTATAGATTTCGAAAATCATGGGATGATATAATTCAAAATATTTAATTACCATATTTAACCATCAAAAGATAATTACAAGATATGGGATTATCCAAATCCCTCAAATTTAGGGTCTTATCTTGGGGAGGAGGCATATTTAGAAAATCCTAGGGTTTGCAAACCCTAGATTTCGAAATCTTGGGCACTAAGGAAAGGGTTTCAAAAACCCTATCAATTGTTGAAAATAGGGTTTCAACAACCCTAATTTCGAAATCTTGCCTCCTAGGGTTTATTGGCCATAAACCCTAAAGTTTCAAATTCATACAATTATATAATTCTAACTGAAAACAATTAACCATATGCGTTGATACCACTGATGGGTTTTATACAAACAATCCTATGTGTGCATGCAACCCTATATTTGGATCTATGTTTTATCTATTAGATACACAACTTTATGAACATAAGAAGAACCCTAGCATGCACCTAGGTATTTCGAAATCTATGTAGTAGAAGGGATTACATACCTCTTGTTGTTATATTGTAATAACAACACAAATGTTCAATCTCTTTGTCTTGGAAAGCAACTACCATAAGTGTATTACCTCTAATGGCTCACAAACACCACAAGCAAATGGAGACGCAAGAGAGAGAGAGAGGGAGAGGAAAAAATCGGCTCTAGGTCTTCTAGGGATCAAGTGGCCGATTTTCTAAAGCCTAAGGGGTCTTTATATAGGATAGAGATTAGAGTTTCAGTCCTTATCCTTATCTGGTTACTTGCCACCAAGCAGCCCATAAGATAAGCCTTGAATCCTTATCATGGATAAATTCAAAGGCATTATCACCTTGAATTCGCCCACCCCTTCCTTAGGGAAAACAATGCCCTAATATGCAACTATCACATAATTACAATTCAACCCTCTAGTTTAATTAATTACATTTGATCACACAATTAATTCTCATTTAATTATTAAACAATATTAATTAAATAAATATGATTTCTCCTTTAATATATTACTCTTATAATATATTAATAAATCATAATAACCTCTTTCTCTATTATTTCTCCAGTCAAGTTGCTTTGGTGAAAGCAACCCAAAAGGACCATGCACAACCGGGTCAAGTACTTACCAAATTTGGTTATGGGCTTAGACACTAATCCAAAAAAACAACCCGATGTTTAGGGAGGAACTTTATGCATTTTCTTAATTGAGGAAAGCACAACGTGATGACGAAGGTGGAAACATGAGGAGCGGAGATGATTGTTTGTCGGGTAATTAGTTTGTGTTTTGTACGTCAGACTTGTTGTGACATAAATTTATAACACATTTGCTATTTAATTATTTTGGTATTTGTATGTAATTATAGCACTTTGGTTCCTAATTGAATTTGGTTATGTAATTTTTTACTGCATTTAATATTGTTATCTATCGTTTTTTTTCCACTTGAAAAGTGTTGATTTCAAAAAATAAAATTAAAAAATAATATTACCGGCGACAGAAGTATTACCGGTGACAGAGGGTATTACCAGCGACAAGGTTATTAGTAGCGACAAATATATTTAGGAGAGACATTTTGAGCAATAGTGATAGGGCAGTACCGACGACTTTTTAGCGGTGACATGTATGTAACGTCCCAAATTCCATATTAAATTTTTTTATTATTAAAATATAATAAACATCAACTTTTATAAAGTTACATTCAAGTCAAACTAAATGTTCAGAAACTATAATTCAAAATCAGATTTATAAGGAAGACAATGTGGAATCTCAAATCATAAAACTATTGATGTGTGTGCACAGTCCCACCTTCATAATTTGATAAGTACCTAAAAAACATTTTAATCCACAATTGTACGTATAAAACTTAGTGAGTTCCCTAAACTATCATATAAATCACATCATAATAGCCAAGTATGGGTTATAAGCAACCCCGTGACTATCAGCAGTCCTAGATATCACATACAATACAAGATAAGCAAATATGGGTTATTAGCAACCCTGAAAATATCAGTAGTCTTGAGGACTATCAGCAATCCTATGGACATACGATAACCCTATGGGTTATTAGCAACCCAATAATACACATGGTAACAATCATTAAATAAAACTATAGTATTCTAGCATGCACACGACTATGACATAGGTAATATAGTGAGAAGACTCACCTGAACGAAAAGCTGAAATCCACTACTCAAAGTCCCATGTAATCAGTTACATGGACATTCTAAACCAACCACAAGCTAAACCTCAGACTATAGGTTAATAACTTTAAAAGTGTGACCAAATGTCAAGCTGGTAAAAAATTTAACGGTTAAAATCAAAGTCAAGAGCCAAAAGTCAATACAGTTGATCACCATGTCGTGGCCATGTATTTTCCACGATGAGGAAACCCCTCGACAAAACAGTCACGAAGAATCTACTCGCCACGATGTGTTAAGAAGGTTGCCACGTGTTGGGAGCTGTCCAAAGACCACTTAATAGATTTAGCGCTTAATCCATTAATGTGGCATCCCTAAATTTCACGACCAAAAAAGACCGATTTGTTTATGTTTTATTCGAAAATGAGAGTATATTTTTAAATTTTAGACCGATTTGTTTATGTTTTATTCGAAAATGAGAGTATATTTTTAAAGTAGTATGTTGCAGAATTTGTTCCCAAAAATATGATAAAGAATTTATCAAAGCATTTCCGAATAAATGTATTTTCATTAAATTACAAATCTCGTGATGTCATTGTCAATACAGATCAAAAGCATAAACAAAAACAACATAGGCGTAAAAATATTCCATTTATTTCTACTGGCTTATAATCCATAATATCTCATCAGATCTTTGCATCCATACTCTTGTGTCATTAGCTGTAATTAAAGAAACTGAGTGGGTCAGGCTTAGGAGCCTGGTGAGCACATAAGGTTTTCAACCCACATAAATAAGTTTATTATCTTCAACAATCAGTCAACCCGATTACCAGTTCTTGTTATCCTTACTTTACGTCCCTAAAGCATCTATTATAAGGGACATAGCCGAAGGATTTTTCATCAGGGTAACAACAATGCTTAGCAGATTCCTGAAGAATACGTGTCAAATAAGGCATCCATGAGGGGGGTGGAGTACACCTGGTGAACACGTAGTTCAAATAAACACCTATAAGTTGTGAGCCTGCTAACGTTCCACTAGACTGTCTCAAAAAGTCTATGGTCGTCATCCATACTCCGCTAGATGACTGGATCATTATCAACATTGAGTTCTATCATTATTTTATCACACATCAACTATTTCATCTGCCCATAGATCTCAAGATAAATAGATAATATGCACACATAACACATAATTTATATAAAATACTTTATATCTATGTGTAAGATGAAGGTAATAATGCACTCACCTTAAAAGATGGTGATTCCAACTGGTA
Source organism: Lactuca saligna (assembly GCF_052625555.1). Classification (NCBI taxonomy): domain Eukaryota; kingdom Viridiplantae; phylum Streptophyta; class Magnoliopsida; order Asterales; family Asteraceae; genus Lactuca; species Lactuca saligna. Next base: position 82,947,648 of record NC_136423.1, on the reverse strand, counting down.
CAACGCTTCGCTTCGACGAAAACGGGAGGATTGCTTCAAAACCTGGCTCTGCGGGGGCAAAGTTCCGAGCTGAAAAAATCTTTTACTCGAGGCGTTCGGGCACTTTGGGAATTTCTTCTAGTGCTAGGGAACTTTCCTGGGCTTGGAGGGTGTTTGGGAGGTTTAAAGAGAGAGAATAGAGAGAAGAAGAATGGGTTTTTGTGTGAAACAATGACATCACTATCGGTTGGTATTTATAGGATTCAAAAAGGTCCAACTCGTCGAGTTTCTGGTCATACTCGTCAAGTTGGTGCGACTTGTCACCATTCTGGTAGAGGGACAAGAAAAATCCGTTGAAAATTCATAACTTTGTCATCTGAGATTCGATTTCGTCTGTCTTTTTATTGTTGAGCTCCTATTGACGAGATCTTCGATTCTCATTTAGGTTGTGTCGGCTAAATATCCCCCGATCTAAAATCCGAACTCCAGGCTACACATTGTTATGCCAAATCTAAAAAAATTCATAACTTCCTCATACGAAGTCAGATTTGGACGTTCTTTTTATGCACGCTATCGGTTTAACGTATAATACGACTTTCGTTTAGATCGATAAGGCCAATAAGTGATTTGTCAAAAAATTCACTTTTTACGTCATAAAGCGTCATGCCGGTTTTGTTGAGAAACTTCGACATGTCATAACTTCTTCGTTATAACTCAGATTTTGACGTTCTTTATATCTCCGGAATCCTTGTCACAACCACTACAACTTTCTTCATAGATATCAGGTTTATCTATATTTTCATATTTGACACTTATTTTCATTCTTAATTTATTATATCTTATAAATAAGTATAATCCACATAATATTCAAGTAATTCCACTTTATTACTTCAAAGTAAGTTACATTTATTGACGCTAACTGTTACATCATCATATTAATGCTTAGCCCTAAAATACATGCGTTACAATTAATCCACACACTCATCTCTTTCTTAATACTTCCAAATGTCCATACGCTTCATAAAAACCCTTTCTTTATAGAAATGCATGTTCAATGCATGTCTTGAACTAGTTTTGGTTCTACGTATAAGATTTTGAAGTTGCCAACTTTATGAAATCCAATTACTCAACTACCCTAAACATGAAGAACAAAGAACACAAGCGTACATCTTGAAGCATGACACAAAAAGATTGGAACTTGAGGACTTACAATGAGTCAATAAGATGCACATAAGGATGGGGATGGATTGCTTATTGGATGTATGCACCAAACTTCCTTCTTATTCCTTTAAAATCACCAAAACTTACAAAATGAGCACCAAAAGTTTCAAGGACGGTAGGGCTTGACTTTGGGAGGTCAAAGGCTGAAAAGGATGGCCTAAACTCTAAGGTAAAGGCTTTAAATGCAGAAGAAACCCGAAAAGATCATGGGCTTCAGCAACTGCAGCCACCACATCGTGGCACAATACTTGCCACGTCATGGTACTCACCAGAAAAAATACGATCATAAAAGGCCATTCTGCATCATGGGTATCCTTACACCACGTCGTGACAAATATTTTTCATTAAAAACCAAACCTTTGACTTCTTCAGGTAACCACCGACCCATCCTGCAAAATGGGTGTTACAGTGTCGTCGCTATTACTTTTACCGGTGACCAATCCAACCTTTAGAAACAATTTTGTCGCTACTAATTCCTCTTTTTCTTGTAGTTACTACAAGAAAAACGATATTAAGCGGCAACAACCACTATTCATGATGTCATGAGTTTAAGACATTGATAATAGTCGTTGTCACCGCTAAAGGTATTTGGTAGCGATCCATGTGAATTTTCATTTCGTAATCCCAACCGTTGACCTGGCCTTACATCCAATGGCTAAAAACGTGTTTCGTTAAATAGCAGTACCAATGAAAGCAGAAAAAAAAATCATTATAATAGGAAAAAACATAATATAATTGTTTAACATAAAAGTCTATAATTGAAAAAAAAAAATCAAAAATAAAATGTTATAGTTACAAAAATATAAAAAGTATAGTGCTCAAATAAAAAAAAGCATTGTAATATTTAAAGTAGGTTGATATTATTGATAATGCTATTTTTGTAAAAAAAAAATGTAGAAAGTAAACCTCTACAATAGAAAACAACATAATATAAAGAGTGCAATTGAAGTTCCTCTGCTAACCGGTAGAGTCAATGGTGTTTCTGATTGCGAGACTGATTATGATGAGAACGATTCTAATTATGATACTGAAAAAAAACACTAAAGGATATGAGGGATATTCTGATTAAAATAGTTATTATGTAATGTTATTTGTGATAGAAACTTTATTAGGATTCCTAGTTTAAATTGAAATGCTTATTCCTATGTAATGTGTATTTGTAATAGAAATTGTATATGTATATCTTATAAATTTTCAAGTATTCACGTTGATATGGATTTATTTCTGTACACCATGGCTACTATTATGGGCCATGGACATGCTGACGACGGAGCCAGAGACCTACCTCCCCTAGGCGATAAAGGTCCTGGTCAGTGTGAGCGTGGAGGTAAGTCTTATTATCAATTTTTATTTATTATTTTTTATTAAGTTATTAAAAAAATTACATTTTTAATAATTTGTAATTAAATTTGTGGTTGTTTCACCGAGGAGAGTCAGAGCGAAAACGAAAACATTAATCTAGTGAAAGACCCCAACTTTCGTATTTATGAAAGACCCAAACTTTCATACCATTTCAAAAGATTTCTTAAGTTACTTCCTCAAAACATGCTACATGCATATTTATAAAACAATATTTTATATTGATAAAGTGATTACAAAAGATTGGATACAAACTGACTAAGTTTTATTACATTACATGTCTACCCAGGAATCTTCTATTCATATACATACATGAACATTTAAAATATAGAGAAATAGTATTAACTATTCTAAATCTTTCAGCAGTATAAAACTATATTGGATACTCATCAACTGCAATTGTTAAACATTAAGAGGAATAAGCGATAACACTTGGTGAATTCAATAAATGGATACAATATAATCTTATGCCTTACATATACCAATATGACAGAAGCAGAAGGGAACAAGAAGACATATGCGAAATCATGTGACAAGCGTTCATATCAATCAAAGACTTTATTCAAAGATATACTTTTCAATGAGACATAACGATTTTAATACTTGATATGAATCAATAAAGCTTTGGCCCAATTGGCACAGAAGACATATAATTTCTGATTAACATTTTGGTAGATTTCAGGCTTATAGCCTTGTCTAACCATTTGCCAATACCATAGAATAGAGTTCATTCTCTTACGGAGTCATGCTCTACATGGTCAAAGGCTACATATCATTCCTATCAATCCTTATGCTAATGCCATAGAATAGAAGTTATTCTCTTACGGAGACATGCTCTACATGGCTAGAGGCTACGCACTAGTACCAATGTGAATCTAAGTCCTTTCACAGATCACACGGTCAAAGGTATTATATTTCCTATAAAAATAGCGAATAAAATAACACGGGAGAATAACTGAGAAAAATAACACTGAGAAGCACATAGCACATATTACATAACATACAATTGTTCCTATATATTGAACTCACCTTAAGTTAACCGGGGGTTAAAATAGTAATTTGGACTCCATTTCGGCTTTAAATATGTCTTTCTATGTTGAAAACCGGGAGCTTAATTGAAAACCGGGCTCTGTAAAGGTAGGGCTTCAAAACCGAAAAGATAAAATTTTTTGACTTCTCGGGGGTCTCGGGACATGTTTCGGGTGCTAAATTTGATACCGGGGTTCGGGAAAAGTCAAAATAAAGAAAATATGGAAAAAGGGGCCAACATGGAAATTTTCAAATTCTAGTTGGGAGGGTTCGCACCCTCCTATTTATAGGGGCGAGGTTCGGATCCGGAGGTGCAGGTGGCAGTAGCAGCGAAGACCACACGGCGCAAAGGCAAGGCTCGGAGTGGTGACACGAAGCGAGGCGCGTCGGAAGGCCATTGGGCCGCGGCTTCGGACCAATCAGCGACGGACACGACTCGGTGACACAACTTCCTCGTGCGAGGGACGTGACATCAACGAGGGTCCCCGGTGGCTTCACATGTTTCAGACACCTGTGCGGCAAGTGGTACTGCGAGGCGAGGCCACGTCTTCGGTGACGCACCTGCTTCGTGCGAGGTGATGTGGCCGGTTACTATTCATGCGAGATTTCTCGGTTTTTGAGCCCCGAACTTCTAAAATCCATAACTTTCGCATACGAACTCCGTTTTTGATGTTCTTTATATGCATGTGTAGCTAAAATTACGCTCTACAACTTTCTTTTAGACTTTGTCGGCTAATTTTGAATTTATTTTTAAAATTATTATTTTTAACAGACCGAGACACGAAAATCCATTAAAAATTCATAACTTCTTCATCCGACATCCGTTTTCGTCAGACTTTTTACCATTGTACTAAAAATGACGAGACCTTCGATTCTCATTTAGGATGTATCGGTCAAATGTCGCTCGATCTAAAATTCGAGTTTTTAGCTGTCTACTACTAAGTTGAAACTTCGAAAAATCATAACTTCCTCATATGAAGTCAGATTTTGGCGTTCTTTTTATCGAATTTCTCGGTTTAATGAATACTACGACTTCCATTTAGATTACTAAGGCTAAAAAGTAGTTTATCAAAAACTCACTTTTTACGTCATTCGGCGCCAGTTTTGTCGCGGATCTTCGGTTGGTCATAACTTCTTCGTTATAACTCGGATTTGGACGAGGTTTTCGCCTACGTGTTTCTAACGAGATTATCTACAGCATTCAATAAAATAATTGTTCTTATTTCAAATTTTATATTTTCGCTATATTTCACTATTTGTCTTTTAATTGGAATCTCATAAGACTTCCAATATTTTATTTGTGATTCTAAACGTAGTTTTACTTCATTTCTAGTAAAAAATAGTTGTTAGAACTCAACACTCAATTTCACATAATATGATTCTCTTTTATAATTTACAATACACGATTTCAAAACGTGTATGTTACAAATACCTCCTCCTTTTGAGGATATTGTCCCCGAAATCATAACGATTAAAACAATTAAGGATACTTCACTCTTATTTCATTCTTATTTTTCCCAAGTATAGTTTAGGCCTCGATGGTGTTTCCACTTGAGAAGCACCAACTTCAGTTCTTTATTACGTAGATTAGTCGTTCTTTCATTTACAATCTCTTCTACTTATTATCCAGTTTCACCTTGGATAATAGAACCATTTCATCATATATGATTAAACCTTTACATAGATAGCTCACATGAAACACTTCATGAATATTTGTCAAATCTTTAGGCAATTCCAAGCAGTATGCTTGCTTACCAATCGTTCTTTCTTCCAAAGTAGTATAGCGCCTTTTCATGAAATACTTTCAGTATTACTAAATCATCCACCCAGAATTCTACGGGTCGTTTCCTCTTTTCTGCATAATAAATTTATCGATCCTGGGTTGCTTTCATTCTTTCTCGGAAAATTTGTATATTGTTAGTGATGTCTTGATTCATTTCAGATCCTCCAAAGATCTTCCGTCTTACGTCATGCCAACATATGACATTTACGCTCGTACAGTACTTTATATACCTTCAGTATATTTTCTAATGTTTGGATTTCTATCTTTTTTTGACCATTTTTCTGAGGATGATAACTTGTACTAAGAGCAAATCGAGATCCTAATTCATGTTTCATTCTCACCCAAAAGTGAGGAGTGAAACGAGTATCAGAGTCGGAAATAATCTATAGTGGCGCACCATGACTTGCCGCAATTTCATCTATGTAACTTACGTGTATTTCTCCAATGGAGTCTTTTCATGTGGGGCGAGAATATATGCACTCTTCATCAACCGGTCGATGATTATCCAAAGGTTATCATTCACAATTTTCTTCTCCTCTTTCAAGTTATTAATTGTATAAGTCGGACAAGTAGAATATCCCTTCGACATAATTTACGAGTTTTTCAGAAAGAAATTTATTATTTTCACCGTAGATATAAATAGAATCTTCCCTTCCGATAGGGATGCATATCATCTCCTTCTAGAACAAGAGCTTTGCGTGGTTCTTTAACAACCATTCCATGTCGAGAATAATATCAAAGATAGGAATTTGGTTAGCAAGAAGATTATAACTTTCAATTCCTATAACACTAACTCTATAGGCTTTATCAGCAAGTAATGATATATTTCCCATGTTATCTATGTGAAATTTTTGGACAATTGTGTAACAAGCAATTTGAAAAGAATATGCGAATTTATAAGGTACGAAAGAATCTGAGGCATTGAAATCAACTAAGATGTGAGTAGATCTAGAGTTTACGAGAAAATCACTAGTCACAACATTCAAGTTTTAAGTTACTTCCTTTGTGGTAATCTGAATGTACGATATTTAGCTTTTAGTTTGCCAAAGGATTGTCAAATTCTTCAAACTTCCTAATGACTGGCGGTGTTCAAATTTGCATCCGCTCTTCATTCTCTATTGAACATTCGATCCTAATTTTTGAGTTAAAACTCAATTCTCATTGCAGACTCCTGCTCCTTCATGGTTTATAGACTAAACCAAAGATAAGGTATTTACTTTTGCTATAACGATAACTCAAATGGTCATATTCTAATGACATTTGTATTTATAACACACAAGACATGTAACGATTCAAACTCTTGTATTAGAATCAAATCGAATAAATCGAGCTGATAGAATAGCGAAAACAAAAAGAGTTTAATCAACACGTAGATGCTTTGGAACAGAAAGAATAGCATCACGTATCTCTAATTCGTGCTTTCGGACCTACATATCTTTTAACTTTTGGCACCTCCTCCTTTTTAGTTGGAGTACTCTTTGATTGTTGATCAACAACTTGACTTCCCGCCATTTGACCAGTAAGAGTAGAGTAGAAACATTTCTTGTGGCCAGTAACACCACATAGCAAGTCTTATCTCTCGCTAATGATTTCTCAATTCTTTAATGAAGATTGTTATATTTCTATCGACTATCTCGACCATTTACTTCTTCAGTATTCCTACTGAAGTTTTATCACTATATAAGACATGGTTCTCTGAACCAATCAACTCCTTTCGCAGATTTATACTAATCGGACTCGATTCTTTATGACATTAAGATTTGAATGATAATTATCTTCTTAGTCATTACCGAAACGAAGGTAACAACACACATGAATAAAACGAAATAATTTACTAGCTTCTTGGTAACCTTGTGACTTTCCCTGATCCAAGTGTGAGTCTTGTGCTTCCAGTAGTATAGGCCTCTACTACTATTCACACCTACTCATACTCGTCCGAAGTATTGTCTCGCAGTTCCCAAGTCACCATTCAAAAGTTTTCACAAAGCAACTTATTACAAATGAATGTGTTCATATAACAGTTTCTCCTAGACTCAACTAGGGTTTTCACGTTTCTATCAAACATATATTGGATTACCTATACTCACTTTTTAGAATTCTTCTCATGCATATGCTCGATTTAATATATCCTAATACTTTTCCATAAGTCGATAGAAATTTTACTTCCATTTCTTCATATTAATTCTTTCTTGAGTAGTGTCTACTCTACAAGACACATTATTCACAAATTTACTTTAGCAGCATGGAGATAAACGGTCTTCTACTACCTGCATCATCTTCTAACTCATGCAATCCAACATGAACTTTTTTTCATTTCATTATTCTTCCTTGACATCGTTATTATTGTATTTGAGTAAGTCTAAGTCTATTTCATAGGAGTCTATCCTAAGAAGTCTACATCTTAGCTGCATCTCAGCAAGCTTTACGAGCTTCAACTTGGTTATCTGTCATTCTTGACTACAACATCTCCTCATACGATACTATAGGTGTATTTCTTCTTCAATTAAGCATTCTACCATACTTAAACAAGTAAGTTGCTTAACCATTTACTGCTAAATGACTCAATTTACCATCCCAATCTTGTATGTTAAAGTCGGCTTAACACATAATGGAACTTTATATATCACAAAGTCTTGGCCAATTGAGTCTGAAAACTTCATTAGCCTTTCTTTTGATCTTCATTTAATTCTTCTAAATCTTGCACAACATTCATTGTGATACTGCCGAAGTACTGATTACCGTCTTTGGTACTTTTGACTCTATTAACAATCACTTCTTCAATCTGAGCAGCGGTAGATAACTTCGTGGATTTGTACCAACTCATTTATCTTGTCCAAACGTGTTTCAAACACACATATTTCTTCCAAAGATGTTATTATATATCAAACATAGTTTAAATGTATATTACCACTCTATTGGTATTTATACACTTATTACGATAATAATTCATATTTATTATTTTACGATATCTCGTGATCGTTTATTTATAAACTTATCGATGTCAACTATCATAAGTCTCTTTATTACTCTGAAAAATTCTATTATGAAAATTCTTAAAATTTTCTAAACCATGGTCGGCAACAGACCTTAAGCTTTCTCACATAATAGAATATAAGGCATATCTCTTCTCTATATTCATTTACCATTTAGCACATAATATAAGGCATATCTCTTCTCTATATTCATTTATCATTCAACACATAATAGAATATAAGGCATATCTCATCTCTAAATTCATTTATCATTTAGCACATAATAGAATACAAGGCATATCTCCTATTAATATTCTAGTGCTTGCCTCCATTAGGTATTCAACCTAAAATATATCATATCATCTTTACTTAATACTTCTTGTTTAAGTTTAGAAATTCATAAAATTTCTGGTTCACTTAAACTAATTTTCTTAAAATTCTGAAGTAACTTAATATCTTAGAATACTAGGGTTTATCATTACCCAATCCCCCATTTAAATATTTCCTATGGTTTGTATCCATATACTTATTATGAATCAACTCATATATTGAGCTTCCAACAGTTTAAGTCTAAATATCAATAAATGCATGTTGATTTGGTAAATTTGTTTTTGTTCTAAGTGCAAGAAATGGCAATATACTTTGATATTTCTTGTATTTAAGGTTCTTTAACTCAAAATAAATAGAAAGTAAGCTACCATTTCTAGTAAAACAAGAGTATTTAATTTCAAAGTTTCACACACACACACACACATATATATATATATATATATATATATATATATAATGATGAATAAATGCATGTTGATTTGGTGATTGTGATTTTCTTCCAAGTGCAAAAAATAGCAATATACTTTGGTATTTCTTATATTTAAGGTTCTTTAGCACAAAATAAGTAGAAAATAAGCTACCATTTCTTTTAAACCAATACTATTTTATTTCAATATCTCATATATCTATATAAGGATCAATAAATGCATGTTGATTTGGTAATTGTGACTATGTTCTAAGTGTATGAAACAAAAATGTACTTTGGTTTTTTTGTCCCAAGTGCAAGAAATAGTAATGTACTTTGGTATTAATAAATGCATGGTAATTTGATAATTGTGTTTTTCTCCTAATTGCAAGAAATAGCAATTTACTATGGTATTTCTTGTATTTAAGGTTCTTTAGCACAAAATAAATAGAAAGTAAGCTACAATTTCTTGTAAAACAAGACTATTTAATTTCACAGTCTCATATATCTAAATCATGATCAATAAATAGATGTTTACTATGTTTGTAATTTTGTTTACGCTCTAAGTGCAGGAAGTAGCTATGTACTTTGCGTTTTTGTCCTTAGTTTAAAAATCAAAATGTACTTTGGCATCAATAAATGCATGTTGATTTGGTGATTGTATTTACGTCCCAAGTACAAGAAATAGCAATTTACTTTTGGTGTTTCTTGTATTTATGTGCAAGAAATAACAATGTATTTTGGTAGTTTTTGTTTATGTTGATAGCTTAACTTATAAGTTTATGTATGTTGTTATTTATTATGTTGTTCGAAAATCTCCATGCAATATTCAATGACCCAATGTGTAGGGTGGAACTTTAGGCATTTCTTAAATCGGGGAAACTAGAAAGTTATGATCAAGGAGGAAACGAGGGGAACGAAGTTGATGTTTCAGATAATTAGTTTGTGTTTGAACGTAAAACTTGATGTGACATAAACACTTTTGTTGTTTAATTATATTGGTATTTGTATTGAATTAAAACATGTTGGTACCTAATTGGATGCAGTTATGTAATTTTTTTTCTGCATTTAATGTCATTACTATCAAATTTTTTTCCTCCCGAAAAGTGTTCATCTGAAAAAAAAAATAATGAAAAAAAATATTACCGATAATACATACTATTTACCGGAGTAACAACCTGTTATCTCGTCTTTATGTAATAAGTATGTATTAATAATTAGTGAAAAAATTTTATACTATGTGCGTTTACATACCGACCCTCAAAAAAATTTATACTATGTGCGTTTACATACCGACCCTCAAAAATTAAAGGTTAAATAAACTTGTTTGGGATGAATAAAGTAGTAGAAATCATGTCAAGGATTCCAAAAATATAAAGAACACCCAATTCCGAATTATAACGAAGAAGTTATGACCTATCGAAAATCCACGACAAAACCGACAAAACATTGCTTAACATAAATAGTAAATTTTCAATAAAATACTTTTATGCCTTAACCATCAAAATGAAAGTTATAGTATACGTTAATCTGAGAGTAACCATAAAAAGAACGTCTAAATCTGACTTTGGATGAAGAAGTTATGATTTTTCTAAGTTTCGCATAGCAGTACACAATCCGAAACTCGAAAATTAGTTTGATCAACATTTGGCCAAAACAATCCAAACGAGAATCGGAGATATTATCAAAAGAAATCCAACCGTAAAAAGATAGAAAAAACACACGTCAAATGAAGAAGTTATGAATTTTTAACAGACTTTATCCTATACCGACCTGTTAAAAATACAACCTTAAAAATAAAGTCAAAATTAGCCAACGGAACCTAAACCAAAGTTGTAGAGCATGATCTTACCTACGCATGGATATAAAGAGCGTCAAAACGGAGCTTTTATGCGAAAGTTACCAACTTTAAGTTGAAGAAATCTGAGTAAACCAGTGTAATTGAGTACGCCCAGCGTACTCAGAAGCAAGGTCTTGGATTGTCCACGTAGCCTCTTTCTTCGCAAGCGACACGCATCTCACCTAAAACAACGTGTCCGAAGCTAGCTGGCCATTACGCCCAGCATACGAGACGTTTTTGCCCAACGTAATGGGACTAGCCTCGACGTGTGCCTCGTAGCTTCACCAGGTCCGAAGATCGGATAAGGTTCGAAATAGTACGCCCCACGTACTGTGGTTTTTAGTAGTACTCCCAGCTTACACAAACATTACACCCAGCGTAACGAGGCCAGAACCGTCCTATAAATAGGATACGAGGTCTCCGAGTTTTGTTTGGAATTTTCAAATACTCTCTCCACTGAAACACTCCCTTAAGCATTTCTAAACCCTCTGAAGTCCCAGGTACCTCCTTACCATCTGACCTAAACGTCGAAATCCCGAAGATATCAGTTTTAAGGTGAAACTCTGCCCGAGTGAAGCCGACTTTACATCAAGAACTCTCAAGTTACGTCACGAAAACTCTCTTCTAAGAAACGAAAATCTTCCCGAATCACCTTCTATCAAGTGAGTTCATACCCCCGTATTTACATAATTTTTACACTTTTTAGGGGGGTGGGGGTGGGGGGGGGGGGAATACAAGTTAAACACAATAAAATTCTGTTAATATCATAAAAGTTTTCAAATATTTTTAGTATTTTTAAAATGTTATAATAGATAAAAATTACATATTTATATATGTGTAAATTATATAATTTGGATTCAGAAGATTCAGAATATGTAATTTGACCTCATTTCCTGTTCCTCGTTTGGTTGTGGGCTTGGGGTAAAGTTATTTAATCGAAGGTCTAATTAATCACAATTATATAAATATTACATTTATATAAATATAAAATGGTTTACAAACTATTTGATAATACATGGGTACAAACATAGAATTTCATGGAATAATATTATTACTGATTCTTTCAGTAAAACAAGTAGCTAAACTATAATAGGTATAGTGTAGAAGACTTATTCATTGGTTTTCAAGTTTCAAAGTACATAACAAAATACAAATCGGAAAACAACCATTGTACATTATCAGAAAAAAAAACAGAATACTTGACTAAGAAACAAACATGTAAAACTATATTTTATATAGTTTATGAAATTTACTTTTGAGTATAATTATTACAACGTAACTTTTTTATTCTACATGTAATCATCGATAGCACTTGTGATACACGCTTCAAATACTTATTAAGTATAAATAAAAAGTCCTAAAAATTATAACTAGAGTCTCCTTGTGTAAGAGCGTGACAATTATGTATAGATCTATACGGGACTGACAATCCCGCACCTAAGCTGCCTGCAACAGCTAGGCCGACAGGTCTGGGGTGACAAATGTCGTACCATATTTCTATGCTTGAAGAACGTTGTGTTTTAGGTGATTGATGTGTGTAAAACTCACTTAGTTTTAATCCAACTTTAATTATCAAATAACACACAAAAGGCAGTGAACCTATCAATTGTGGTATAGCTAAATAAGCAGGGTATCGAACACAGGGAATGACAAATTAACTTAAAAACTAATTCTATCTAAGTTGATTAAACAAATAAGGGTTTTTTCTCTAGTTTTACAAGACTAGAAACTTACTAATTAAAACTAATTCAAGACTAGAAAAGGACAAATTAACTAGATTCAATAATGGGAAAGGAACTTCTGTTTAGTTCAACTCGGTTAACTTTATGGTTGATTTTAGGGTAATAGTGCAATGGATTAATTCTTTCGTTGGTTACCGATTCAAGTGATTAGGTTTGTGTTCACTACACTAATCCTTAGCAAATAAACTAATTCAAACAGTGGCCAATTGCTTAATTTAATTATATTTACTAGATTAATTATTCGGGTTAAGTTAGACTTGCAATAGCTAATTAATTCGTTATTCTTAATTAACCTCTTGTTTGATGGTCATCTTACAAGCTTGCACATGAGTTTACTCAATTTCCTTATTAATCCTAGTTTCATGTTCATTAATTCTAGACATATGGTATAGTGGTCACATATCATATGAGGTTGATAATCAATAGATGTTCATGCTAATCAACTATCTTCCTATTAACAGAAAATTAATTATCATTCATACACAAGGTTCTTTAGCAAGCTAAAATAACAATTAATCACCAACTTGGAATTAATCCTACCAATTAATCAAACCATATTGTCAACTTTGTATTCCCAAATAGAAGTCTAAAGAATTTAGTTCATAACTAAGGTAAATAACAGCAAACAAATAAGTTCAAGTTGCTTAATCATGTTGACAAAACAAAAGAATTAAGTAGAATGGTGAAATTATGCCTTAATTACTCCCGGGATTGGATTCTAGCTTCCTTGGTCGACTTCTAGGGTTCTTCTGACTTCTTATTCGCAGCTAAGCACTTCTGAAACTTCCCCGAATTCTCCCCTCTCGATTTGTGGAGTTATCTTTATATATGCGTTCCGACTCGTCGAGTCATATGGTGACTCGTCAAGTCCCTCTCACATCCTTCGTAATCCGATAACTATCTTGACTTCCGAATGATTATCCTTCTGATTCCGCGACCGGACTCGTCGAGTCAAGGCTCGACTCGATGAGTAGAAGCCTTTTTATGGGTGTTTTCTTTCTTCATTCCACTCTTGAGCTCCTAATCGCTTCTCTTGCTTCCTTTCGCTTTCGAGCTTCATCTTTGGACTGAAAAACATAATTTACACTTTTAAGTACCTTTTGTCCATAATATGCAACAATTTAGCTAATATATGAATAAAAAAACTACACTTAATACACACTAAATATGCACATATCAAAATACCCCACACTTGTCTTTTGCTTGCCCTCAAGCAAAACTGAATTTTAACACATTAGAATCATATATAATAACTCCAATCTAACCCAGCCATTATGCCAAGACTGCAACGCATGCATTTGTGTCTAAAATCCTAAAACCCCCCCCCCCCCCCCCCATACTTCAAATACTCACAATCCTCATAAACATTCGCCCACTCACCCCGAACTATGCTCATTTTATGCAACCCTCCGAATCCATCCTCAGAAAACCTCTTTACCCTCAAGGTATTTTTAATTGAGCAACCCAAGCATACATGATCTAGAATTACAACTTTTCGATACCACTATGGAATTCTTTGAATTCTTCACTTGCTTGATAAGTTGATCTTTGATATCTTTGAATTCACCAACTTGTATTGACTTTTGGTATCTTCAACTTTTTGGATTTCTTGGAATTTTGATCTTCAGATCTTCACTTCATTTGCTCCAAAATTCCTATAACTTTTCTTGTAATTCTCTCTTCTTTTCTTTTACATGTATACCTCACTTTTTTCACTCAAATCCCTACATGCTTAAGCAGGGGCGCTTAATCTCAACCTTTATTGGCTAATGACAAAAATTTTCCTGGATACATTTCAGGTTTAGGCTGCTAAACATATTGCATCCCTCAGGCTAAGCAAGGTCGTGTTTTTGTCTCATGATTTCACTGAAATAAGGAAGCCACAAATGCACTAGAACGTATATAGGCTCAACTAAACATTTGGGTTCTCATGCAATTATTAACACAATTCTAATATGGAATCCTAATTTTTTACCAAAATTTTCTAAATTAAATCCTAAATAATTCTTTTGGTATGGATTTTTTTTTTAAAATTGACTATTATGTAACCAAACCCCTACCCCACACTTATGTGATGCAATGCCCTCATTGCATATTATGCATGATAAAGAACAATAAAATAAAGAGGGAATTGGAACAAACTCCCCTGGGATAGCAGTGGATAGGTTGATCACTCTCATTTAAGCTCCAAATTCAATAAACTTTATACATGGGAACATCCCATCCATGTCTCGTGTGGGTCGCTCTAAATATGCGAAAATCGGTGTAAGATCTTCAAGAATGGATATGGAATTAGAAGGAAGCAAGCGGTATAAGTATTAGCATCAAATCAGCAGTCGTTCGGCATGAAAAAATTAACGACTCGTCGAGTCTTATGATGGACTCGTCGAGTAGCAGCGCGCCTTCTCAGAATTTGTGAAAATACAAGGCGACTCGTCGAGTCAGCTTAGTGCACTCGACGAGTAGGCCACTAAACGAAAAATCTTGGTATGTAGCAACTGTTTTAGCCTCTAAAAACTTCTTTAACCCTTCCTCACATGCGGACTCAATTGCTCATACCCCTAGGACTGGACTCGACACTTTGACGTTAAAAACCCACTTCCTTGACTCGCTCTCACACGCAAAAACATCCATGCTTTACATCTCTATACCATCCTAAGCAAGCAATCACAATTCAATCCTGAAAATAACTAAAGCAAACAACTATTAAACATAAAAATATCTCAAAGCATACACACCAAAAAAAAAAAAAAACAAAAAAAAAATTGAAATTGTTTGATGAAAAACACAAAAACACAAATATCAATCTTCATCCTCCTCCTCATCATCATTGGCTCCACTTCCCCCAGCTCCGCTTTGTCGTGCACCAATCCTCTCATCCCAAGAGGGAATGTATGGGTAATTCCCACCATCAATATGTGGAATATTGAAGTGGTCAAAAAGTCGTATGTGGGATTGGTTGCTAAAATTCAGCCCCCTTGCCATTTGATCCTGCATCCGCCTCATCTCTACATTATACCAATCCATTGGTACGTCTTCATTCTCGACCGGAATCACTGGCGGCTCATCCTCCACATCCCGTTCTCTTCTCGATCTCACCCTCCTTCCCGGTGCTTCGGGACCAACAACGGGGTCATCATTTGGGATGGCATAATGGCCACCACCATAGTCTTCAATTATCCGTGCTCTTCGGAAAAGAATGGGATTAAACGGGGGTGTCGGGATCAATGTCATGAAGTTCCAGGCACCACGGTTCATCAACCCGAATGAATTAGCCAATCAAGTGACAAACATTCCTCCATTGATATGAGATGTTTTGCGATCTTTGACCGCACCCTCCGAGAGGTATGAAGCAATGCACCACGGGATGTTGCAAAAGACGCCGGGTGTTATTATGCTCCATAGGTAGAAAACGTCAAGGTTGGAGACCTTGTCATCGTCTTTCCTTTGGTTGATGGTGGAGGAAATAAGGCAGTGAATGAGGCGGTGAGTCGGGGATCGGATGCTCCCTTCTTGTGCAGACTTTGGGATGTAAACTTTATTTCCTATGGTATTCCACCAACCCGTGCTTGTAACTCCATCGGGGAACACCATGTGAGTGTTTGCCAAAAGGGCCCGAAAGAGGTTTGTTGACACCAAAGGTTGATCATAGATCCCTAGTCGGCAGGCAAGGTCCACCACTAAGCATTAACGATACTCGCCCCCAAGACAAAAAGTGAAGCTCGCCGAATGATATACATCTACTCCACCGGTAAAAGATACTGTGGAGAAGAACTCTAAGCAAAGCTCTAAATATACCGGCTCTTGTATGCGGAAGACCCGGGTCCACCCATCACATATCATCGTCTCACCGTCATGTTGGAACTCCTTTAAAAGGTACGGAGCTAATTCTTCTTCATATCGTACATTTTGCAGCCACTCCCAATCAATTCTGTTTGGTACATATACCTCCTTCTTTTTAATATCGGATAGCTTCTTCTTCCACTTCCGCATTGTTGAAGCGGATTCGATTTACGGGAAATTTAACCATGGAAATTCCCCTTGGCTACCACTTGAAGATTGTCCTCTTCTAAACATGATTTCTGTACGAGTCGGTCGACGGGTCGCACACAATTGAACCATGAAACCTTTAAATTCTTGCAAGGGTTTTGTTCAGGGACTTCCTACTAAGCAATAAGGCCAAAATAAACGTTTAAAACAACAATATTAATGAAAAAATCGAAGCCCTGGAATTTAATTACTTTTCAAAAACGGGTTTTTTTCATGAAATTGCAGGTATAGATGACCTTATAATCACATTCTATCTAGAAATCAAGAAGAAAGTTGTTACCTTTTGAGTTTAAACCTTGAGAATTTGGAAGAAAAGTTGAAGAACACTTGAATGCTTGAGAGAGAGTTGGAGAAAGAGGCACTCGGCGAGTGTGGTGTGGAAACTGAATTTTTAGGGTTAAAACCCTATTTGATGGATGTAAAAGTAATTTCGAAATGATTTTTTTTCTGTAAATAAAATCGAATCGTCGAGTCAGGGGTAGACTCGACGAGTCCAATCGCGCAGTTAAAATTTTTTTGAAATCAATATATACTCGTCGAGTCAGGGTCAGACTCGGCGAGTCTCTTGTAAAACATTACTAATTTTTAAAATTTTGTTATTTATTCAAAATCTTTCACCCCACCCTTAAGCCAGGCACTCCCTTAAGCAGACAAGTCCGATGATTTGGAAGATTAAAATTGTAACACGAAACAAAAACAAATAATAATAAATAAATAAAAAAAACTAAAGAGTAAAAGAAAGCAAACTCTAACGACGGGTTGCCTCCCGCCAAGCGCTTCGTTTTAAGGAGTCATTAGCTAGACTCCTTCCCATTTACGTTTTATCATCTTCAAGCATCGGGAATGTACGCCTCACTTTTTGTGGTTTGTACTTAGTCTTGTAGGCGTGAATCTTTTTCTTGTAAGCCCTTTTCAATTCGTCTCTTCTCCTTTTCTGAGTATCATCCTCAGCTGTTTGGGCTTCTCTTTTCCTCTTCTTCTTTTTCAACCCATGCTTTTTCACCAACTCTTGAACCTCTTTTTTTTTAAATTTAATAACTTTATATTTCATAGTGGTCCATGCTCTAGGTTTAGTGGTGAATTGGTGATCAGCTTCCGCTCTGCTTCCATTTATGTCCTCATCCTCTTTTGTGCTCAACTCTTCTCCAAATGGCATCGTATCAAGGCATGACACATCGGCGTGTTGGACCTCCATTCCTTTTACTTCTTCTGCCGATTGTTCCTCCAAAGAATCAATAACAGTAACTGAACCCAGGGTATGTGAAGAACTATTAACAAACAAATCAGCTTTGCTCAAGTTTTTATCCAAATCGACTGGACTCGTCAAGTCCATTATGGTGACTCGACGAGTCTGATCGGGTTCCATCAATCCTGGAGTGTTTTCTGAGCTGGCTCCTTCCAGTAGCTTTTCCAGCTCCTCCAAGTCTTTGTTAGCATCTTCAACTTCTTCTGAGTGTAGCGTGAACTTACTTGGGTCTTCTTTTATTAAAATTTCAAGCTCTTTTTGTAATACCTCATCATCCAATTGGATAATTGAGATTTCTTCTCTCTTTTCTTCTTCTTGCTTGACCTCTGGATTACCTTTAAACATCACCGACTCATCACCCACTCTTAATGTCAATGTAGACTCACATATGTCGATTAGGGCACATGCGGTGTTTAAGAATGATCTTCCCAAAATAATTGGTGTTTCGGGGTCTTCTTTCATTTCCACCACCACGAAGTCTACTGGAAAAATAAACTTGTCCACCTTGATAAGGAGATTTTCGCTTATGCCTTGTGGATGAAGTATTGTTTTGTTTGCCAAATGGATTCTCATATTTACCGGCTTTGGTGCTGGTAAATTCAGCTTCTTAAAGAATGAATAGGGCATCAAATTAATGCTTGCACCTGAATCAGCCAATGCTCGTGTAGAAACTTCATTACCAAATTGGCACGGAATTACTATGTTACCCGGATCACCCTTCTTCTTAGGCAGCTCACTCATCAATATCTCCGCGACTTCAGCAAGATCTTTCCTAGCAGCAAAAAGGCCTTTAAGCAAGTTAAAGTATTTCGGAGTTTGGAGCATTGTGTCCACAAATGGCATATTGACTTGTAAAGCTTTAACATGCTCCATGAAGGTTCTATAGGCTTGAACTGTTTCTGAAGGCATGGCTCTAGTTGGGTATGGCAAAGGAGGATTGTATGGCTTCAGAAAACTGGCAGTATCTTCATTCCCGACTGGACTCGTCGAGTCCATGAGAATGACTCGGCGAGTCTGATCGGGTTTTTCTGGTTCTGGTTTTTCTTCCTTTTCTGTCTTCTTCTTGGAGACTTTTAGTGTTTCTGTAAATTCTTCTTCACCGCTGGAGGTTATTACACTCACATTCTCATTTCTTGGATTGGGTTGGGTGTCGCTCGGAAGTTGGCCCGGTCTTCTTTCGTTTACTTGATGTGCAAGTTGGCCCAGCTATTTCTCAATGTTGAGAATAGAAGCTTGCTGATTCCTCAACATGTTTCTGGTTTCTTGCATTGCCACATCATGATCATTATGTCTTTTCTCGGACGCGGTTATGAATTTTGTAAGTATATCTTCTAAATTCGGCTTCTTGTCTGTCACCGGTTCTTCCTTTTGATAATATCCCCTCTCCCTCTGTTTGTATTTCTCCTCCTTAGCCTTTTTGTACTCTTCGTATGGGAGCCATTCCTTCTTTGGTTTCCTCCAGTCTTCATCGTATCTATCACCGCTGGAATAGAATACTTGAGCCTTTTTATTTCCATTCTCGTCTCGATCACATTCCTTGGTAAGATGGGGACCGCCACAATTTTCACATCCAACTCTAATAGCATGGATTGTTTGATCCATTTTCGTCATTCTTCGGTCTAGGCTATCGAGTTTAGCTATCACCGCCGCCATGCCATCGTTTACCGAGTTTACTGCTCCACGACTCACTTCATTCCTCGGGTTGTGGTATTCTCTAGAGTGCCTGGAGAATTCTTCAATTAACTCCTTTATTTCCGGAGGTGGCTTTCGGGTGAGTGGGCCTTTTGAATCGAGTAGTTGCCTTGTGGTGACATTTACTCCATCATAAAAGATAGAGACCTCTTGTTGGCTATTGAGATCATGGTGGGGGAAATTTCGAAGTAGGCTCTTGTATCTTTCCCAAGCATCATAAAGGGATTCGCCGGGTTGTTGCTCGAAGTTGGCAATGGCTTTCTTTAGCTTGGCTATCGTGGAAGGTGGGCAGAAGTGATCTATGAACTCTTCTTTCATTTTGACCCATGTGGTAACCGATCCGGGAGGGAGTGACTTCAACCAATCCTTTGCAGCTCCTTTAAATGTGACAGGAAGCATGCGTAGTAGCTGGATCTCGCGGGGCACATTAGGTACATTGAAGTAATCCGCCACATCATTTACTTCATCTAAGTGCTTATAGGCGTCTTCATGATCTCTCCCATGAAAAGGTATCTCCTTGAGTTGAGAGAGAATATGGCCCTTTAGTTCAAACGTAGCGGTAGCGGGGATTGCGGGTTGCACAAGTCCCGGGCCGGTGTCATCACGCATCCTTTTCTTCCACTCCCCCATGGGGATTTCGTCAATATTAGCCATAGCGGTGGCTAAGTCGTCTTCAAACTCGGACGTGTGCTCGCTTTCTTCTTCGGTCTCGTAGTCGGTGTCTTTTGGGATCGGATCTTCGGTTGTCAACGATGCACTGGATGCTCCTGATTTGCTGCTCCTTTTCTTGCTAAAAACGGATTTGAGGTTTTTGAGTGGTGAGTTCTTTGAAGAAGCGGTTTCTCCAACGGTTTTGCCCTTGTTTCTTCCTAATGTGGTTTCCGGATCTTCAAGAGGGGGAATTAGAGGCATAGCAGATCCTTGGGTCATGAACCAACAAAAACAAAACAAAACGCGTAAAAAAGAACAAAAAAATTAAATCTGATTCAACGTCGAACTCGCCGAGTCGGGGCGAATGCACTCGGCGAGTTCAAGTTAAAATCAGCGTTTTTTTTTTTTTTACCTAAAAAACTTAAACAAAAATTAAACAAAAATTAACTTTGTGTAAGATAAATCTTACACAAAGGATCGATTGAATTAGAATTTTAATGCTAATTTTAGAACCGTTCCCCGGCAACGGCGCCAAAAACTTGATGTGTGTAAAACTCACTTAGTTTTAATCCTACTTTAATAATCAAATAACACACAAAAGGCAGTGAACCTATCAATTGTGGTATAGCTAAATAAGCAGGATATCGAACACAGGGAACGGCAAATTAACTTAAAAACTAATTCTATCTAAGTTGATTAAACAAATAAGGGTTTTTTCCTTAGTTTTACAAGACTAGAAACTTACTAATTAAAACTAATTCAAGACTAGAAAAGGACAAATTAACTAGATTCAATAATGGGAAAGGAACTTCTGTTTAGTTCAACTCGGTTAACTTTATGGTTGATTTTAGGGTAATAGTGCAATGGATTAATTCTTTCGTTGGTTACCGATTCAAGTGATTAGGTTTGTGTTCACTACACTAATCCTTAGCAAATAAACTAATTCAAACAGTGGCCAATTGCTTAATTTAATTATATTTACTAGATTAATTATTCGGGTTAAGTTAGACTTGCAATAGCTAATTAATTCGTTATTCTTAATTAACCTCTTGTTTGATGGTCATCTTACAAGCTTGCACATGAGTTTACTCAATTTCCTTATTAATCCTAGTTTCATGTTCATTAATTCTAGACATATGGTATAGTGCTCACATATCATATGAGGTTGATAATCAATAGATGTTCATGCTAATCAACTATCTTCCTATTAACAGAAAATTAATTATCATTCATACACAAGGTTCTTTAGCAAGCTAAAATAACAATTAATCACCAACTTGGAATTAATCCTACCAATTAATCAAACCATATTGTCAACTTTGTATTCCCAAACAGAAGTCTAAAGAATTTAGTTCATAACTAAGGTAAATAACAGCAAACAAATAAGTTCAAGTTGCTTAATCATGTTGACAAAACAAAAGAATTAAGTAGAATGGTGAAATTATGCCTTAATTACTCTCGGGATTGGATTCTAGCTTCCTTGGTCGACTTCTAGGGTTCTTCTGACTTCTTATTCGCAGCTAAGCACTTCTGAAACTTCCCTGAATTCTCCCCTCTCGATTTGTGGAGTTATCTTTATATATGTGTTCCGACTCGTCGAGTCATATGGTGACTCGTCGAGTCCCTCTCACATCCTTCGTAATCCGATAACTATCTTGACTTCCGAATGATTATCCTTCTGATTCCGCGACCGGACTCGTCGAGTCAAGGCTCGACTCGACGAGTAGAAGCCTTTTTATGGGTGTTTTCTTTCTTCATTCCACTCTTGAGCTCCTAACCGCTTCTCTTGCTTCCTTTCGCTTCCGAGCTTCATCTTTGGACTGAAAAACATAATTTACACTTTTAAGTACCTTTTGTCCATAATATGCAACAATTTAGCTAATATATGAATAAATAAACTACACTTAATACACACTAAATATGCACATATCAGTGATCCTAGGTCATCAAGCATTGTTATTATAACTCACAATTTGATATTGAATATAACGATTATTGTAGTAATAAGTGAGGCTTCACATAGTTTTATTAAATTATAAAACTATAATTCAATATCTTACACGTATAAACATGTTATACTCTTTTAATTAAGAAAAAACATACTTTTCATGGTTCTATTATAACTAAACTACATTTTACAACTTGTTATTACAAGAATCATTATACATCTTGCTTACAGCATAACATAGCATAAAATATAGGATTTTTTGGGAAAAATATGTTCACTTTATAAATACACTAGAAAACAGATTTCTGTTACAAATACACTTATGAACTCACCAACTTAATTGTTGACACTTTTCAAAAATCTACTTGTATTCTTAGGGAAACAATGGTACACGTACAACCACAAATTTTTGAGAAGATGTAGATTTATAAACTCTTGTCTTTTAAACATGTACTTTTAACTTCATATACATTATTCTTTGAACAAAATTGTAAAACTTACAACTTTGTAATACAACGGTTGTTGTTGTTCTTTGATTACTATTATGCATTGTTATGATACTTGACATGAAGTCCTCCACCCCTGAATGTTTCCACCGTTCTGATTTGGGGTGTGACAGACTAGTATCAGAGCAATGGTTTATAGTGAACTTAGTATATCAATTCACTAAAGATATACAACTATAAATACAATGGGGCCAATGTGCTCTGACTACAAGTATACTTTTAAAACATAAGTATTTTCTAAGAAGTATACTAACACTCACTCATACAGAAATAGTATCACTACATAAAAGTATTTGGATGTTGGACACTACAGTTAAACCTAAACAGTTATGTAATCGTGTCTGGAATCAATACAGCCTGATCAACTATATTCATTTGAGATATGACCAACATGTGTTTGGGAGTGATGGTAGTGTTGCAACAAGTAAAAAACTTACCAAAACTCTACTTATATAGAAGAACCTTAAAACAAAACACATATTTAAAATACTATAGGAGTATTTTGTAACACTATATCATTTCTATATATCTTATCTTTAAATTCCTCGTATAGACCTTAAGGTAGGATATCCTTCACCTAGAGATCCCTACTTCCCTAACCAAGGGAATCATGGTTGGATAGAAGATGATCCTGAAGAGGATCTCGAGGAAGATAGTGAAGAAGAAAATTTAGATGGCACAGACTCAGAACCAAAGGCAATTAATCACCACAAGGAGTAAAACGCCTTGTAGCCAGACAACATTTTCAAGGTCCAACACCAGCATGGGGTGAAGAGTTACACAGGTGGAGCGAACAGCAAGGACAATGCCCTGCATTTGGAATGAATAGAGATTTCTACAACATCTGTAATGGAGGATCGGCTGACAGGGCCCTCCCTGTTATAGTGCAACGTATTTCTCGACAAATTGATCAATATCGTATATCGATTAACCGGATTCTAGAAGTCACAACTACCTCCCAACAAAACGCCGCAAATATTCAACATCTAGATGAAGATCACGATGAAACAAGACATCACACAAACATGCTTCATGTAGAAATGATTGCTGCTCAAATTGAAAGGAAAGCACTCCAAGAGCGCCAGACTACACTAGAGAGTCATTTAAGGGAATCAGAATCTCACAAGGCAGGGCCCAGTACTAGGAGTCGTACTCACTGAAAGTAGTATTTACACTACTTCTACTTTAATAATGTATAATGTATATATTACTTTTTACTATATGTAAACCCTACGAATAAGTGTGTGTACTACTCGTAAGTAAGTAATGTTGTTTAAATTCCCTTTTTTATCGAAATAATACAGACCTATATTTATGTCAAAATTTTCCTAACTTCATGTATAATACAATATATTAATAAAAATGATAATTATTTTACTTCATTAAGAATTATTACAATTTTCATGAACAATTTACTACATAAATTCTAGTTAACAGACTCATTATGTTCCACTATACCAATTCATTACAAATGTTG
Organism: Lactuca saligna; assembly: GCF_052625555.1. NCBI lineage: Eukaryota > Viridiplantae > Streptophyta > Magnoliopsida > Asterales > Asteraceae > Lactuca > Lactuca saligna. The sequence goes on along the minus strand of NC_136423.1, from coordinate 82,923,417 downwards.
CTGTAAACAAAATTGGAAAATGTTTTCTTATATTAGTAGACTTTTTGCTTAAGATAACACTGCATACAAGTTAGAAAATGATACATTTACAATTGAAAATTTTTCATGATCAAATATTATCTGATTCGTGATTATTATGGAGTACTTATTTTTTTCTCAAATAATTATAGATCAAGATGCCTCCCGGAAACAATCTGACACATACTAATGTCAATGAAGCACCAACACCACCTCCACCACCACCACCACCTCCTCCATAATTTGACACTGCTATCTTCCAAGCAACAATATATGTTGTTGTGGTTGCTGCCATGACACAAATCAACCCTGGTGGTAACAGTGAATCATGCAATGGTGCTCTAATTTCTATTCATGGTGAAGGTCTTGGACACCCTCGTTAGTGCTCATACAAAGATTTTTCAAATTCAAAACCCAGAACTTTCGATGGCACTAGAGATGTCATTGCTCTGACAAGTTGGATTGAGAAAATAGAATCAGTGTTTGAAATTTGTGCATGCCCTAAAGCAAGAAAAGTCAAGTTTGCAGCATGTACCTTCCTGGATAGAGCCTTATCCTAGTAGAATGGCTATGTCAAATCCTAACCCTTCCGGTCGCCACTGCTATGGGCTGGGATGAACTGAAAACCCTAATGCTAACAGAATATTGCCCTCTTGGCGAAATTCAAAAGTTAGAGGAATAACTTTGGAGTCTAACAATGAAAGACTCTGATATAATTGCATATACTACCAGGTCCAGTGATCTAGTTATTCTGTGTCTAGGGATGGTTCCTAACGAGAGTAAGAAAGCTGAGCAGTATATTTGGGGACTCTCTCCTCAGATACATGGAAATGTAATAGTGGCTAAATCTCTCACCTTTGATAGTGCCAAACATTTGGCACAAACACTGGTAGATCATGATGTTCGTAATGGCTCTATGGTACCTATTCCATAGAAACTCAAGGAAGGAAGCAGTAATAAGAAGAAATTTTGGAACAAGCAAAAAGGGAATCGACTCAAGAGTCCTTGAAAAAGCAAAAAACAGTGGAAGCACACGCTACTATTGTTCCCGTTGTAGTTCTACCTCTTGTTCCTACCACTTCGTCTATCAATCCAGCAACCCCAAGTAGATATGTCGGATCCTTTCCAAAGTGCAATAAATGCGACTTTCATCATACAGGAGCTTGCAAAGAAATGCACTGCAAGAATTGTAATAGGAAGGGGCATACTGCCCGTTTATGTAGGGCACTATCGCAGACTATTTCTCAAGTCGCTGCTACAGGAGTGAGTCAAACGTGTTATGAATGTGAAGAAGTAGGAAATTTCTAGAGAAATTGTCCCATGTTAAAGAATGCTAGTGGTACTAGGAGAGTCTTGGCGATTGATTATGAAGAAGCAATTGTGAATCCTAATATGGTGACTGGTACGTTCCTTCCCAATGATTCTTATGCATGCATTCTTTATGATACCGGTGCTAAGAAAAGTTTTGTAAGCCATAAGTTCAAGCACTTTCTAAACAAAATCCCAAAAGCATTAAAAGATACATTCACCTTTGAGATGGCCAACAGGAAAACCGAGAAAACCAATGACATTTACTTAGGATGCACACTTACTCTAAATAACCATTCCTTTCAAATTTACCAAATGCCGGTCTCAATTAAAATTTTTCACATCATAATTGAAATGGATTGGCTAAGTCTTCACCGTGATAATATCCTATGTTTTGAGAAAGCCATCCGTTTAATTTACCAAATAACGAATTTCTCATTATTGATGGTAACAAATCTAGTGCGAATCTTCAAATCATTTCTTGCATTAAAGCTCAGAAATATCTTCGTAAAGATTATTGCGCCTTCTTAGCTCACATTGTTGATACAACACAAGAAGTGAAAGGCATCAAGGATATCCATGAAGTTTGTGATTTCCCCAATGTATTCCCTGAAGATATCTTAGGAGTTCCTCCTGAACGACAAGTCGAGTTCCAAATCGACTTAATTCCTTGAGCTACACCTATATCTAAAGCCACGTATCATCTTGCACCTTCAGAAATGCAAGAGTCGTCCAGTTAAATGAATGAACTACTCAGCAAAGGTTTCATTAGACCAAGCTTCTCACCTTGGGGAGCACTGGTCTTGTTTGTGAAAAAGAATGACAGATCTTTTTGTATGTGCATAGATTATCGAGAATTACACAAACTAACTATTCAAAATTGATACCCTTTACCACAGATAGATGACCTCTTTGATCAACTCCAATGAGCTAGCTTCTTATCAAAGATCGACCTGAGATCATGATATCACTAACTGCGAGTCCAAGAGTCAGACATTTTGAAGATTGCTTTCAGAACTCGCTACGGTCACTATGAATTTGTAGTAATACCCTTTGGTCTAATGAATGCACTTGCGGTATTCATGAACCTTATGAATCGAGTGTGCCGACCTTACTTGGAAAAATTCATCATAGTCTTCATTGAAGATATACTAGTTTATTCTCAGAGTAAGGGAGAACACCGCCAACACTTGCGTCAAGTATTGGAGATTTTAAGGGCTGAGAAATTATATGCAAAGTTCTCTAAATGTGAATTCTGGATTCGAAAGGTGGAGTTCCAAGGTCATGTAGTCAAGGGGTGAGCAAAAACCGCACCACAAACCGCAACCGTAATAAAAACCAATGGTTAGGTTTTCTATTTTTCAAAACCCGCAAATTTGTGGTGCGATACGGTTATTAGTTTTCAAAAACCGCAATAAAAAATAAAAAAAATACGCACCGCACCGCATATATTATATACAATTTTTTATTATTATTTATTACTATATTAAATATTAAAAATAAGACAAGTTTCGTGGATGAAAGATGGATAAAATACTAGAAGACAAAATTGTTGGGTTTTTGTTATGTTTAACTTTGAAAATTTGTGAACTTAACCAATTTTAAGATATTTATTGTTAATTACTTTTGATTTTACATTTTTAAGATATTAGTTGTTTGTGATTTAAGTTAATTGTCTTATACCTTATGGTTTTTTTTTATCATTACAAGTAATATTTTTGAATTCTTTAAAAGTTTAAGCTCTAAACTGTGGTTAAAAATCACACAACATAATAGCACCAAATCCATGTGGTTAATAACCGCAACAAAAATAAAAAATAAAACCACACCATAAAAATAACCGCATAACCGCCCCGCAAAAATAACCGTACGAAACGGTTTTGAAAATGGATTAACCACATTTGAGGTTAGTGGTGAGGTTTTGGCTAATAACCGTACTGATCCGCACCGAGCTCACCTCTAATGTAATCAGCAAGGATAGGATACATGTTGACCCCTCCAAGGTTAAAGCTATCGAAAATTGGACAACCCCGCGAACGCCAACAGAAATTCGACAGTTTCTAGGTCTTGTTGGCTACCACAGGAGATTCATTTAGAACCTCTCGAAGATTGCAAAGCCACTCACCACCTTAACTCAAAAAGGTGTATCATTCAATTGGGAAGAAAAGCAAGAAACTGCTTTCCAGACCCTAAAACAAGCCCTATGTAGGGCACCGATCTTGTCCATTCCAGAAGGAACAAAAGATTTTGTAGTCTACTACGACGCGTCAAATCAAGGGCTAGGTTGTGCTCTTATGCAACGAGGAAAGGTTATATCCTATGCCTCAAGACAACTTAAGAACCACAAAGTCAATTATACTATGCACGATCTTGAACTGGGAGCAGTGGTTTTTACGTTGAAAATCTGGAGACATTATCTATATGGTGCAAAGTGTACAGTCTTTACTGATCATAAAAGTCTTCAGCATATCTTTGATCAGAAAGAACTCAACATGAGGCAGCGACGATGGGTAGAACTACTAAATGATTATGAATATGAGATTCATTATCACCCCGACAAGGCCAATGTAGTAGCAAATGCCCTGAGTCAGAAAGAGTATTCGGGGGTCACACCCTTGAACCGGACGGCGGAAACGTCCGAGGGCTTGCGTGACTAACAATTGAATACCATTACAACGAATATACATGAAACAAAAACATACATACCAACATTACATAGTACAACTTCCATAGTTCACATCATGTACATTGAACAAATATTACAAAGTTATAACGTATATTGTTTAAAAGTCACAAGGCATGAAATCCTAATACGCTTGATAATTATCTTCTGCTTATCTGTTACATGAGAATACAAGTTATTTGAAAACGGGTCAACATATATAATGTTGGTGAGTTCATAAGCGTGTTTGATATAAAAATGATTTGTATCATTGTGTAACCCAGAAAATCCGATATTTTCTGAAATAAAAATCTGTTTACGATGTGATGTGATGATCCAATATATTCAAATGTATACCTGATTTCAAAACAGTTATATTTGTATGTCTATCCCAAAAGCGCTCATTTTATTGTATTTGATGTGTTAAATGAATGATATAAATTCACCGGAAAATCTAATATTTTCCGAATTAAAATATTAGTATGATTTTGATAGATGAGATAGGATGTTCTTGAGCGTTTGTGAGGGAGTTTGAAAATGTGTGAGTGTGTGTTGTGTTGTGTTGCTCTCGGCCGAAGGTAGAAGAAAGAGAGGGAAGAGAAGGCTTGAGGTGATAGTTTCACGGAGATACGTGAAGTTGCATGGATATATGTTGAGTATAATGCTTGGTTATCCTACATGTAAGAATGAGGTGGCATGGTTTAATCTTTCATTCCTTGTTTTTTACACTTGGGCCGAAATGGGCTAAAGGAAGAAGAAATGGATTAACTTGGCCCACTTCTAACCTTGGTTCGAGACTATGAGGTTTATAAACAAAATTTTGTTTTACCCATTGGGCCTTTATGGTAGTTCATGGCCAAAATTGTATAAAAGAATGGGTTTTATGGCCCATTAAGGCTAATTAGGTTTGTTATGGCCCAATAAGGCTTATTAAGATAAACCAATTCATATTGGATCCATTATAGCCCAAAATGTTAAGTTCATGAAAGTGGGTCCAATTAGAGCCCAATTAAGGGTTCTAAGCCCAAATTAGTCAAGTTGGAAACTTATCGGTCCATTAGGACCAATAAGGAACTCTTAGCCCATATTGGACTTAAACCGAAATTTTAGGGTTTCCAGTCTTTTGTTGACCAATTGAAGTGTTTGTATAGGGTTTTTGATGAAATGTATTGTCATTGAATAAACATCATGCATGCTTCCATATTTTTTTGAAAATTTTGTCCTTGTTAATGTTTACAAAAGCATAGAATTTCCGGGTTGTGACATTATCCCCCTGTTAGAGGGAATTTCGTCCCGAAATTCATTTTGAAGCTAGATTTGAGAATGAGAGAATAAGTGAGGGTACTTCTGCTTCATTTGGTGTTCGTGTTCCCATGTAAATTTCGGTCCACACCTAGCGTTCCAGGGAACCTTTCAATCAGAATGCTACATTGTTTCGTACGCCTCACTTCCTTGTCCATGATTTTAACTCGTTCTTCCATGAACATGATATTCTATTTGATTTCAATTTCTTCTAAAGGGATAACGAGGGTTTCATCGGATAAACATTTCTTTAGATTCAAAACATGGAACACAGGGTGTATATTGCTGAACTCCGCAGGTAACTGCAGCCTATATGCTACTAGACCGATTCGGGCAAGGATCTCGAATGGTCCAATGTATCGTGGGTTTAGTTTCCACTGTTTTCCAAAAAGGAATCATCCATTTCCAAGGAGAGACTTTAAATAGCACTCGATCTCTGACTTGAAATTCAAAGGGCCTCCGTTGATTGTCAGCATAGCTCTTTTATCGGTCTCGTGATGTTTGAAGTCTAGCTTTGATTTCACACTCATAATCGTTTAGTAGTTCGACCCATCTTTGCTGCCTCATTTTCAACCCTTTTTGATTCAAGATGTGTTTGAGGCTTTTGTGATCAGTGAAAATGGTGCACTTAGTACCATAAAGGTAGTGCCTAGAAATCTTCAAAGCGAAAACTACAGCTCCCAGTTTGAGGTCTTGTGTGGTGTAATTCTGCTCATGTTTCTTTAATTGTCTGGATGCATATGTTATCCCCTTCCCACGCTGCATAAGTACACAGTCTAAACCCTGATTCGAAGCATCACAGTAAACTGTGAAGTCTTCAGTTCCCTCTGGTAATGATAATACAGGCGCACTACAGAAGGCTTGTTCCAAGGTTTGGAAGTCAACCTCTTGCTTTTCTGTCCAATTGAAAGGTACACCTTTTTGAGTTAATGCAGTGAGAGGTTTGGCTATCCTTGAGAGGTTCTAAATGAACCTTCGGTTATAGCCTGCTAGACCTATGAACTGGCAAATCTTTGTCGGTGTCTTCGGTATTGCCCATCCTTCAATGGTTTTAACCTTAGATGTGTCTACATGAATCCCTTCCTTACTAACAACATGCCCCAGAAAGTTTACATTACGGAGCCAAAACTCGCAATTTGAGAGTTTGGTGTACAACTTCTCGGCTCGTAAGGTTTCCAAGATTTGTGGAAGGTGATGACCATGCTCTTTTTCTCTTCGGGAATACACGAGAATATCATCGATGAAGACAATTACGAAATGATCAAGGGATGGTCGACATACTCGGTTCATGAGGTCCACAAATGTTACAGGGGCATTCGTCAAAGCGAATGGCATCATGACAAAGTTGTAATGTCCATATCGGGTTTGGAAATCTATCTTTGGAATATCCTCCTCTCAGACCTTCAGTTGATGATAACCGGTTCTTAGATCTATCATAAAGAAGTAACTAGCTCCTTGGAGTTGGCTAACTAGGTCGTCAATCCGAGGCAGTGGGTATCATTTTTTGATAGTGAGCTTATTCAATTCCATAAAATCAATACATATTCTGAAGGATCCTTCTTCTTGACGAACAAGACCAAAGCTCAATAGGGTGAGAAGTTTGGCCTGATGAATGCTTTGCTTAACCGTTCTCTTAGTTTGATTGGATAACTTCTAAATTTCAGCTGGAGCTAACCTGTAGGGTGAGTTGGCAATTAATCTGGCTCCTGGTATTAGATCAATTCGGAATTTAATTTGCCTTTCTGGGGGTATTCCCGGAAGGTCTTCTTGGAATTACATCCGGGAAGTCACATGCCACGAGGATGTCTTTAATGTATATACAACAAGAGCGGGGAACACATAACTCTTCTTGTACAGGCACTTATGTGCCTTGTTGCATGTAATGAGACGAAGATTGGCATATAGTTTGTCACCATAGATTATCAGAGTTTCGTTATTGGGGAGGTGAAGGCGAACAAACTTCTCACGACACATAATATTAGCATGGTGGGGCTTAACCAATCTATGCCGATTATCACATCAAAATTCCTAATGTTTACTGGCATCAAGTCTATTTTAAACGAATGGTTGTTTAGTTTTAAGGTGCGCCCTACATAAATATCTTTAGTTGATTCAGTTTTCCCATTAACCATCTCCATCGTTAAGCCTTCGTTTAGCTTCTAGGGTTGTTGTTTTAGTAAGTGTTTGAATATGTTACTAACGAAGCTTCACTCAGCGTCACTATTGAATAAGAGGTAGTGAAAGAGTTGTTAAGTAGGAACATACCAAGAACAATAGTCGGGTCTTGGACCCCTTCACCTTGAACCAAAGTCAGGACTCTTCTTGATCCTCTTGCTCTTTGATTGTTAGTTTTGGGGCAAGTGTGATTGAAGTGACCGGTTCCTCCACACACATAGCAGGTGCGACCGGTCCCAACATTGGTGTTGTTGTTAAGATTGTTGCGATTGTTGTTGTTTTTCTTTGGTTGTTGATTCTGTCATGGATAAGTTCTACAGTATTTGGTGATGTGACACTTTCGGTTGCATCTGTTACAATACGGCTCCCGACAGGCTCCCTTATGAAGGAAAATGCACTGGTTGCACTTTGGAAGACTTCCATCATATGATCTCGTTGGTGTTGATGTAGTAGGTATCATGGTCGTATAGATAGCTACAACACGTCGTTTCTTTGAGGATCCTTGGGTTGGCTTCCCCTTTTTCTTACTTCCAGACTCTCACTTCCAGATCTTGAGTTTCGGGTTTGGAGTGCTTCGGTAAGCTATCACTCGTTGACTTTTGGGGTTGTCACTGCGATTAGATTTGTTAACACTATTTCCACCTTTGTTGGTGTTGTTTGCATTGAGTTGTGCCATAGCAGCAGTTACGGAAGCTGTTACAGCAACTTGGAATGTAGCAGAGTCCATATGTAGGATCGGTGTCTCATGGGTGTGCTTGTTATTTCTGCAGAGTGCCATTTTCTGATGCATGATGATGAGCAAGATCGTTAGGAGCGATGGTTATTTCTAGTTGTACTCTATAAATTTCACATTTTGTTGTATGATTCTAAATGTTCTAACCTACATCCCTATGATGTGTATATGCTGGTGAGTATTAGTAGATCCTGCATGAATTTTAAGTCTATCCCTAGAGTACATTGATTTTTTTTGGTTCTTAGATCCTTGAGTATCTAGCGGTTTCAAGGGTTCGGTTGTGCATATAAGTGAATTCGTGCAATAACATGAAATAAGGAAAACACATAATTGCTTCATTAGTAAATACCATCTTAGAACGTAAAAGAGATCAATAAAAAATAGTAGTGTGGGGAAATTTTGATCCTAATCGTGGCGAAAAGTGTCTGGTGGTGGTTATGATGAAGTAGATGGACCCCGGAGGCAAGCTACTTGTCGCTCGGTGTCTCGTAGTCGCGCCTCCCAAACTAACTATCTTTGGGATTCCCCGTTCACTCTCTGTGTTTGTCTCTCAACTCTCTCTGCAGTAGTCCACCTTTGGTCCATTTGAATGGGGGTGTCCTGAGCTCAGTTTCCAATGTCTCGGGTGCACCGGACCATGACTGGGAGGTCCCGGTCAACTGGTCCTCTATGACTAAGATCGAAAAGAGCTCGGTTCATACCATAGGGTGGTCGTACCCGTTGCATGCGAAACCATCTCTTAACATCGTGTGCCCAGGGGTGTGGGGCCCCCGGGGCCCATACAATAAGTTGGTGTTGTGGCTATGTATGAAGGATTGATGACCTCGAACTCTACATCCGAGTCATCATCGTCATTGCCCTCGGGCTCTTCCTTTTCGAGGTCCACCACTGGCTTGGCGGTTCCATCCACAAGTTCTACTTCTTGTTCTTCATCTGGTTCTTCCTCCGAGTCTCCTTCTGGGTCTTCCTCTGGGTCGACCACTCTGCCCTCCCCTGACTACGGAGATGGGGGTCTCCTGGCTAAATGATACACGGCCATAGTGTCTGCACGAAGGTGTATAAATACTAAAAAGAAATGTCACACCAAATACTCCTATAGTATTTTAATTTTGTTTAGGTTCGGTTCTATAAGCTCTTTGGATGATTAGGTGCTAAGTTTTTAATTCAATATCCGTCACTATTACTCTAGAACACATGATGGTCGTATTTAGAATGAATGTAGTTGATCAAGCTACTTTCACCCTAAATACGACTACATAACTACCCGGGTTTAACTGCGAGGTTCAAATCCTCCAAAGACTTTTACTGTTCTTATTGTGTTATTACTCTAAAATGCACACATAAGTATGTATTTTAATTATTTTGTTTAGAGTAGTTTAGTTCCCTTTTTGATGTTTATAGTTGCATATCAATGTATGGTTACATATGCCAGTTCACTATAAACACTATTCTGATACCAACCTGCCACACCCTCGAACCAGACGGCGGAAACGTCTGAGGGCTTGTGTGACTAACAATTGAATACCATTACAATGCATATACATGAAACAAAAATATACATCACCAACATTACATAGTACAACTCCCATATTTCACATCAAGTACATTGAACAAATTTTACATAGTTATAACGTATATTGTTTAAAAGTCACAAAACATGAAATCCTAATACACTTGATAATTATCTTCTGCTTATCTATTACATGAGAATACAAGTTAATTGAAAACAGGTCAACATATATAATGTTGGTAAGTTTATAAGCGTGTTTGATATAAAAATGATTTGTATCATTGTGTAACCCAGAAAATCCATTATTTTCTGAAATACAAATCTGTTTACGATGTGATGATCCAATATATGCAAATGTATACGTGATTTCAAAACATGTAAATTTGTATGACTATCCCAAAAGCGCTCATTTTATTCTGTTTAATGTGTTAAATGAATGATATAAATTCCCCGAAAAATCCGATATTTTATGATTCAAAACAGTAGTATTATTTTGTAGTATCGCATAAACCACATTTAATAACTACCATGTATGAAGTTGATCTCCCATGATTGATGAAATGGTAATGGATCTTTATGTGAGACGTTATAACGATGCATGATAATGACTATTTTGCCAGTCTTGGCATTGTTGCAATGCCAGTTTTGAATAAGATTTTCTCACCCTAGACTGGCCGAGTCTAACTGTAGCGAACAGCTCAGGTGTGGGTGAATCACCCTCGTATAGATCTATACAAAAACTCTCGCTCTCCTTCCAGGAGAGTCTGATTATAACTACAGGCTACAACCGAACACTCGTTGGTGCTGCCCGATATTTCTCACTAAATCCTAATTATTACCCCATGAATATGAATAAGATTGATTACAACTCGTTTGATATTCATATAAATATGAATAAAGCCTAACAAACATGAAAAAATACAAATATGGACCACTAATCATGTGTGTTATTTAGAGGCTATCGAGTATGCTTATGGATACGTTAGCGCATCGAGCATATGATTGATTTGGACCATACTAGCAATGCGAATGGGCCACTAAGGCCCAATAGCATGTAAAAGCCATTGAGGGTCCATTGAGCATGAAATTGGGTCACCGAAAGCCCAATAAACATGTTTTGATTATATTGGGCCCAATAATCGTGTAATTGGGTCACGAAGGCCCAATAAGCACGAATAGGAATACTAGGCCCAAGCATCGTATAGTTTATCCGTTTGTAGATATTAATTGTAGTATATGGTTTGTTTTACACAGAGCACTTAGTTATTCTATGAAAGTATCCAACATTTGAGTTTTAACGATAACATTGTTTTATGGAAATATACAAATTTTTAATTTCATATGTTGTGCACATTTACATCTTTGGCCCAAATGGTTTAAATGTTAAAATATTTAACTCCAAAATATTTATTTGACCAATTCAGCCCATTTTTCATATAAAGTTACATCTTCAATGCCTTTCTTAATAAAATTGATATTTTTAGTCACTTTTTATGAAAATTGGCATTTTTGGTCCTTAACTCATTCTTCTTGACATTTTCGGCCCAAAACATTATTTAAATTGTGATTTCAGCCAAAAATATAATATTGAACATTTTCAGCCCTTAATTGTAAATTTTTTTTCTTTTTGATCCAAATTTCGTAAGTTTTACATTTTTGGCCCAATTTCCAAAAAGTTTGCATTTTTAGTCCAATTTAACAAAATGTCATTTTTAGCCTTGATATCTACCCATTTCCAGTTTTGGACTCGAGTTTTGCATTAATGACAATTTATCCCTTAGTGCTTATAATTTTTTTATTTTAGGCCCAAAACCGTGAGGCCCATTATATACGCCAAAATGCTAGAATTTATATTTTTTGCCCTTTGAAAATGTATTATTATCATAAAAAAACCAATTATAAGCTAGTATTTACCATTTTTATCCTTATATAACGAATATGTCATCCTTTTTCCAAATATGTTGTTATCTTTGAAAAAATGATACTTATACAATCTTTTGCTTTGTTTTTCCTATATTATATATAAAAACACTTAGATCCTAGAAGTATGTTGTTTAATATGTTTTTGTATATGAGTCTTTCTCATTTATACTATAGATTTCGAAATGTATCATGTATTATCATAGTTTTCACAATAATAACCAAAGAAATCACACATAACATGCATACACACCTAGATCAACACATAACACTTGTATTCTCCACCTAAAAACAAGTAAAAACAGAAAACAAGGGGGTATGAACTCACATTGGGTTTGTGGTTTCAGTTTTGAAGAATAATAGAAGAAGATGGGGTGGTTTTTCACCTTAGACACTTCCTTGAAAAGAACTTTCGAACGAAGAGGATTTCTAGGAAGTATGATCACTAAATGAAGTCATATAAGAAGTTGTTCTTAGCTTAAGAATGGAAATCATGATTTATGTTTAATAACAACTTACCAATGATGGTGATATAAGTGAAAGATCCTCTCGAAGCACCTTAGAGATCTCGAAATTTTTGATAGATGAGAATGGATGTTCTTGAGTGTTTGTATCATTGTGTAACCCAGAAAATCTGATATTTTATGAAATAAAAATTTGTTTACGATGTGATGTGATGATCCAATATATTTAAATGTATACGTGATTTCAAAACATTTATATTTGTATGACTATCCCAAAAGCGCTCATTTTGTTGTATTTGATGTGTTAAATGAATGATATAAATTCACCGGAAAATCTAATATTTTCCGAATTAAAATAGTAGTATGATTTTGATAGATGAGATAGGATGTTCTTGAGTGTTTGTGAGGGAGTTTGAAAATGTGTGAGTGTGTGTTGTGTTGTGTTGCTCTCAGCCGAAGGTAGAAGAAAGAGAGGGAAGAGAAGGCTTGAGGTGATAGTTGCATGGAGATATGAAAAGTTGCATGGCTATATGTTGAGTATAATGCTTGGTTATCCTACATGTAAGAATGAGGTGATATAAGTGAAAGATCATCTTGAAGCACCTTAGAGATCTCGAAATTTTTGATAGATGAGAAAGGATGTTCTTGAGTGTTTGTGAGGGAGCTTGAAAATGTTTCAGTGTGTGTTGTGTTATGTTGCTCTCAGCCAAAGGTAGAAGAAAGAGAGGGAAGAGAAGGCTTGAGGTGATAGTTGCATGGAGATATGAAAGTTGCAAGGCTATATGTTGAGTATAATGCTTGGTTATCCTACATGTAAGAATGAGGTGGCTTGGTTTAATCTTTCATTCCTTTTTTTTTTTATACATGGGCCGAAATGAGCTAAAGTGAAAAAGAAATGGATTAACTTAGCCCATTTCTAACCTTGGTTTGAGACTATGAGGTTTATAAACAAAATTTTTGTTTTGCCCATTGGGCCTTTAGGGTAGTCCACATCCCAAATTGTATAAAATAATAGGTTTTATGACTCATTAAGGCTAATTAGGTTACTTATGGCCCAATAAGGCTTATTAAGACAAACCAATTCATTTTGGATCCACTATGGCCCAAAAAGTTATGTTTCATGAAAGTTGGTCCAATTAGAGCCCAATTAAGGGTTCTAAGTCCAAATTAGTCAAATTGGAAACTTATTGGTCCATTAGGCCCAATAAGAAACTCCTAGCCCATATTGGACATAAACCGAAATTTTAGGGTTTCCAATCTTTTGTTGACCAATTGAAGTGTTTGTATACGGTTTTTGATGAAATGTGTTGACATTGAATAAACATCATGCATGCTTTCAGATTTTGTTTAAAATTTTGTCCTTGTTAATGTTTACAAAAGCATAGAATTTCCTGGTTGTGACATCGAGCCACCGAGTAAAATCTTTAACTATGCCCATACATTCCCATATGTCAACAAAATAGGTGAAACCTTAGGGGAAATGGAGAAAAACTTGGAAACTAAGGGTGATGGACTACTTCATTTGATGAATCAAATATGGACACCGAAGTTTGGTGGCTACAAAGATGTGGTCATGAACGAAGCCTATAAAACTCGATACTTTATTCAACCGGGTTCAGACAGGATGTAGTTGGACCTAAAGAAACTCTATTGGTGGCCAAACATGAAAGTCGAAATAGCTACTTTTGTGGCCAAGTGTCTAACTTGCGCCAAGGTTAAAGTAGAAAATCAAAAGCCCTCAAGTTTACTTCAACAACCAGAAATACCTAGTGGAAGTGGGAACGGATTACAATGGATTTCATAACTAAGTTTGTAATACCCCGTTTATTTATTTATTAAATAAGTAAAGTAATAAATACATAATAGCCCTAAAAGCAGAATAGTGGCAAGAAGTTAGTTACGGGGGTTAAAAAGTCACAATTGAAAGTTTAAGGGTCTAAAATACCATCATCAGGATTTAATTTGAATATATTTTGGGAAGGAGGGACTGTTTATGTCGTTATGGCATAATGTTTAGTAGCCTCGGGTATAAAAACTTGCTTCACCTGTTAGCAAACCCTAAACGCCCCCCTTATGTGCAGCCGTCACCCCACCTCCCTCCAGCCGTCACCCCTCCTTCTATCACCTCCGGCGTCGCCTCTGTAACACTTCAGTGAGCCAAGAGCGACTGCCATCACGACTCCGACGAAGGGATCGAGCTCGACATCGGGGCTGATGTCGTCTTCTCAACCGTCGCCACAGATGATGAAGTCGGAGGCCACCATCGCTGTCGTTTGGTTCTTCCTCCACTGCTCCCGTCGACGGATCTCCTCTCCTCTCCGCTCCATTCTGTGTTGCTGCTACGCCGCCACTTCGTCTCTTCTTCTTCTGTCGTCAAGATATCGCCGCCACCGCCTTATCGAGCAGCGGGTGCGATTGTGGATGGCGTTTCTCTCCGACTGTCGTGAGCCACCGTGGGGGTGGCTGTGATTGGGTGTGTTCCTCTTGCTTGACTTGTGTTAGTGTGTGCGTATGCCTTATGTTAGCCGGAAAAACATGGGAACAACCATGGCTTCCCACCATGATGGCCATTTCCTTGTTGTCGCTACAATCCGTCGTTGATTGCCACTAGAGTGTTGTTGCCGTCGCCACCCACCACAGGTGGGTGTTGGATTCGTTTTGCAAGCAGAAATGCATATGGGTGTGTGTGATGGGTGATTTCATTTGGTCGGAAAACTGAAAACATCCATCACCACCGCCGTGAGGTGGTGGCTGCCGCTATGCACCACCGTCGGCCACCTCAAGGTGGTTTGTGTGTGTTTAATGTAGTTAGCATGTGTTTATTTTTGGTTAAGGCATTGTAAAGTGTAATTAGCTAAAGTATAATGAAATGAAATTGAAAACCACCACCTTAGGGTGGTGGCTGCTGCTTCCTGCCGCCACCGGCCGTCGTGTCGGGTGGCGGTGTGCTCGCTTTGTGAGTTTGATTCGTTTAGGGTGCTTGTAAACCCTAATGGGCCTTGTAAGCTCTAATGGACTCTAATGGACCTAATAAAACCCTAATGGGCTTAATAATATTCTGGTGGGCTTAATAGGCCCAATAAAGCCCTAAATAACCTAAAAGTCCAACAAATTAATAATGGGCTAGTATTTGAGTTGGAAAAACCCTAATGCCAGTAAATCTTAATTTGGGGAATTAATCGGGTCACACACACGAGAATTATTTAATAACTTGAGATATTAAATAATAATCATTTAACATAAGGCATAATGGACTTAATGGATTAAGTCCTTAATGGGTTAAGAAAGAAACACCGAACCCTAATCATCATTTCATGTGAAAACTCTAATTTGGGATTATGGGCTTGGACTTATCGAGACCCACATTTGGGCTATTGGAATGGAATTGTGTGATTAAGCCCAATCACACCATATGACTTATGTAGAAGAATGATGGACTTAATGGGTTAAGTAGGAAACTTAACCCTAATCGGTATTTTATGTGAAACCCTAACTTCACTTGGGTTTATTGTTGGGCCTTTCTATTTGGCCTTGATGATTAGATTATTAATGGGCCATCCAAGAATAATTATATGGACTAAAATAATTTAATGGACTTAGGGTAAAGCCCATGTAAGGGGTTTAGGCCTAATTTGGAAAATTGGGCCATAGATGGGCCATAGTTTGGGCCTTAATAATTACATGATGTTGGGCCTCAGAATAAGACCATGTATAGGCCTAGGCCCAATTTGGAAAATTGGGCCATATGTTGGGCCTTGGTTCCTAGTTGACTTTGGGCCTACAGATTTGGGCCTTAGGCTTGAATAAGCCAAGCTTGGGGTAATGTAATTATCCAAAGTAAGTGTTTATGAGTATATAGTAGGACCCAATTATTAATTGGGTGATGTTTTGATATTGACAGATCGGGAATCTGTCATCCAGCAACTGGGGTTGAGTCTGCGGGATTTCAGCAAATGTAGGATTGTGTCTTCGGGACTTCAGCAGTGTGAGGTGAGTTACCTTCCAGTAGCGGTGGGTCTAAGACCATAATGTCGGCCCACCAGTAGGAGATGTATGATAGATGATTGTCTTTGTGATATCATCTAGGTTTTCTACTACCTGATATGTTATATGCTAGCATGATATGTTGTATGTGATAGTAGTAGAGTTCGGTTGTTAGGACCGAAGGGTAGTCAGACACCCCAAATACGTCTGACAGTATGTGATGATATGTTTGCATGCTGGCTTGTTATGTTATATGCGATAGAGGTAGTAGGAGGGGACTAGTCGCCGAGTTCGGTTGTTAGGACCGAAGGGTAGTTCAGGCACCCCAAATATGTCTGATATTATGTTTGTGTTATGTTATATGTGATAGTAGTAGTAGGGGTGAAATAGTCCCCGAGGTTCAGTTGTTAGGACCGAAGGGTAGTCAGCACCCCAGAATAGCTCGACATGGGTAGGTCAGCGCCCCAGAATGGCTTGACACGGGAAGGACGACACCCCAGAATGGCCGCATGGGTAGGTCGGCACCCCAGAATGGTCGTACCGGGTAGGTCAGGCACCCCAGAAATGTCTGGCAGTATGTATGTGATATGATTTTATGGTATGTGGTATGATGGGGGAACTCACTAAGCTTTGTGCTTACGGTTTTTAGTTTTGGTTTCAGGTACTTCGTGTCTAAAGGAAAGGAGCCGGCTTGATCGCAGCGCATCACACTATGGTTTTCCGCACATGAGATCTTTGGGATTACACTCTGATATTATTTTATGATAACACGTTTGATTATTTCTACTTTGGTTTTGACATGACATGATGTTACGGATGTTTTATCACACTGTTGGTTTTATAATGACATATTTTATAATGAAATTTTTGGCCTGTATTTTTGGGATGTTACAAAGTTACCCAGAACAACGGATGGTCATGATACCATATGGGTTATTGTTGACAGATTAACCAAATCCACCCATTTCCTACCATTAAAAGAAACAAATAAAATGGAGAAGTTAACAAGGACGTACTTAAAAGAAATAGTACGGTTGCACAGTGTGCCAATATCTATTATCTCTGACCGAGATAGTAGATTTACCTCATGGTTTTGGCAATCATTGCAAACATCCCTAGGAACAAATCTTGACATGAGTACAACATATAATCCTCAGACTGATGGGCAAAGTGAAAGAATAATTTAAACGTTGGAAGACATGTTAAGGGTATGTGTGATAGATTTCGGTAAAGCTTGGGATACCCATTTACCACTTGTTGAATTCTCCTACAACAACAACTATCACACTAGTATTAAAGTGGCACCCTTTGAAGCTCTCTATGGCCGTAAGTGTAGATCCCCTCTATGCTGGGTTGAAGTGGACGATACGTAACTAGCAAAGAACCAAATACATAATTGTACTTTAACCAATCCTGAGATCATTCTTGAAACCACATAAAAGATTGTCCAAATCCGGGAACGGTTGAAAATTTCTCAAGATAGACGGAAGAGTTATGCGAATAAACGAAGAAAACCCTTGGAATTTTAGGTTGGTGACCGTGTTCTATTGAAAGTCTCACCCTGGAAATGAATGAAACTTCTTGGTAAACGTAGTAAGTGAAGTACAAGATACATTGTACCATTCCAAATCATTGATAGAATCAGTCATGTTGCTTACAAACTCAATCTACCGTATGAACTCAGTAACATTCATCCTGTATTTCATGTCTCAAATCTCAAGAAGTGTTTGTCTGACGAGACTCTTGTTATTCCGCTCGAAGAAATCTAGATAAACGAGAGCCTCAATTTCATGGAACAGCCTGTAGAAATCCTGGACACGGAAGTGAAGAGAACTAAACAAAGTCATATCCCGATAGTGAAGGTTCGTTGGAATGCAAAACATGGACTTAAATTCACTTAGGAACGAAAAGATCAGATGAAACATAACTATCTACATCTCTTTCCCTAGTCTTTCCATAATGCTATAGTCTTAATTTCGGGACGAACTTCTCTCTAACGGGAGGATAATGTAACAACATGTTATTTCTACTTTATGTAATAAGTATCTATTAATAATGAGAGAAAATTTTGTATACTATATACGTTTACATACCGACCCTCAAAAATGAAAGGTTAATTAATTTTTTATTTAGGATGAATAAAGTGGTAGAAATCATGTCAAGGATTCCAAAAATATAAAGAACGCCCAATTCCGAGTTATAACGAAGAATTTATGACCTATCGAAAATCCACGAGAAAACCGGAAAAACATTATTTAATGTAAAAAGTAAATTTTCAATAAAATACTTTTATGCCTTAATCATCTAAATGAAAATTATAGTATACATTAAATTGAGAGTAACTATAAAAAGAACGTCTAAATCAGACTTCGTATGAAAAAGTTATGATTTTTCTATGTTTCGACATAGCAGTAGACAACCCGAAACTCGAAAATTAGTTTGAAGAACATTTGGCCAAAACAATCCAAACGAGAATCGGAGATCTTATCAAAAGAACTCCAACGGTAAAAAGACACACAAAAACGGACGTCGAATGAAGAAGTTACGAATTTTTAACAGACTTTTCCAGTCCCGGCCAGTTAAAAATATAACTTTAAAAATAAATCAAAATTAGCCAACCGAACATAAACGAAAGTTGTAGAGCATGATCTCCCCTACACGTGGATATAAAGAACGTCAAAAACGGAGCTCGTATGCGAAATTTACAAAATTTTGAAGTTGAAGAAATGTGAGTATGCCCAGCATAATTGAGTACGCCCAGCGTACTCAGAAGCAAGGTCTTGGATTGTCCACGTAGCCTCTTTCTTCGCAAGCGACAAGCATCTCGCCCAAAACAACGCGTCCGAAGCCAGCTGGCCACTATGCCCAGCGTACGAGAAGTTTACGCCCAATGTAATGGGACTAGCCTCGACGCGTGCTTCATAGCTTCACCACGTCCGAAGATCGGATAAGGTTGGAACTAGTAAGCCCCACATACAAGGCGTACGCCCAACATACTATGGTTTTTAGTAGTATGCCCAGCGTACACAAACATTACGCCCAACGTAATGAGGCTAAAACCCTCCTATAAATAGGATGCGAGGTCTTTGGGTTTTGTTTGGAATTTTCAAATACTCTCTCCACTCAAACACTCCCTTAAGAATTTCTAAACCCTGCGAAGTCTCGGGTACCTCCTTACCATCTGACGCAAACCTCAAAGTCCTGAAGATCTCAATTTTAAGCTGAAACTCTATCCGAGTGAAGCCGACTTTTCATCAAAAACTCTCAAGTTACGTCAAGAAAACTCTCTTCTAAGAAACGAAACTTTTCCCCAATCACCACCTATCAAGTGAGTTCGTACCCCCGTATTTACATAATTTTTACAGTTTTTAGCGGGGGGGGGGGGGGGGGGGGGGGATACAAGTGAAACACAATAAAACTGTGTTAATATCATAAAAGTTTTCAAATATTTTTAATATTTTTAAAATGTTATAATAGATAAAAATTACATATTTATATATGTGTAAATTATATAATTTAGATTCAAAAGATTCAGAATATGTAATTTGACCACATTTCCTGTTCCTTGTTTGGTTGTAAGATTGGGGTAAAGTTATTTAATCGAATATCTAATTAATCACAATTATATAAACATTATACTTATATAAATATAAAATGGTCTACAAACTATTTGAAAATACATGGGTACAAACAAAGAATTTCATGAAATAATATTATTACAGATTCTTTTCGTAAAACAAACAACTAAACTATAATAGGTATAGTTTAGAAAACTTATTCATTGGTTTCAAGTTTCAAAGTTCATAACAATATACAAATCAGAAAACAAGCAGAGAACATTATCAGAAAACAAACATAATACTTTGCTAAGAAACACACATGTAAAACTATATTTTATATAGTTTACGAAACTTACTTTCGAGTATAATTATTACGAAGTAACTTTTTTATTCTACATGTAATCATTGATAGCACTTGTGAGACACGCTTCAAATACTTATTAAGTATAAAATAAAAGTCCTAAAAATTATAACCAGAATCTCCTTGTGTGAGAGTGTGACAATTGTGTATAGATTTATACGGACTGACAGTCCCACAACTAAGCTGTCTGCAACAGCTAGGCTGGCAGGCCTAGGGTGACAACTGTCGTACCATATTTCGACGCCTGAAGAACGTCGTGTTTTAGGCGATCCTTGGTCATCAAGCATTGTTATGATAACTCACAATTTGATATTGAATATAATGATTATTGTATGAATAAGTGATGCTTCACATAGTTTTATTAAATTATAAAACTATAATACAATATCTTACAAGTATAAACATGTTATATTATTTTAGTTCAGAGAAAACATATTTTTCATGGTTTTATGATAACTAAACTACATTTTACAAGTTGTTATTACAAGAATCATTATACATCTTGCTTCCAGCATAACATAGCTGAAAACATAGGATTTTCTGGGAAAAACATGTTCATTTTATCAATACACAAGAAAACAGATTTCAATTGCAAACATACTTATGAACTCACAACCTTAATTGTTAACACTTTTCAAAAGTCTACATGTATTCTCAGGGAAACAATGATACAAGTACAACCACAGCTTTCTAAGAAGACGAAGATTTATAAACTGGTGTCTTTTAAACTTGTACTTTTGACTTCATATACATTATACTTTGAACACAATTGTAAAACTTATAACTTTGTAATACAATGGTTGTTGTTATACTTTGATTACTATTATGCATTGTTATGATACTTGACATGAAGTCATCCACCCCTGAATGTTTCCGACGTTCTGATTTTGGGGTGTGACATCCAGTGACAGGAGTATTACCGGCAACAGAGGATATTACTTGGGACAAAGGTATTAGCGGCGACAAATATCTTTTGCGGTGACATCTTAAACAATAGCAAAAGAGCAGTACCGGTGACATGTATCCTCTGTTACTTTTACTAGCGACTAATGCAATCTTTAGCGATGCTTTTTTTTCGCAGCTAATGTCTCTTTTTACTAATTTCATTTTTAGGCTTTTCCTATTTTTTACTCTCTACAATTGATCCTTTTTACCTCTTTAATTTTTATTGTATGCAAATTTAGGCATCATCTAAAACTTCCATGAAAGGCTCCAAGCTACCTACACCTCCGGATCCTATATCTGCCAATGCTATGAAGAGTAACTATGAAAACGGAATCTTAGTCATTAAGAATATTATGACATCAAATATTAAGGAGAAAAAACGTCAAAATAAAGGAGTATATTAATTAAGAGAAACAAGTCGTAAATTATGTCGAAATATACTTGACTCCAAACTTCTTTAAACAAAAAATTACAAAGATGAGAAAACAACGAATTATTTCGATGTGCTTCTACTCATTTTTATGCCTTGAAGCTTTCTTTTAATTAAAAAAAAAAGACACTAGCTTTGTCACTTTCTTCTCCACCCTATCTCCCTATAGGATTAACCAAGCTACCTCTGTACATTTCACCATCACCCCTCGAGTTCCATTATTGACTTCTTAATTCAAGAACAGCATTCGATGTTTAAATTAATACGGGGTTCTTATGGGATCTAATGTGTTGATTTTTGCATCTGCATGGTCCCTTAATTAATCATCAAACTTATAAGGGAACCATGCGGTGGCATAGACTGAGTTATGACCCTTCCATGTGAGCACAATCATGTCTTCTTCGGTCTTCATTCCCCAACCACTAGCATGTTCATCTAGCAAGAATTTCACTTCATTAATCGAATCTTCACCAAATGGTACACTGAAAAACCCTAAATTCCGCATTCTTTGTGAAAATTTGGCTCCTGATTCAAGTCTTTCTATCCTTTGTCTACCTTCAAAGCCAATAATATTTTCGATTTTATGGCCAATATCGGCTTCATACTCCATTCTTTGGAAACTATCTTTTGGCAAGAAAGTTTCCAATGCATCAAATGGGATCCACAAGAAATTAAAGCATGTGGTAATTCTTGATGCTAAACTTGATGATCCTAGATCGGAATCTTCATCTACGATTGTTATGATACGAGGGTTCAATGTCTTCACTATCTCAAGGAATGAATCTTTTGAAGAAGCTATATCGGGCATGTAGCGTAGCCAATTTTGGCAATTAATCACTAACGCCTCATCATTTTGTACAAGATTTTCTTGGGTTAAAAGAAATTCATAGTTAAAGTTCAAGGAAGATTCTTCTATGGAAGGTGAAACATCGATCACGTTGAATTCAAATGGAACGTTTCTAAAGTTGGCAAAATTTGTTAAACGTATACCTACTTCTTCTGTTAGTACATTAAGAAATGGTGGCACTAGTGGCCTCCATGAAGGGACTGATATGCGTAAGCTAGGAGGCCCTTCAGGCCTCTTAGCTAATGCATCGATTAGGGTTGGCCATTGCATACAATGAGTGATACTAAAGTCCAAAATATGAACTTTAGAAAAACCTTGTATAGCCTTAAAAATGGCACTATTTGATGCACAAAATCCAAACCTGTGCCAAGGGATGAGGTCAACGTACCCCGCCAACTCAGTCACACTCATTAGTCTCCTCTGAAAGGTACTCCTTCCACCATTGAAATTCATTGGTGTAGGGCAAACCCTAGAAGCCCTAGAGATGAGTGCCCTTAAGAACCATGATGCAAGCCTTTGGTTAGGGTCTCCAGAGGATGAAACAACGTTGTTGAGGACCCACATGACTTGTTGAGCAGAATTGATGTCGCTGTTTTCAAGTGCGTTTGCACAGTGTAGGAGAAGCTTTTCGATACAGGCTCCATCTAGATTGCCTAGACAGCCTTTTAGAGCACCTGAGAGTGGGTTTTGGTGCGAGTTAAAAAGGGTTGAATTCGATAAGGAAATTGAATTGGGGTTTGATCGAAGTTCAGCTTTCATGACGATTTCGGAAAGAGATTGAGAACAATACATATATCTTTCAAATCAGATAATTGTTATGCTTCAAAGGTCCTTGGATATGGTAGAATTAAGGATTTGAGCATTTGATGGGAAGAAGAAGTTCAAACCTTAAGAAGAATTAAAGAGATCTTTTAGTACTCCAATCATGGAATATACAAGTGAAGAGAAGGCTATATATACACGAATATGCTGGGTGATACCCGGATGATAACAAAATTATTTGCACGTATGAAAATAGAAAAAACGTTATATAGAAACTCGACAAATATGATTAAACTGCATGCGTCTTGAATATATTTTAATAACAATAGAATGAAATCAACAACAATTAATAATAAGATCGAAAAGCAATTTTAGATAAAAAGCCTGCTAATAACTGTGTTTATTTGCCGTTGAAAAAGCTATTTGTATAAATTTTAGGCAATCCATACAAAATGTGTCATATTTTGTGTTTAAGATTTACGATTATATATTTATCATATATCAGTTTTGGTTTACCACAATATTTGTGTTCAGATGTATGAAAATGCATTTTCTATACTTCACAGTTTTTCAATAGTTATTTAACACATCTGTAAGAAAGAGATGGCACAAAGACCAAAATAGAGAGACGCAACGCCTAAAGATTCTCGAGGGACTACTCTACCTGAAATGATATAGTTAATAGTTTATTTGATGTGTACATATATATCATTTAAAAAATGTATAATCATAGATAAACTGTATCTAAATTATGTGTCAGGATCTTATAATAAGACGAAAGGAATTGTATCGACAATAGAATATAGATGCTCCGTGATGGATGGGGAAGGAAATTATTTTTTGTATCTATTGAACTCAAAAATGTATAAACAAAAGCGATATATATATATATATATATATATATATATATATATATATATATATATATATATATATATATATATATATATATATATATATATATATATATATATATATATATATATAGGGTTAGTTTCATGTGAGACGATCTAATTTTGTGAGACCGTGAGATGTATTTTTTTATTAATTTTATTTTATTTTTATTTTTTTAGTTAATTGAAGTTCCGAAAATAATATTTAAAAAACGAATTTTTTGATTTTTCCATTTATTTTGCATTTTAAAATTATTTTTAGAATATGTACTGTGTAATATTCTATTTAGAATATTTCACGTATTTTTGAAAAAAAAAAATATGATTTTTTTTATAGTTAATTCAAGTTCCGAAAATAATATTTAAAAAAAAAATTTTTAGATTTTTCCATTTATTTTCCATTTTAAAATTATTTTTTACAATATATCAGTGTAATATTCTATTTAAAATATTTCAACCATTTTTAAAAAAAAAAAAAAAACCAGGATTTTTTTTTTATTTTTTAAAAAAAAAATTTTTAATTTTTTTTAGTTAATTCAAGTTTCGAAAATAATATTTAAAAAAAGAATTTTTGGATTTTTCCATTTATTTTGCATTTTAAAATTATTTTTAGATTTGCTCTCACGGTCTCACAAAATTAGAATGCTCTCAAATGAACCTGAACCTATATATATATATATATATATATATATATATATATATATATATATATATATATATATATATATATACACACACACACACACACACACACACACACACGAAAGTGCCAATATTTTAATTGATTTGATAAAAAATTCATAAACTTTATTTTTTCTACAGTAAATTTCTAATTATCGGTAGTTTTTGACACGTTTACCTTTTTTTTTTCGGTAAGTCGGTAGTTAGGACTTTTTTGTAAAAAATATAAAGTTTAGAACTTTCTTTTCAAATCGTGAATTAAGATATTACTGTCAAAAAAATAATGTTTAGTATTTTCGTGTCAAAACGTTGAAAATATTAGAAATTTTGTGTATATATCTCTTTTTCTTTTTGTTAGAAATTTAATGATATGATACTCTTTAAGCATAAGAGTTATTGAAACATTCTTGAGTCAACTTGATCCTATTGAAGTCATTAACATTTGCTTCTTATTACATAGTTTTTTAGTCTCAACAAACCGGCATCGAAAAAATAGAGATAATCAAGAAAAAAAAAGAGTCAAGGTTGTGTTGGATTTTTGCTGCCTAAAAAATGGGAACTAAGAAACTGAAGAAAAAAAAAAAAACAAAATTGTCATTTGTACCCATTCTCCACATTCACACCTTTTTTATTTGGCATGTGTTGTTTGTGTTTATATAATTTGTCCTCACTTGTTAGTTCAAGATTTGGCGGTGAAGCAAGAAGAAAGTTTTACAACTCTTTTCACCCTCTCTCGCTCTCTATTTTGTATCTTTTTATCTTGATCGTGATTGTATTAGGTTAAAGATGATGATGATAAGAAAAATATTGGTGTTGTAGAAAAAGTCATAATTAAAAGTTCTTGGGTTACGAAAATACAATAAAGTCCTAATATTTTCAACTATTTGACCAAAAAGTCATAAACATTATCTTTTTGACAGTAAAGTCTTAATTCACAATTTGACAAGAAAGTCCTAAACTTTAATCATTTTGACAAAAAAGTCATAATTACCGGCTAACCGGAAAAAAAAAGTAAATGTGTCAAAAACTGCCGATAGTTAGGATTTTACTGTTAAAATTTTTTTTTGAAGACTTTCTTGTCAAATCGATAAAAATATTGGGATTTAGTATGTGTGTGTGGATATATATATATATATATATATATATATATATATAGAGAGAGAGAGAGAGAGAGAGAGGGAGAGAGAGAGAGAGAGGAATGATCATTTGAGAACTCAAAGTTTTTTGAGAACCCGAAAACTAAACAATAACCCTTAGATTAAAATAATATAGGGTTAGGATGCTTTATGGTGTTTTTGTAAATATATATATATATATATATATATATATATATATATATATATATATATATATAGAGAGAGAGAGAGAGAGAGAGAGAGAGAAAGAAAGAAAGGAATGATCATTTGAGAACTCAAAGTTTTTTGAGAACCCGAAAACTAAGCAATAACGTTAGATTAAAATAATAGAGGGTTAGGATGCTTTATGGTGTTTTTGTAAATACATGAAAATAAAAATGGACTTGGGCATCTTATTGAAAAGAATCAGGGGTATCTTAGGGATAGTGTAATTGATTGCCCCTTATCGGATTTAATCACGTCAACTCTGCCCTTATCTCTCTCTTGCTCTCTTCATCCTGCCTCCCACAGTGAAAGAAAAGTGAAACCCCACCTTACACTTTGTGTTCTTGCATAAGAGATAAAGCTTTACCAATAGTGAAACCCTAACAGGGGAGCGTATACAGGGATTCTGATTTCTCATGAAGGGTTGCAGGGACAATGGTGGTGCTGCTGGTGGTTTTTGAGCGCAAAATAAGATAGTATATGATGATGTATTTGGTGCTCTGTTGAACTTTGCAGCCACAACTCTTCCTCATCGCCTTGAGGATTACACTAAGGTTTTCCAAGGCTTTCATGCCTCCTGAAGCTCTTCAATTCCTATTCTAGATCTTCTGTCGCCATGTAACGAGTCCGAGGATGTTTGGTTTGATGTGTAGAGCTCTAAGCTTGATTCTGAGGTTTTCGGAGGTTTCAACGTCTTTGATTTTGTAGTTTCTTATGAAGATTGTTTAAAATCTCGAAAGTTAAGGATGGTGATTCCTCGGATGATGTTTGGTATGTAGTAATTTTAATATTTATATTTACATCGTTTATATGTTCAATTGATTGCCTTCATTGACATGCTTTAATTCACATCATCAAAATACAGGTATCCAATTATCATTTCATGATTGTTGATATGCTACTTTGAATTGAATTTGTGATTTGTAGAAGTATTTTTGTAGATTCATCATATCAAAGACCTGTTCACAAAGAATTCTCTGATAAAGCACTAAACAAAACTATTGATCTTACATTGCTTTATAACTAGGCCTCTGTGCTTGATATGAGAGGTTTAATTGTAGAATTGGTGTTGATTCTTGGCTGTAGGTGGTAGGTGGTAGGGGCCGAGTTCGTTTTAAGCTTTATTATTTGACCTGGCTGTAGGTGGTAGGCTGTAGGTGGTAGGTGGTAGGGGCCGAGTTCATTTTTTTTGTACTTTGTTTCTAATGAATTGAACTTAGAATTCCATTCCTAGAAACCAATTTTAAAAGATTCCACCAATATGGAACAGACTTTCATGGCCATTATTGCTTTCATCAAAGGTACTCAATATTTTAATTTTTTTTCATTTTTATTAAAGACGAAAATGCTCTCATTACATATACTAAAATAAATAAATAAAATTAGTTTGATGCATTTACAATAAACAAAAAAATATTTAAATATAAATAAATATTTCATTTTTATTATTGAATTTAGTTCCACCCAACCAAAATTTCACATTCCAATTCCAATCTTGAATTTACATATCTACATTTGTAGTATTCCAATCATAATAGTTTTCCAATATTTAATTTACTGATTTACCACCCTTAAATTCACATGTAAATCACAGGTGAATCACATAAGAGTTACATGTGCTTCATATGTAAGTTACATATGAACCACATGTAATTCACAAGTACATCACAAGTGATTCACACATGAATAACATGTGATTTACATGTAAATCACAAGTGAATAACATATGAGTTAAATGTGATTCATATGTAATTTACATATGAATCACATGTAATTCACAAGTAAATCACAAATGATTCACATATGAGTCATATATGATTCACATATAAATCACATATAAATCAAAAACGAATCGCATGAGTTGCATGTGATTCATATGTAATTTATATATGAATCATATGTAATTGAAAAGTAATCATAAGTGATTCATATGTGAATTCACATGTAAATCACAAATGAATCACATATAAGTTACTAATCACATGTAATTCATAAGTAAATCACAAGTGATTCATATATGATTTACATGTGATTACAAATATAATTCACACGTAAATCACAAGTAAATTCATATGTGATTCATATATAATTTATATATGAATCACATGTAATTCATAAGTGAATCACATGTGATCCACATATAAATAATAAGTAATTCACAAATAAATCACATGTAATTCACAAGTTAATCACATATGAAATATAAATTAAATGTAACTCACATATAAATGTAATTCAATAGCGAATCAAATATGAATTACATGTGATTCACATATAAATAGAATGTGATTCACATATAAATCACATGTAATTCACATATGAATCACATGTAATTCATATGTAATTCACAAGTGAATCACATGTGAAATATGTATATATGCACACATGCATTTTGTGTGAGTGTTCTTTGATTTTATTTTCTTGTGAATTTCACATTTGAATCTTAAAAGATATAATCACATGTGAATGTCGCATATATAATCGCATATGAATCTTAGATGATATATACATATGCATTTTTGTGAATGTTCTTGCATTAATCAATTTTTTTTATTTACTTGTAGATTTTAAAGAATTTGTGGAAAATTTTGAAGATGTAAAAAGTGAAATT
The DNA here is from genome assembly GCF_052625555.1 of Lactuca saligna. Lineage (NCBI taxonomy): Eukaryota > Viridiplantae > Streptophyta > Magnoliopsida > Asterales > Asteraceae > Lactuca > Lactuca saligna. The sequence goes on along the minus strand of NC_136423.1, from coordinate 82,894,911 downwards.
GAAGAAAATATGGAAATCTTGATATAAAGAAATGATAACACTAAAAAGCTTTGAAATTTTGTTTTATTTTTTTATATTTTATTTTGTATCGAATATAATACTTATACTTTTATGTTTATATATTGATTAATAAAAATATGATTTTTTTTTTTAACTTACTTAAGAATATTATAGTACAAGAAATATGCATATACGTATTTGAAAAATATGCATCTAAAATGTTGATTCTATTTGTTAAAAAAAATTAAGGTTTTTTATTAATATTCTAGGTTTATTTTTTAAATGGAGTTTTTTTAATAAATTGTAGTTTTTTTTTTGAAAAAAATGCAGTTGTTTACAAAAGTTGTAGTTTTTTTTTGGAAAAAATGCAGTTTTTTTAATTGCAATTTTGTTTGAAAAAAAATGCAGTTTTTTTTAAAAGAATTGCAGTTTATTTTTTTTAAATCACAGTAGTTTTAAAAATTAATGTCTTTTGGAAAAAAAATCTACATTTAAAAAAAAAAAATTCTATAAAAAAATTCTGAAATTTGATTTATTATGTTAATTTTATTCAAAAAAAAAAAAATACTTTACATGAGATTGGTAAAATTATGATAATGTCATTAGTGAGTTAATTTTGATCTAATGCTCCAACTTTAGTTTGCAGGAAACAATGAGTTCTAAACCAATTTCACTCCAATATATATATATATATAATGTTAAGTTCATGTGAGATGATTATATTTTGTGTAACAGGAAGAAGCAATCATAGCCAATCATTTTGTAGACAAAAAACTTTTTCAAAATGCAAAATAACTAAAAATTTTCGATTTTTTTTTTAAATTTTATTTTCATCACTTTTTTTAACCAAATAAAAAATAGTAAAATAATAAAAAAAATTACGGTTTTTGCAAATTATATGTTAAACATTCTAATACAATATTAGAATATTCTGCTAGAATATTAGAATATTTTATATATCTGAAAAATCTACTAAAATACAACAATATTCAAACATTCTAAAAATCACATTTGAATATTTACAGTGTAATATTCTATTAGAATATATTTCATGTATTTTTCAAAAAAACAGTAACTTTTACTTTCACTTTTTTTGGTAAAGAAAATAATGAAAATAATAATTAAAAAAATAATTTAAGATTTGTGATTTTATTTTGAATTTTAAAATCATTTTTAGATTGTGTCTTACGGTTTTACAAAATTAATATCGTATAAAATGAACCTAAACATATATATATATATATATATATATATATATATATATATATATATATACATATATATATATATATATATATATATATATATATATATGTGTGTGTGTGTGTGTGTCTGTTTAGTTTCTATGAAAAACAAAAAATGCATAAAAATATAGATACAGATAAAGAATATTTTTATTTTAGTTTATATTATTAAAAATCACAAGTTTATTATAAATTTGCTGAAATATATTTTAAAAAAAAAACCAAAAAAAGAAATAAATTTTTAAATTTTTTTTCGTCGAATTTATAATAAAACCTGTTATTTTTATGAATATAAACTCAAAAAAATTGATTTTTTGATATCTAACATTTTTTTTCTTATGCATTTTAATGATTTTTAAGGTTTTTACGATTATTTTTGTTTTCCATATAACAATTCCCTATATATATATATATATATATATATATATATATATATATATATATATATATATATATATATATATATATATATATAGGGTAGTTAAATAAAAAATAGTAAATATTGTGAGAACCTAAAAAATACTATTTTTATGTTATTATTTTATAATGAATTTTATATCTATAACTTTTTGTCATTACTCAGCAATTAATAAATGAATAATTATAGGTTAAACTAAAATTAGAATTTATTACAAAAGTACACGTATATAAATTTATAATAGAATAATAACATTTTAATGAATATATGAATATTCAAACGTTAATATTCATATTAGAATTACTTCAAGAATACACATATACAACATTCATTACATAATAACAACATAAACATAGTATTTTTTTCGTTCTCGCACTATTTACTAGTTTATTTGAACTATATATATATATATATATATATATATATATATATATATATATATATATATATATATATATATATATATATATATATATGGTGTGGATCAATTGCGAACCACAAAAGATTAAGAACTCTATGACCCCCATTAATTAGTAAGTATGTACATAATAATCTTATTAAACGTGTTAAAATCCTGATTTTTTTTGTTTTTTTTTTTGTACGAAAATGGTAAAATTGTAATGTTCACAATATAATATTTTCATTCATCCATTAATTTATACTTGAACACAAAAAATATACAAAACCTAATACAATTAATTACAGTTTAGTAGATAAAATTGAAACTCTATCATGACCACCAATTACCACACATCGACATCAACCATCTATGTTAACGTTGCAAAAATCGTTTCTTACAAATCTTATATGTATATGTAATAATGCATTGTTAGTTTAAATATTATGTTCATAATTTAATAAACCTATTAATACACTAAATTAAAGTTTTGTGCAACAATTATACAAACTAATACATTTTTTTATATTTATGCTAGAAAAGAATAATTACAAAAAAAAGTAACGCAAACATTCATATTTTTAACACAAAATTTATAATAAATAAATGACAACATAATATAGCTCATTCATAGCTTAATATATTTTATTCACAATTTAATACACAAATTCATTGTTTAATAAAATGCATCATAATACGTTATCAACTTAAATAATATATTCACAGTTTAATAAATTACTAATTCACTAATTTTGAGTTTTATGCAATAATTATAAAAACTAATATATTCTTTCATATTTATGCCACAAAAATATGCTAACAAGAAAATTAATACAAACATTCATATTTTAACTCAAAATTTATAAAAACTCACGCTTAATACAACCAATTTGCAGCTTAATACATGTAATTCACAGTGTAATGCATAAATTCAAAGTTAAATAACATACATTCACATGTTAAACCTTACATTTGGTGATGTTTGGAGAGTTGGTGGTTTTATTAGATATATGTTCAGACACCCATCACAATTCACACCTTAAAATACCTAAATTTACATTATTAAAGAAAAGAAAATAATAAAAACACATTCTAAATTCATATTAAACTTATAAAAATTCATGCATTTGCATTTTATAACTTGAAACAAAATTCATTTAATCACAGCTAAAAATTATAAAACATTATGGATTCATAACTTAATACGTATAAAAACTCCTGCACTGACAACTTACTGAATATAGATTCACAACTTAATATTTTATGCAAATATTATAACAAATAAGAAAACAAAATTGGATTCATAACATAATAACAGTGGATTTACAACTTAATGATGATGAATTCATAACTTAATAGTTGTTAAAAATTAAAATATCTGATTCAAATATAATCTTTGTAAGGGTTGAAGTATGTAGGGAGGTGTCGAAGTACATTTAGGCATGGGTAGTGTCTATGTCGAAGTCCTTCACTTTCATCATATGTACTTTATAAGGTAGTATTAGTTGTCAAACCTTAAACGTTTAGTCATTATGTATTTTTTGTATTTGTCGATATCACCCTATAAATAGGGTAAGTATAGAAGTCGATAGTAAGCTTTTAAGCTTTTGTGCCTTTTTACTCTCTAGTGTTCTTGTACTTGTTCCGACGTAATATTTGAGCCAAACAGAATTTATTTACATCTGTGTTCTTTACACATTATGTTCTCGATTTCGTTACTTGATTCAAGCGAACTTCATTTGAATCGTTCTTTTTGATTCGAAAGATTTACGCACTTTTTATTAAGAAAACTAATTTTATTTTAGTGATTTGTTATGAATCTACAATTGTTTGATTGATCGAGTTTTTTCTGAAGAATGTCTGAAAGATTCATCAGTTAGATCTCCTTGTCTGAATCTTTTCGTCATTTCAGTCTTTACAATAATGGTGAATTTCAATATGAATACAATGTTTAACTTTTTACATCTTCCTGGATCTTCCACTAAGATTCCAATGCTTATGTGTCACACCCCCAAACCAAGGATGGCGGAATTGTCCGGGGGTGGAGGACTTCATGTATAGTATCATAACCACAATTTCAATAGTAATTTAAGCAAACACAACCAACATATATATAATTGAAAAAGTTACATCACTTGTATAAATTACATGTTTCAAAATCAATTATAATATGTTGACAAAATATGAAAAGTTTGACGCCTTAACGTCCCATCCTCAAAAGCACTTGATTACCTGTTTAGTGATTTCCTGAGAATACAAGTTGTTTGAAAAGTGTCAACACAAAGGTTGGTGAGTTCATAAGCTTTTATTATAAAATTTAGTAGAAGTCTTTCACATGTAAATGTCGCGTTTGTTTCAGAAAAATCCGATATTTTCCTTAAAATCCGTATAATATCGCCTTATAACCAAAGACCAAAATGCATATGAAATCATCCTTACTTAGTAGAAATGTCGTGAGTTTGAAATGATATGGAAAGTAAATTTTTAAATCAACCTAAAACCTACTTAGGTTTTATGAATTCCCGTAAACTTTATGAATTGTTATCTCCCTAGGTGAGTCGCTATAATCGTACTGTGACTATGTGAACCTGCCACAACGTTTCTCAGGCGTCGTGAAAATGAAATGACATTTGTCACCCGTAGACCTGCAGGTCCCACTGTAGCTAGCAGCAAGGTGTGGGGTGTCAAACCCAATATAGATCTATATACAAGTATCACATTCTCCCTCAAGGAGATTCTGATTATAACTACCAGGAATTATATCCCGCACTCGGACGTACGGGGAGAGAGAGAGAGTCTCACAATATAGGTTAACAAGTTTATGTGAAATGTGTGTGAATATAAATCTTTCTTGTATGAATGTACCCTTTTTGTACGAGTGTGTTGAGTGATGAATCATAAACTATACCTACTATAGTTTATCTAAAATGTATGTAATATGTATGAACGCTTTTATGAAAATGTATTAGTGTTATGAATTTGTCAAACTATACCTTTATAGTTTAATATACGTGTTCTAAAATGAATGATTAATATTTATTATGAATTACTTAGTTTCAGTTCATAATGACAAACTAACAAGGAAACACATTCAATAATTAGAACTTATGATTATACACTTTGCTCAACATAATACAAAGTGTTATGATATTTACATGCTGTTGGCTAACTTTAGCCATTCTACCCTGTTTTGGAAAAATCATAGAAAAATCATACGAAGTCGAAAACTAGATCCGTAAATTCTGAGAGTTCAAAAAATCTGTCTAGTTTACTCATAATTTTTATCACGATTTTTAATGACCTCCAACTTGGGTGAATAAGTCCAAAATCACAGACTGGTCCGGATTGTTGTTTGAAATGATAGGCAGTTTTGTAAAAATCACCATAAATTGTAGAAAAATCGCATGGAGATGTGCAAGTAGTCATTTTAAAGGTAAAAACTTGAACTATTTGCACCTTGTACAGTTTTGAAAACAAAAATGTTTAAGATGCCAAAACAGTCTGTGAATGGAGTTGAAATTTTCTGATGAAGGCTGTTAGAAAATTTTAGTTATGTTCTTGGTGTTTTAACTTGTATCCCCCCCCCCCCCTGAAAACTTGAGAAAACATTAAAATGTAGGGGTATGAACTCACCTTAAGTGATTTCAGAAGTGTTTAATTCAAGAACACTTGGAGATGCCTTGAAGATTTTCGAGAATCTAACATTATAATTATGGAGTTTGTGTAAGCAATCAATGATTTGAATAGAATGAAGTGAAATAATCATAAGGAGGATGAATTTTACTTACTAAGAGTGGAAGAACACTTGAAAATCAGCCTTGAATCTCGAAGTTTAGGTAGAAAATTTTTGAGAGAAAAGTGGTGTTTGATACTTAGTGAAATGAGAGCAAATGAGAGAAAATGAGGAGAGATGATGTTTGTTCCAGCTCTAAAAACGTGGGAATGAGTGTAATTTGAGTGCAAGGGACATTGAAATGACCTAGGTAAGGTGGGGAGGTATGGCTGATCATAGAGTTGGTGTGGGGTGGTTGCTTGTGTCATAAGTTAAGGCAAAGTCAACACTCCACCTTAAATAAATTCCCCCATTAGATCTTTATTATTTAGATAATTTCATAAAAATATGTTTAAATTATGAATATTTAGAGTTTATTATGTTAAAATATAATTTCTGGAGAAAATCCCGCTTTAAAATCACGAAAAAACGGGCTTAAAATGTTAAAAATATTAAAAATGGGTTAAAAGTGACAAATTTCCGAAATCTGGCCGAGGTTCGGCCTTCTGATGCTGAAACCGAGAGGAGGGAGGGTAGAAACCGAGAGGGAAGAAGAGAGAGGGTAGGAACCGAGAGGGGGGAGGAGAGAACAGAGAGGCGCGAAGAGACAGAGAGGAGAGAATGAGCAGAGACCGAGAGGAGGGAAGAGACAGAGAGGAGAGAAGACAGAGACCGAGCGACCGAGTAGAGACAGAGAGTGAGAAGACAGAGACCGAGCGACCGAGTAGAGACAGAGAGTGAGAGAAGGATCAGAGACCGAGAGGGGCAGAGACCGAGGCTCGGTCTCGCATACCTCAGCCAACAGAGGCTCGGTTCTGGTCCTAAGAGGCCTCTCTTCTTGGTTTCGGTTCCTAAAGCCTAATTTTCTCGTTTTCACCCCGTTTTAAGCCGTTTTTGACCCGGTTAAGGGTCGGAATGACCCAAATGATTCTAAAAAGTTACGGGAACTTTTGAGAGAGATTTGGGAGAGATTTCACATACTTGGAGAGATTTGGGAGATATTTGACCTTCTTAGAGAGATTTCTCATACAAAGAGATATTTGAGAGAGATTTCACATAGTTGGAGAGATTTGGGAGAGATTTGACATTCTTGGAGAGATTTCTCATACAAAGAGATATTTGAGAGAGATTTCACCTACTTGGAGAGATTTGGGAGAGATTTGACATTCTTGGAGAGATTTCTCATACAAAGAGATACTTGAGAGAGATTTCAAGTGTGGCATTTGTGAGTGTTTGGCTCCGCAATGCAAGGTTCTTGAGCCCCGTTAAGTCATGATTAAGGATCCCACACACTCCCGATGAGTATGCAACATGGTTTTTATCAGTTTAGTTCATTGATTAGCACTCGGGCTTAGGAAATTTTAACACAAGACTTTTCTCAAGTGATGTTTTCCCATTAATATAGCAAGTTATACAGTATGAACATAACACAAACCCTAATACACAAGGTTTAACAGAGTTGACCGGTTTGACTTGATGACTTGACTTGACTCAAGATTGACGATTGTCACATCATCCCCAACGTACAATGAGGAATGGGCAGATCACATGGAGGATTGCCTCAACGAGATAGACGATGATCTATGGCGTTGTGTTACGAGTGGTAATTACTGTCCAGGAAACCTAGAACAAATTCGAACAACATGTATTGCTTCTAATGATGCCTTGCAAACCGATAAACAAAAAGCTAATTAGAAAAAGAGTCTTCGTGAACTTCGTGGTGCTCTTCCACCAGTTATTTACAATTTTGTCCAAGGTTGCAAGACGGCTAAAGAGATCTGGGATTTGAACGAAAAGTATCAAGGTAATGAAAAAACGAAGAAGAACTCATTGAAGCAGTGTTTGCTAGAACTTAGGAAATTTAAGCAAAAGGAAGGTGAAACCATCGAACTCTACTACGATCGCTTGAATGAGTTGATCTTCAAATGTAATCGATATGGAGTTACACGCTCAACCCTCGAAAAAAATCTCACATTTCTGATGGGGTTACGTAATGAGTGGAAGAATATCACATTGATGATAAAGACTCAACAAAGCTTCGATGGCTATTCATTGGGAAATTATACAATGTGCTAAAAGCTCATGAGAGCGAAATCAATGAGATAGATGAAGAGGGAAAGATGAATCTGGGAGGTCCATAGGCATTGGTGTCGAAGGTATCTTCGAAGGATTCTGAGATCGAGGTTGCTAAGCAAGTTCGTTCTGAAGATGAAGGGATCTTGATGATTTCGAGAGGCTGAGGCTGTGGCTTAATACTCCAAAAATAAAGTTTAAAAGTTCTTTAAGAAGCCTTTCAATGATTTCAATGGAAACATCTCATATAGTAAAGGAACTAGAGTGGATTTGAAGGAAGAGAAAAAAGAGAGCAAGACTGTTGTTAAAAAGGATGAAAATAAGCTAAAGGGAGATTCAGGGTCAACTGCAACTATTGTAATGGTGCAAACCATCCGGCAGTAGATTGCATGTTGAGAAAGAGAGAGGAGAAGAAGGATCGAGTTAAAGATGAGGCATATTATGTCGAGAGGTTGGAAAAAGTGAGAGTTAAGACAAAAGGGTTGTCACTGGTTGCGAAGGGAAGTGTTGTTGGGGATGGAACCTATAAGATTTGGTCTTCTGGTTCCAACGATGAGAAAATGAGAAACCCCACACATGGTGAAATGTATGGAAGATTCAAAAGACGGAAATTCAGATAAGGAGAATATTACTGGGAAATTCTTCGTGTCGACAAGAGCAAACAAAACTCCTAAGACATCGAAGGTACATTCTCTTCTTGAATATTTTCACATTCCTTCAAGTTGTTATCATACTGTTTTATCTTATTTTGATGATACTCTCTCTTATGTTAATGATATGCTAATCTCTATTAGTAGCAAATATGAAAGATCAAAAACATTGTTGCTAGATACTCAAAAAAACTTGGGGTCTAAGAGAAGTCGAATAGATAGTCTAGAGCTAAAACTGAATAATATTACTATAGATGGGAAGTTGATTAGGGTAGACAATGTTATGTTAATGAAACAACGTAATATCTACTATAATAGTGAAAAAGAATCTATGCAAAATTAACTGAACTTCATCATTCGTCTAAAATAGGCAAAGAACAACATAGGAAGATATTGCCTTTCTTGGTTTACGAAAGAGAGAAAATAGATACAACTTCCTATGATTGTGGGAAAAAGATATCAAAATTCAATAAAGTCCCTAATGATTCTTATACTTATGGGATTGTTAGAACTGATGAATGTTGGAATGCTAATGAATTAGTGCATATTGTGAATGAGACTGTTACTAAAACTGAACAAATCAAAATTTTGAACATTACTGAGACTTTGAATTTAGACTCTTAACAAAATATTGCTGATATCGAAAATGATTCTAACAATATCAGTGAAATTGAGGAAGAAGAAATTGTTGAATATTCTCAATTATCTTTCGTTAATGTTACTTCGATGGAGAAGGTTAACACTGACTAACCCTTTAAGTCGAAAGTTCATGATTATAACCATGTGGTTGTCGAAGACTGTGAGAATGATAGTGATAAAGATGAGTTGTTGACTGAAACAACTGTTCCATGAGTTTTTGTCGAACATGTTTATGAGGAAACAAAACAATTTGAAAAGGTGATGAAATCAAAATTTTTTTTTAGAGAAACAACAAAGTGAATCCTGAAATCAACAAAATTTTTGAGGGAAACAACAAAGCCACAATGAAAGAAGGATTCTTTTCTAATCAAAACACTGTCAAAAATACCCTAAACAAGAACCCAACATCTTTTCAACGACAAAAACCTAAACAGGTTTTGAAAGTTAAATCAGAAAAATCAGAAGTTGATAATACAACAAATTAACCAGTTTCAAAAAACCAGAAAACAATAGCACAAATTTTCAATAATAATGTTCAAAAAGTTGCAAAAGAGGAAGGTGTTTTGATGTCAAAGACACGAAGCAAAGTCTATTGGAAAAATGACAAAAAATTTCAAAAACAAAAGGTTTTTAAGCAAATACCATGTGAACAAGTTAATACGTTTTCTCAAAATAAGACTTTTGTTCAAAATAAACTCAGTCAAAAGCAAAATGATTTTCAAAAGGGTCAATCTAATATTCAAAAACTAGTTCCAACACCAACTGTTTAAAAAGAAAGATATGAAACTTTTGTACAAAACCAACGTCCATGGAATTTTGTTCCAAATTCTAAAAGTAAAAGGTTTTCACAAAACAAATTTCAAAGAAATGTTGTTCAATGTAGTGAGAAGAAAATTTTCAATCAATTTCAAGGTCAAATGAATTTTTCACAAGGACAAAAGGTTTTTCATCAAACATCGGTTGGTTATAATAAGGAATATCAAAATTGATTTCACAATTCTCCAAATTCGTCTTTTTGAAAACAATCTTTTCCAAAGTGAAATCTTGAAAAGTTGGAAGTAAAAGGAAAGAGAAATGAACTGTTTAAGCCAACACAACCTCAATTTTGAAATCCAAAATCGAAGCAGAAAGTCAAAGCTTTGTGTCTCAAAAGGAAAAATGATGTGAAGAATATAAACCATTGGCTCGAAGGCAAAAAGAAGCAATACCAATCTGGAAAGTTTTCTTACGAACATATTAAATAGGCCTATGAAAGCTACTTGAACGAATCACAAAATGGTAGTTCATCATCATTAGAATCGAGTCCATCAGTGAAACGGTGGAAAGAAGTACTCAAGACAATGGTTGAATCAGAGGAACGGTTGATGGAAAATGAAACTTAGTGTCGAACCTAAAACATTTAATGATTACATTTCAATGCAATAATTAGTCGAAGTTGACATGATAGATAGATTCAAGTTGCAAGTTCGAAATTGGGTTCTAGGTTCATCATTTCACCATTCATTTCAAACTAATATCCAAGGACCTAAAAATCCTTTGGGGCCAAAATTCCTTTAATTGATTTTAAGTACTGTGTGAAGAGCAATACGATGAACATTGGTATATCGAAAGTGGTTGCTCTCTTCGATTTCGAAATGCCTCTGAATGGTTCTGAAAGGCTGGATTTAGTGGTTTGGTCTAGGCTTTACAATGTAATAGTAGAAAGTATATTAGTAGTGGGTTTTGGCTAGTTTACGGTTGTAAAGGGTTTACATCCGTAAACACCTTACAGCCGTAAACTCCTTTCGTCGTAGTCCCTATAAATAGATGGTTGGTCAGACGTTTAGGGTTGTTGATGGTTTTCAGTTCACGGTCTTTCATCGAGTTGTAACAGACGTTTATTGATATAAAACGTGTGCAAGCTTGGTTTATTCTCTTTTAGTCTCTTTATTTTCTTTATGTGATTGTGTTTGCTATTGATCTCTGGTAAGATCCTTTATTTGGACTTTACAATTGGTATCAAAGCTTGGTTGTATCAATCAATTTTGTCAGATTTGGAGCATTATTTGATCTTATTTTCGAAATATTCTTGCGTTTTTGGATAGATCTCTGAAAAATAAGGGGGCTTTTTTCTTTGCGTTTTTCATAAAAAAGGGTTTTTGATTGAGTTTTGGAGCTTCAAAGTCGAAAAATCGGTGTTTTTTGTCGAAACCTGCAAGGGTGTGGCGGAGTTTGCGGCCAACGGCTAGGGTTTCGGAGTTCACGGCCAGAGTTTACCGCCGGAAACGTGTTCAAGGTTGCCGGAGTTTACGTTCGGAAATGACTTAACTGTCGTCGGAGTTTGCGGTCGCCGGTTCGCATCAATGCTTCGCATTTAAAAAAAAATCATGCGATTTGAGGTTGCCGGGGATCGTACCTGGTACCTCTAATTCACAGCCAGTGCGCCTTGCCAATTCCACCAATAGATCCTTTTTGACTTAACTCCGAAATTTTAAACTTAACCACTCCTTGCTGTTTCCAAGTTTCGCAAATTTCACACTTTCAGCCCAAAATTCAATTTCTTTTAGTTTTAAATTCTTTTTTCATCCAAAATAAAAAAAATAATAAAAAAATTATTTTTGATTCTTAATTTAAAATTTTGACTTTGACTTTCAAGTTTGATCTTTGACTTTAAAATTTGGACTTTGACTTTAAAATTTTCAAATTTAGCTTTTCGGTTTGACATTTCAAGTTTGACTTTTGAGTTTAACTTTTTAAATTTGACTTTTAAGGTTGACTTTTGAGGTTTATAATCAAAGGGCTTGACTTTTAAGTTTGATTTTGGCTTCTAGTTGTGCTTTTTAATTGATTTTAAGGTCTACGAGGGAGTTGAAAACATGAAAGAGAGTCGTCAGGATATGTTAAGACAAAATTTCAACATTTTCGATTATTTCCCTGGAGAAACCCTCGAAACTCAGTTGCAGCGATTTACTACACTTACTACTGAGATGAATATAGCTGGGATCTTCTTGTCTAAGTTTGAGATAAAGAAAAAGCTATTGAATTCACTTTCGAAATCATGGGATATGAACATGGCTATCATCAAGAAGACAAAAGATCTCATTCATCTTAGTCTTGCTGATGTAATTAAAGAACTTGATGCTTTGAAGTGTAGAAAAACAATGAGTTCTGAAAACATTCCGATCACTGAAGTTACATGTACTCCATCTTGTGAAACTACGATTAAATTTCTTCGGGAACAAATTGATTTATTAAAAAGTGAAGTTGAGGCCCTAAAATACGAAGCATATCAACTTAGGAAAGGACAGAAACCCATGAAGGCTGAATTAGAAGAAAAAACCAAGGACTTTAGGAAGCTTCAGGAAGAGTATAGCAACAAGTGTGAAAATTATGACTATGTTAAGAGACAACTTGCTGCTTTAATTAATGAACTTGACACTTTGAAAATTAAGTGTGGAAAAACAGACGTTAGTTTCAAAAATTATACTGCGTCAAGTCAGACAATCGAGTCATTATTTGAAACCCAATTAGAATTCAAAGATAATCAAAACAAAGGGTGTAGGGTATGATAGTGTTCCTCCTCCTCTCAATTATAACTACACATCCATCCCTATGACACAGGAAGAAATTGCCAGGGAGGGACATATTCAATATGGCAAACGAGCTGGATTTGTGTTAGGAGGAGTTATTAATGTTGAAAATACTAATGTTTCTACTTCATGTGCATGTAAAGTAGCAGAAGATGAGAACAAGGAGAGCACTGCTGAACAAACCAATGACTCTTTGAACTCCGAATCTATTGCTTCAAACTCTGTTACTCCTAAGAAACCTACCGTTGAGAAATACAGGCCTCTAATTCCAGTGCAACATAATTGTTGTTGCAAGTTTGCGTGTAGGAAAAGCAAGAGACAAGGCATGGATACGCCACCAGGGGTAGGAAGAAATAACTTCACAGTGAAGAAAAAGACTTGTTTTCACTGTGGAACACCTAGACACATTGCCTGAAACTGTCCAAATCGTGCATATGTTCCCTACTGCGCACAAGGATGGAAAAACGTGCCAAGTGGGAGATACTTCAAAAGAAATCCTTCAAGGTTACGTTCAGACAATGGTGACTGGAATGCGCAGAAGGTCAATAATCAAACCCACAAGGCCAAGTATCTGAATCCCAAGGGCATGAAGGAAATGTCGCCAAGAAGTTCAATCCAAGAGATGCTCCAGTGAAACCAAGACCGACTAGGTCAAAGTCATCTCAACGTCCGACTTCAAGTTCCAAATCAAGTGTCGAGGCACCCATCAGATTGAACAAGAAATGGGTTAAACCCGAATATAGATGGGTACCAAAGGTGAAAACTCCCAAATCTTTTAATGACTCTAATATTTCATTTTCTTCTGTTTGTTATAAGCAGGATATGTTATGGGAGAGAGTATCGTGCAAGGATGAAAAAGGTTGTCCCAGATTCAAAATGGATTGGGTTCCAAAAACCAACTGATCCCACTCTGTGTCGGAGCAACTATGGAGGCATATCATCAAACTTTGGTTTGTTGGTAGTGGCTGTTCCTGGCACATGATAGGAGACATCTCTCAACTGTACAACACTCAGAACATTATTTTAGAGTATGTGTCCTTTGCGGGAAGGGAAGAAAGGAGTGGATCACTCATGGGATTAGTACTTCACGATGTGAAGAATTTTTGGATTTGTTTTGAGATTACGCATGCTGTTCTGAGACCTTCTGGATGCAAATTCAATCGGTGACTTACGGTTTGAATTTTCTTCTCTATACTCCTGTGTTTTTCTTAAGCTGATTCGCTTTAAAGAATAATTTTTGTTTTAGGATAGTTTAAATTTGCACTTTTACTTTCGTTTCTCTCCTATGCACAAATTTAGGGGGAGAAATAAAAACAAAACAAAAATTAGAATTTTCTTTTATAAACCCCCACTTATTGTGATAATGAAGCTACTATTCAAATTGCCAAAAACCCAGTCCAACATTGCAAAACAAAGCACATCGACATTAAGATTCATTTTATCAGAGATTGTTATGAACGTTCACTAATTCGGCTGGAATAGGTCCACACTGATAATAATGTGGCGGATTTGTTTACAAAGCTATTTAACAAAGCCCGCTTCGATGTGCTTGTGGGTTTTATGAAAATGATTCATTTTTAGGATTAAGTTTCATTTTTTTTTGTTCTTCAATTTTATTTCTTTATTCCTATTTTATTTTTATTTCTATTTTATTTTTTATCTTTTAGTTTATTTATTTATTTTTGTTTTATCTTTTTAATTTCTTAGGAAAGATTAAGTTTGTGCATTTTATTTTGTTTATATTCTCATCCATGCACAAATTTAAGGGGAGAAATAACAAAAAATCCAAAAATAAAAAAAAAATCCAAAAATCCAAAAACAATAAAAACTCAGAAAATCAAAAATATTGCTGATAAGTTTTATTTATAGGTGTTGTGACGGGAAATGAAATTAGCAGGTGATAACGCGCAATCTGAATCTACGTAATGTACCTAAGTTGAATCGTCTACGCTCTGGGCTTGATGCGCTGGCAGGCACGAAAAACTTTTAAATGGACTTGACTAGGGAAAGCTGAACCTAATGAATTTAAGGACTTGACAAACTTTGACCTAGATAGATCCGTTTAGCTTGACATCACGATGCTCGGATAGGTTGAGCAGGGAGATATACATGGGAATCTACTGTTCACATTAAATAACTCGTATCTAGAACTGTGGATTCACTTTTCCTCGATGTGCGGATTATGTCCTTAATTCCGGTTGGATGGGGTGACTGGGGAATTCTGATAAGCTAGGTATGTAGAAGGTTATTTTCTTTCTTTCTATCTGTTAGACATATGTTGCCTCCTTTGCGTGATCGAAAGATCCGACCTGGATTGTAACATATGCAACTCTCTCTCTCTGCATCTTCTATCTATGCAATTCTTTCCATCTGTTAGCCATATACTATCTCCTCTGTGTGACTCCAAATCTGACCTGATACACAGTATATGCAACATTCTCTTCTTAATCCCCCTAAAACATCAGTTAGTCATATGTTTCATCCTTTGCGTGATTGGAAGAGATCCGACCTGGATGTACAACATATGCATTCTAAATTTATCTTCTCTCTTAATAATTGTCTACTCATCCGGTGTAAGGAGTATTTTGGAAGTCCTTGATGGCTGGGGCATGCCAGGAAGCGGGAAACACGTTCTAGTACAACTAAAATTGAACACATACAAATTGTCTATAGATCTCGCTGCTCAATTTAGTTGGACAACAATATCCATGGTCGTAGTCAGTTAAAAGGTCATAAGAAAGTCTTATTTAAGAATTAGGGCCAATCATGATAATAAAATTCTAATCATCTATATAAGTGTGTGTCATGTCATTGGTAAACTGTCCTAAAAATGGTCACAAATTTTTTGTGTTTAAGTGGACCACAATACTGGCGATCGATCAGACGAAGATGTGAAGATAAGGGTACCGACAAGTGGAATAAGGCTATCCAACAACTTTGATCCCAAATCACTCTTAAAGTTAGCTATTATTTTTGTTTTTGTTAAGTTTATTCATAGTGTTCTTCTAATTTAAATATTAGGGGAGAATTAAAAAAAAAATTCGGAAAATCAAAATTTAAAAAAAAATAGTGTTATTTTTGTTTTATTTCATTTTCAGAAAATATGAAAAATACAAAAATATTTTTGTTTTTGTTTTAATTTGTGTGCTAAGATTTATTTTAGTTTTGTTTTGTCTTGAAAAGTGATTTCAGGTATAGATAAGACTCATGGAGTTTGTGTCGAAGATTTCTGAGCCAAAGCTTCGTCCGTGAGCATCGAAGAAATCTCATTCGAAGGAGCAAGAAATGAAGATCATTCTTTCATCATTTAATCCTTCAACCCCAGAAGCAAGGTGAAGCAGAAATTGAAGATTATGTGACGGATTGCATTGAAGCCTCTTCAATCAATCTGCTGCTATTATTGTACCTACTGAAGTGATCCATAAGATTATTTCTCTCTAATGTTCTCTCTGAAGATTCTCAAACTGAAAGCGCTATCTTTCAAGAATTAGTACGTCAAGCCTCCTCACCCAATGACCTTACAATTGGTCAAGATGAAGTCATTCATTGAATATTCATATGTTCATCTTGATGTTGAGAAGAAATAGAAGATTAAAGCTGAAGCTATGTTGCCATTGAAGATTGACAAGAAGACCCAACTACTTTTTAGGGGGGAGATTGTTGGGTTAATTAAGAAAAGAAAGCTATAAACCAAAGGGGATATTGTTGGGTCAAAATATGGTTTATACTTTGCTTTTCTGGGCAATTATATTTACTGTAATATTTTATGAGTTTATGGTCAGGTTTACGGCCAAGGAGGTGTTTACGGCCATAAACCTTGTTTACGGCCTGGCCGTAAACCCATTTTCAGCCCATGTACTGTTAGCTCATATTCCCTAGTATATATATATATATATATGTGTGTGTGTGTGTGTGTTAGGGGTGAGGAGTAGATTTTGATGAACACGAAGATAGATTACGGCCATAGAGAGAGAGAGAGAAAGGAGTGTGTGTGTGTAACTATGTGAATCGTTTTTAAAGGAACTTTATTCTAATCAATTCAAACAAGATTCATATTATTCTTCTTCTCCTTCTATTCTATTTGATCTGACATCATCCGTTTGATTGGGATTCCGCACCATCAAACGGATCTGATTGATACACAGGCAAATTAGGGGCTTACAATAATTTGACCCAGCAAAGTATAAACCATATTTTGACCCAACAGGTTCAGAGTTACCTTTGTTGTCATGGAAGAAATGATGTTAGGTGTACACTGTCTGGAAGTCGATACTTCTTACATTGAATGTTTGGTAACATTTTACTCTTTTTGATTCCAGTATTATAAAACAAAAACTCCAAAAATATTTTCTTATTTTTGTCTTTAAATTTCAAAAACAAAAAATTCCGAAAAGATTTTCTTATATTCGTCTTTAAATTTCAAAAACAAAAATTCCAAAATGATTTTCTTATTTTTGTCTTTAAATTCAAAAACAAAAATCCAAAAAGATTTTTTTCTCATTTTGTTTTGTATGTTTAAGAATTTTTGTGTCTTAATGTTTCAAAATACTGAGGTGGCGAATGCTCATTTGCTTACATTCAAATTGGGACATGTATGGCATCACACTATAACACTAGGTAGGTGTCCCTAGAAGCATGTTTTTGTATGTTAACCATAAGACTCATAGACTCAATGTGTTTCGAAGCCTTAATGGATCTCTCACTACGAGTGTTCCTTCCCATTTAAGCTATATTCACTTTATTCGAAGAACTACGTTTTTCTTCTCATTTTGAGTAAAGAGATTTCTGCGAAGTCTTATGTTACTCGTAGAGGTACACTGTGTTTTCAAAACCAATCTTTTTCACCAAAATTGTTCTTCACGAATCACACACATCCCTGCGTATCCTCGACATCTCTGGTAGAAATCAACCATAATGTAGATATTACACAAGTCTATGTTTATGGTCCTGATTCACTTTTCCATGATGATGTTGAAACCTAACATTCTCAACTTTTATGGAATTGACTATGAATTTTATGGTCAAGATTTTAACGAAACATTTGTTTATGTACCAAAATTCGATATTCAAAATTGTATTCTTTCAATATGCTTGGTCTTGACAAAATGTTCTTTCACCAATACATTTTTCCTAACAATATCCAACTCTTTTTTTTGGAACATGGTTTTAGTCTGAATATCTATTCTAACTCTTTTCACTTTGAAACACTACTCAACCTCACTTGTTCCTGACTACACTGGTCATACAAGTAAGTTTGTTTACTTAAATCACACTTATGTTCAGTTGTAGTTTGGAACAAAATTAAGCCTGCCTTCGAAGCCTGTGCAAGAAAAGGCCCTTTGATACTCATTAAGGAGTACTCAATTGTACTTCATGGGATACAACACAAGCAGTTCCTCATCTTTTTTGATGTCGAATGAAGTGATCTTTGCTTGGGATCCAACTCTTTTACATCGAATTATTATTTCATGTCACAATAGACACATTTTTAAATTTGATTCACGCTATTTCTTTGGCACACATTTGCACTGGAATCCTCGAGGTTTTAGGTAATACCAACGCAAACCTAGATTTTGCAAAGTCTGGATATTATTTCGCTTTTTAATCTTAAAAGAAAATGAGCCTTACTTCATAGCGAAGGTCGAAGTGCTATCTTGACGACGAAGCTTTATGGTAACATAACGAAGGTCAAGTGACAGTTCGTATCTCATTGGGATCAATGAAATGTTTTGCGGATGTGATAATTTAGCTCTTTCACAGGTATGTAAGGAAAATTGATGATCGCTTTTTTGATGTGGCGACTTTTCTAAAAACAAACCCTTACATAACGCTACACGTGGAAGAATTCATTGGTGAAAGATTCAAATTCAAATTCTATGTTGATTATAAAAGGATTTTTGTGGACTAAATTTACGAATTTACTCACTATGGTTAAAATTTCCCCAAATATTCTTTCCCGATAATCATTTCTTCACAAAATTCTCACAAACCCTAACCGTGGAGGCACCAATTGGTCATGTTGATCCATTAAACATCATTGAAAAAGCGACATCTCAGCCAATAATGAAGATTCAAATCTCCAACTTTAGTTTTCAACTGGTCATGTAGATTTGTGGTAAGGGATATCAGTTCTTGATAGTAAGTTTGATAAGCTCTCGGTAGTCGATTCACATCCTAAATGATCCATCCTTCTTTTTCACAAACAACACTGGTGCTCCCCAAGGCGAGAAACTCGGCCTAAGGAATCCTTTGCTAAGTAGCTCATTCAGTTGGCTGGATAGCTCCTACATCTCCACCGGGGCTAATCGATAGGGTACTTTGGCTACCGGGGTAGCTCTAGGAATCATATCGATTCTAAATTCGACTTGTCTCGTGGGTGGTATTCCTGGAAGATCTTCGGGAAAAACATCGTGAAACTTATGTCAGGCACGCTCTTGATGTCCTGGACTTTGCGTTTCACATCCACGACATGTGCTAAAAACGCGTGGCATTCATTGCATAGGTACTTCCGAGCTTGGATACATGAGATAATACGAAGAGTGGTACTGTGTGACAACCTGAAATTTATTCCGTCACTGTAACCCATTTCCGTTAATAAAACTCGTTTTTATTAAATTTTTCTGTTAACATTTTGGATCATGAAAATTAAACTGAGACTTTTATTATCACTTCATAAGTGTTGGAACGGATTAGAAACACGTGAAACACCCTCAATATTCCCTTGAAAAGTTTTTAGTTACGATCAAGTCGAATTACGACCATTTAATCGGGTACAACCATAAGCTCCGTTTAACGTCAGTATTGGGTAGATTCCCACCTGGCCACAAACTCAAACCTTATATAAGGGTTGAGTGGTCACCAACTTGAGTTTTTCCCACTCTAGACACACTCTCTCTCTACCCTCTCTCTTTAAGACCCGATTTCTTCCAAGAATCTTCAAGTTTTCGTCCCCAAACTGTAAGTTCTCTTACCCTAGATTGTATTAAAGCTCATTTCATGTCCATATAGCATTAAAATCACCCAAGAATCACAAGAAACTTCTTAGGTCGTAAACCCTTAAAAGGCTGCCAAAATGCCCCCTAACTCCTTCCTTATGCTTAGAGACTAGCTTAGATCATACCCTTGAAGTGTTATGGACCTTAAACATCAAGTTTGAAGGGTTGAATGAGGGTTTATGTCCCAAGAACCTTCTTAGGCCGTAAACTCCCTCAAGTGGTGCAAAATGTGCCCTAAACCCATTACTTAGCCTTGGACCTTAACCTAGAAACTTCTATGAATGAGCTTAGGACCACAAAAACAAAGGAAATGATGTGTCCAAAGGTTTACGACCGTAAACCCTAGTGTTTACGACCGTAAACTCCCAAGGAATGGCCCAAGGTCCGCAAACTCCATGGGAGTACCCTTTTGAACCCTAAATCACTTCTCAAGCCTTGGATTTAACCTTAGAACCCATCCTAGTGATCCAAGAGATCTTTAAGCACACAAATACACCCCTCCCATGAGTTTACGGCCGTAAACTCACCTAGGGTGGGTAGTTGAGGAGTAAACTCCATAGTGAGGCCTTACACTCCTTTATTGCAACCCAATAGCCTCCTAGCACTTGACCAAAGTGTTTTCTTTGCATTAGGATGTTTATACATGTTTAATTAGTGTTTTAATCACTAATTATACGTAAACATATGCTTTATATGTTACGAGGGTCATTAAGTGTGTTCAAGTCTTCACTTGACACCAAGCACTCAACCGACACTTCCATCCGATCCACTCGCTGCAGGTGAGTTCATACCCCTTAATTAACCTTTCAAATGTTTTTAAATGTTTTTATCGGGGGGGGGGGGGGGTACAAGTTGAATACAACAAGTTATAGTATCAATCACATGTGATTTATAACGTGCAACCAAAAAGGATTTTCTATACTTTTAACTACATTGTTAACAAAACTATTTTAGATAATTATCAAATGCATTTTCCATGTAAAATTGTTATTAAACTATTTTCAAACTATTTTTAAACCTCTTTTCTTTTAAACTATATCTACACCAATATATATATATAAGTAAGACTTGAAGGACCTAGGACTGATAGCTCGCCTTACTTCCTGTTCTTGTTTGATTATTGACTTAGGGTATACTGTTATCTATACGAATGTCGTTGAATTCTTAGTTATATATCATATATATTTGTGTTAGATATGAAAGTCTTCACTTAGTTCAATACCTTTTGTAAATCAAAGGCATGCAATCCCACGTTCTATTTAACTATAATAGGTATAGTTAATATTACTGCTTATTACTCCTATCGCTATGATGCTCACTATAATTACTACTATTATGAGTTAGTACATGTTAAATACTATGCAAGGAGAACACTCTATACACTGTACTAAAAAGTTCATTATACTATCATACAAGAGAATACACTAATCCAGAATGTGACACACTATTCCTCTATACAGCACTCTACTATGCAAACACTGTGTAAACAGAGCATCCTGGAGGGAGAGAAAACACTACATGTATAGATCTATACATGAAAGACACTATCACATCCCGACTGTTAACTACAGTCTGAGCTGACTAGGCCCTAAGGTGACAAAACATCGCTACACTACGTATGACTGGGAAGGTCATCGGACACTCTATTATCACTCAGTTTGGTTACATGAGAGATCACATTCAGACCCTAATTAACGCACTAACAATTAAAGGCTAAATTAACTTCCCGAAGTGTATATATATATATATATATATATATATATATATATATATATATATATATATATATATATATATATTACTAACTGGAGTTTGCATCACTACTATATCCAGCTGGCAGTAAAACTGCTGAGATAAGATATTATCTTTCCTCATCTACTTTACATGAATGAAATCTATAACTATATTTTTATAACTGAAAGTCTCATTGGGAAAACTTTTACACACTTAAAGGATCAAACTTACAAATATTCAAGTCTGGAAAATATAGGATTTTCTAGGGAATCATAGTATTTTCAAAGCATTGATAACAACTATTATATTACATGATTGTAAACACTTTTATACAAGCAACAACACTAAATTCTTATGAACTCACCAGCTTTATGCTGATACTCGTTTTCTAAATAACTTGTATTCTTAGGTTAAAAATAGACAGGGACTGATGCAACTTTTGAGAAGATGGAGCACATACAAGACCCATCTTTTATTTTTGTTTATACTTTTGGTGTCTATCAAACTATATAGAACATGCGTGTATTACAATTACTATATTAATGCAATGGTTGTGGTCACTTGTTTGTACTATTATGCATTGTTATGATACCGTAGATGATGTCCTCCACCCCAGAACGCATTCCGCCGTTCTCGGTTTTGGGGTGTGACATACTGGGTTTGTTGCCATAGATAATGAGGGTTTCGTCGGTTGGTAGATTAAGGCGAACGGCCTTATCGTAACATAATATGTCCGCATGATGAGAACTCAGCCAGTCCATGCCTATGATGACATCGAAACTCTTAATCGAGACTGGCATGAGGTTGATTGGAAAGGGGTTATCGTTTAGAGTTAGGGTACAGTTTAATTATATCTCCTTAGTGCCTTCTATTTTACCGTTAGCCATTTCTACTATAAACGGTTCACTTAATGACTGGGGTGTTTGCTTCAACAGGCCTTTAAAATTATGACTCACAAAACTCCTCTCCGCTCCACTATAAAAAAAATGCATGCATATCGAGAAGAAACGTACCCGTAACAAAAGTGGGGTCTGCAACGGCTTCATCTTGTCCCATTGCGAACACTCGGTCCCTTCTGTCAGTATTCGTGTTGTTTGCCTTTGGGCAGTCCCTGCGGTAGTGCCCCATGGCTCCACACTCAAAGCAGGCTTGGCATACTCCGACATTAGCAGTGGGGTTGGCTTGTCGGGCTGGCTCTTCGCAGAAGCGGGTCGTATGCCTCTTCTTATTGCACATGGTGCATTGGAGGTCACGGCAAAGACCGTGGTTGTGGAAGTTGCATTGGTTGCACTTCGGAAGTTCCCCATTGTATGAACTTGTGGGTGCAGTGGTGGTTGGAACAGCAATAGCGTGAGCCGCCACCACTTGTTGTTTCTTGGGGTTCCTCTATAGGGTTTGTCCCCTTCTATTATTCCAAGGCCTTCCCTGGCCCTGTACCTCCTTTGATGGATCGGTAGTAGCTACAATAGTTCCCTGTTTGACCCTATGGTCGATGAGTCGCTGAGCCAGGCGCTTATATCTGTTGAAAGTGATAGGGTTGGAGGCCAAAACATAACCTTGAATCTGGGGTGACAAACCCCCAAATGTACCTCTCAACCTTTTTCTATTATGGGTTGACCATGGCAAGGCACAAGGTAGCAAGGTCGCTGAACCTGGCCGTGTAGGCGACTAGGTCAGACCCAGTCATCTTCAGGTTCCGGAGCTCCTGTTTTAGCTTTTGTATCTCGCCTCTTGGGCAATATTCCTCCTGTAGTAGGACCTTCAAATCCGCCCAACTCATGGCGTTAGCGACGTTGAGAGTCACGAACTTCACATGGCTTTTCTACCAGGTGAGGGCTTGATCAGTGAGGGTGCAATCAACGAACTTGACTTTGCTCGCTTCTTGGCAAGAGCAAATCTCAAAGACCGTTTCGATCTTTTCAAACCATTGCGTCAGTGCAATGACTCCCCCAATGCCATTAAAAGTTTTTAGCTTTGCGTTGGAGAACTCCTTCTAAGTACATTCACTTACGTGACCATGACCAGTGCCATGGTTGGAATGATTCGTGCTGCTTCCTCCCCTCGATTTCCGTTGGAGTTTATTTGTGAGAGGGTGGCGGTCACTGTTGCCATGATAGTAGCCTGGACCATGGCCGGATCATAAGCTGCTGGTGGAGGTGGTGTTGGTACCGTGCTCGGTCTGGGTCTTAGGTTTGGACAAGGAGGCATCATGCTTCCAAGAAATAAAAATAAAAGACTATAAGTTTTGGTTGTTGAGAGTTGAATGATAATGAGTGAACTATCTTTAATAGTTCAAGAATTTGGTTTGACCAACACAGGGCTTTGAGTTCGATTCACAAATGGAGTTTGAATAACAATAAATAAAATCATGAACTCGAATGAAATGCACAAAATTAACACAAGAAAGAGGTATGCCCTATATATATATATATATATATATATATATATATATATATATATATATATTAAACATATGGTTGGGTTACATCTGAAGTTAGAAAATTTTGACCTTTCTAAAGGTCTCTGATTACCGAAAGTTAAAGAAAGTAGAACTTTTAGCCGATGGTCCTATTCTATATCAAAATTTGGGAGTTAGGCGAGCACTACTTGCTGTGCGGATTACGCTTGGAGCTTGACTCCAAATCTGAGTGCTTGGTTCCCATGAGATGCCTATCAAAGGCAACTTGTTGCTCCCTCAAATCCCTCATTTTGGATAGAGCTGCAGTCATTTGCTCCTGGAGGGAGTTGGTGTGGAGTTGATCATTCCCTTGAAGCATGTTTAGGCGATAGATATCAGCTTCGTTTTCTTCCATCCTTATGTCAACCTTGAGAATCCGGTTTGCTTGGACTCCAGATTGATAAGCCTGGTTGGCAAGTTTGCCTACCACAACTGGGAGTGCTCGATCAACTGGGAGTGCTCGATCTACCACATAGTGTACTCAAACAGAGCTTTTTGAACATTTCATTTTCAATGATATTCTTATTGCTTCACAAAGAGATTACAAGACTCAATTTTTAGACATTACATTGACCTAAAATAACGGGTTGTTAGAGTCGGTCCAAATACTATTGGGTTGATCAAACAGAACCGCAAGGGTAAATTTACCTCTGAAGGCAAATACCCTTTGATAAAATTTGGTATATTCACAGAATCAAGTGAAGCTTATGCCTCTCATGAGCCATCTAACCACATGAAAATTTATGGTGATGTGATCACAGTGTCAGATCATGAAGAGGGCAGGGTTGCTCCGGTTGTAATTGTGGCCGAGGAACATGAGTTGACATCTGTACACGTTTAGAGTGATTATAGAAAAAGTGGGGATGCTGATAATGATGATGAAGATCCTAAAGATTTTGATTCTATTTTTTGGGGGTAATTTGTCTCCACATGATGATGTCGAGCTTGATATGAGTTTTGTTGATGATTTATGCCCGTCACAAGATGACATGGAATCATTTTTTAATTTATTTGGTGATGATGTTCAAGATACAACGCCTCCAGTGCTTAATCAGACTGTCGGTTCTTCAAATCCTATGGATACAGCTTCAGGGCTTCCTCCCCCAAATGTTGAGATTCCTACATCTTAGGCATCTGCGAGTGACCCGCCTAAGGCTCATATCTATGTGCCTTTGTTTAAGTGAAGAAGATTAGATCCCAAGACATGGGTAGTGATTCAGGATTCGGTCCAACCTATTCAACCTGTACTGGCCACCTCAATCACATCTCTAACAACAACTGCTGAACCTGATCTTGATTAACCTAGAACGAATTTTGAAGCTGGTGCTCTTCATCCCCTGAGCCTGTATCTGTGAGAACTAGAATTTGATCAGTTACGCAGGGACAAGGCTTGAGAAGACAAACCTTGAATGAATGCTTAAGATCAATGTATGCCTACTAAAAGAAGTTCAAGTCTTAACTGGAAAGACCAGTCAACTCTTAGATATAATATTCAACAAATGATCAAGGCATTAAATGATGAACTAGAGTTAATGATCAAAGTAAAGTAAAGATAATAAAAATGAAGAAAAAGAAGAACGTTTGAAAGATATTAAGTGACGAGTAAAAATGCCAAAATGTCGATCGAAGATTCGTATCTTATCTTGTATTGAATGCTCCTTTATATAGGAGAGAATGTTATAGTGAGTTAACCAAGTAACTTACATAGGACTGGACAATAGAACTATTTCTAACATTCTGATTGTCAAATACAAAAAAAGGGTAAGTCCTATGAAACATCACATCAGTATAAAGATAACTAATGACAAATGACAAAATGGATGTTCTTCCGGATCTGCATACATTCCGGACGTGAGTGTCACTCCGGAATGTGTTTCTCTTAGAGTTTCTCTTCCTCTCCTCCTGTTCTGCTTCGGAGTAGGTTCCGGATCACTTTTCATTTTGGAACCAACCATCTGCAGAATATTTGCTTAGGATTGCTAGATGTTCACTTTCAGGTTCCAACAATCTCCCTCTAAGTGAACATAACAAACCAACAAGCTTAGATATGTTCTTCTTTGATGAAGGTGTAGGCCCGGAATACGGACTTTGATGTACCATGCTTGTTGACTCCCAAAATTTTCCTTTACATGTTCCGGAGCATCAGTCTTGGATGCACGCGAAATGAACTTTTTTAAAGCTTTGGTTAGAATCAGGTGTTTGTCCAAGACTCGAAAGCAGTCATTCTTGTTTGTTTTTATTGTGGTGTAAATAAACCCTAGAACAGGTTCTTTAATAGGACCATGAGCGAGGAGTTCAACTTCCGGAAGGAAAAAATCAATTTTAGGAACAAATTGCTTAATTACATAAAGATGAGCAAGTTTGTAATCTCTTCGGCTGAATTCTGCAACATAGTCTTTGAGAAAACTTAGTTCATCATTATAGGTTCCCATACTGAGGTCATCCTTTTGATTTTCTCTGAAGTAGGCGACCAAGGTAAAAATGTCGTTCAAATTCATTGATGGAAAGTCTGCATCAGAAACTGTAGTAGGAGTGGGCTTGTTCCGGAGAATGTGAAAGCAGAACACCGGACAGTGTAACTCAAATTTTACAAGAATTTTTCTTCTGAATTTGTTGACTTGAGTAATCTTTTTCTTCGACCACACTTCCTTGAATGGCATGGTGTTCTTGGAATAGAAAGTATCAAGTATTTCTCATTATGTTCGGATAATGATTTATGGAGGATCTGTGGGATGAAGTGGAGCAAATTTGGTGTAGTACTTGCTGTAAGGGGAGAGAGGGAGATCGAGCTGCTCAAAGTCATTTTAGGGAATGTATTAGGACATGGTTGGACTGATTTCATGAATCTAACGGATGCCTTCACGACAAAGAGGAGATATCCTGTGCATTGGGTTAGGATTATCTTTCAGAGCCTGGATCCGGATGCTTTCTTCAAGAGCTTGATTTATTTCATCCTGAGACCATCCATGTTCTTGTTTGAGCGGAGGTCCGAAGTGCATAGTTGTCATTTGTTTCTTGGCTTTGTCTTTTTTAAGTGTAGAGATGACCATCTTCATATTCTCATCAATCGTCAATTCCGGAGAAGGATTTGGAAGTGGGTATTTCGGAATGTCATCAGGGATCCAAAGTGGAGAGCCCTGATCGATTGGAGCAATTTTGGGATGCAGATTTGGAGACTATTCGGAAGGAGTGGCCCGGAATGCCTGGACCGTCAAAAAGGTTGTGGCCTTAGCCATTTTCACAGCTTGTTCAAAAACTACCAGAAGAGAGGATGGCCAAGAAACTGCAGACCATATCCTCTTTTGTGCTTCAGTGATTACTTTCAGAATGGACATTTTGGGAGCTTGAAGAGCAAGGATGCCTTTAGGAGCGTCATCAGAAACATGTTCGCTTTCATCTTCACTTTTTTCATCTTTGTTTGTTTTGGAAGGAGAGAGAATCTGAACATCAATATATTCTGATTCTTCTTTATCTCAAAGCGAGAACTGAGTAGCCGGTTTCCATGTTTTACTAGGTCCTTCTCCCCCTCTTGCATCGGTAATCCGGTGGACTGGTGCAAGTAACAGAGAATCCTTAAGATCATCAAATTTGGAGAAGAATTTTTGAAGGTCTATGGTGAGTTGAAAAGAAAGAGTATCATAGGCTTTAGAGGTGGGAGCTTGCTCTGAAAGGTGCTTTAAAGTGTTGCTGAGGATAACAATCATCTCATCAAATTTCCGGTTCGGAACATCAACAATGTTCCAGGTTGAACAAACAAGTTTGATGAGGACTTGTTGAATTATCATGTTCATCTCATCTTTTTGCTTGATCTCCTTTTCCAACCTCTGAATCTGTTTTTCATGGAGAATGTGGGTCTGCTTAATTAGGTCATTGGTAGCAGACACCAAGTCACCGTGTAGCTTAAGCATCAAAGAGATGGTGTTGAGGTAATTGTCCACGAGAACATCGTAGTTAGAATCGACCTGTTCCATGGTATGCTTGATCATGAGGGAGATTAATTGATCTACTTGAGCTTCTCTTTCAGCAATCGACGGTCCGAACTATTGGGAGAGAGATCGAAGAATAGTATCAAGTTTCGCATCTAGTCCGAAGACTGTTTGATCCAGTTTGGAGTTGAGTTGGGTAATTTAGGTTTCTACTGAGGACACTTTGGCCATAGTGTCCGATACATTGTTGCGGATATCTAGGAGAGCAAAAGGGTCAACATAGTCACCAACTGAGGATTCCGAATCGGAGTCGGAGTGTTGCGGAGGAGTAGGATGAGTTGAAGGACCGGG
This sequence comes from Lactuca saligna, assembly GCF_052625555.1. Classification (NCBI taxonomy): domain Eukaryota; kingdom Viridiplantae; phylum Streptophyta; class Magnoliopsida; order Asterales; family Asteraceae; genus Lactuca; species Lactuca saligna. The sequence goes on along the minus strand of NC_136423.1, from coordinate 82,866,685 downwards.
CTTGGTGGTAGCATCATCTTCTTGATGTTTGGAGAGTGATCCGCTGGCGGGAGTGGTTGATGATGAGGATCCGAAGTCATGTGTAGAGTTAGAAACAGTTGCCTTGGATTTGAATTGAGTAGAAGCCTTGAAGGTGTATTTCAGAATAATACTTGCTTCATCATCCAACATTACTTCTTCCGAGATTTCTTCTTCCGAATCGATTTGGAAAGCACTTGGATGAATGGTGACAAGTGGTTGTTTTGAAGAAAGCTCAAAATCTGCATCTGCATCAGTAGGAGGGACATAGGGCATATTGCTTTGAATAGCCTTATTCCTCATAGAGATTAAATTGGATTCCACTTGAGCTCATGACAGGTCCGGACATCTAGATGCAGCCTTGTTAAAAAAATCTTCCTAATAGGGATCATTAGACCCTGGTCATCCTTTACTCCTTCCGGGTATCAGACCAGTTCCGGAGTGTGTGCGTGTTGAAGCGATAATGGGAATATCAAATTTGACACGTGAATGAGTTCCACGGGGCGGGAAGGAACTTTGATCAACACCAGCATCACCCTTTTGGGTGGTAGAGGGTGGATGGTGTGGAGACTCCCCGTGTGTGTGCTTGTGTTTTTGAAACACTGAGGGCACTTCCGATGAGTGGGTAGGTGGGGTATGTGGACGACGAGAATCAGTCGGAATGTCATGGATGCTAGCTTGTTGAGAGGGGGCACTGACTTTGGTTTTCTTTTTGGCTCTGAGTTTTGTGGGAGAAGCTTTTTGTTTGATTGATTTCTTCAGTTTAGGTCCGGATATGACAAGGCGAGCCTCTACCGAAGTGGGGTTAATAGAGACTGGGGCATGTCGTGTTGGGTTGAACACAACCGAAGTCTCTAAATGATGTTTTAAATAAGGAGATTCGAAAGGAATGACGGCCAATATGTGGTTCTGAAGTCATCGAACCGGACCAAAAGATGATTGGTCCGGAATTCTATATGACTTAACGATTTTATAAGAGATGCATACCTTCGGATGGATTGTGCTAACTGGAAGTGGTTCCAAAAGTTTAGTGAAGAGTTGTTGTAGAGTCAGGGCCTAGAATCTAGGGCTCGAAATTTCATTTGGCTTCCTTTTAATGGTGAGCTTGCAGATATCTTTCCATAAAACTTCAAGGAGTTCCACATCGTTTGTGCGTCAGAGTAGATGCTGAAGACAAGGTTCAGCCAATCCTTGTTCAATGTATCGGTATCTCCATGCTTTCCAAATAATCAATGTATGATGAGATGCATAAGAACAGTCCAGAGACCTGAAACAACAAATTTCTTGAAATCCTTGGCCTTGTAGTCTTGTATATAGCCAATGTAGTGTAGGAACGTCTGGAATTCTTCAGTACTTGGTTCAATAACTTTGACACCTCTAGGATTAGGTTCGACACCGATCGCCTTGATAAAGGTTGATTTGTAAATGGGAATGGTGCGATCACCAATAATGTTGATTTGTAGAGCATCATCTTGAAGTTTGATGCTAGTGAATACACGATGAAGATGATGAAGTGGTAGCGGTGGATCTAGGATTTTGGTCAGAGGAATGGAGATAGGATGATTGGCGATGAACTCGATCATCACTCTGATCGACTCATCGTAGCTAAGTGGATTCAGAGAGAATAGTTGAGCTGTATTTCTAAGAAAAGGGTCTTGATCAGCAGAAGAAGAAAAACCCTTTGATCATTTTGATGATTTCTTCCTTGCGATGGATTTTTTTGGGAGTGGATGCAATTTGAGTTGGATTCTGTGAAGACGCAATTGTTGAAGGAGGATGAGTGCTTGAAGAACATGAAGAACAGTGAGAGAGCTTAAGGGTTTTGTAGGTTTTGATCGCGTAAGGAGTGAAAAGGGGTTTTAATGGGTATTAATAGGTAAGGGAGGATGGGTCAGGTTAAAAAAATAATGATGATGATCCGGGAATAAATCGGTTGCATTAAATGAGTTTGCGCTTTTTCGGGGGTTGAGATGACAGGGAAGGTGAAAGGTTGAATGGATTGTAGTTCAAAATGGAATTATCAACCTGCGATTGAATGTTTGCTTTTATAGATTGTGCAATCATCATACATATATCAAGACAGATTGGATAAGAATCCCGAAAGAGTCCATTGCTGACAATTCATCATAAGATCCTTTGGTATTCCGGAAGGATGAGTCTGGAACAACTATTATCTGGTTGGTGCATTGGTGAGTTCTGAAAATCTTCTTTTGAAACAGTTCTGGAGAGAGAGATCTCCCGGAGCAAGCTCTAAGGTTTCGGAAAAAGGTTTGGGGATCTAGAGAAAGAACGTGGAGTTCCAGAACAAGGTTTAGGGTTCCGAAGTAAGGGCATGAAGTTCTAGAATTATTTATTTTTTATTTTTTTTATTTTTTTATTTATTTTTTTTTAATCTTTTTTGAAGAGAGCAAAGAACCAGAGCAAATATTAAAAATTCCAGAGTTGATGATCCGAAGTAAAACTTCTGGAGCGCAATTTGAGAACAGGTTTAGAAGATAATTCCCTTCCAGATATGTACTTAGGGTGAAATGATTAGCTTAACACTGAAGAGATAGTTGGAAATAAAGACAAGTAAAATGATCCTTTGTATTCGTAAGTAAAATTGTTCCGAAAAGAAAATTTGACATGAGAACCAATTTTTCTACGAAATACTGCAATCAGAGAGAACATTTCTCTTGGAAGAACTGAGGATCTGACATCATCATACCCATTTTGTTCAGAAAACCATTGAATTTGGTTTTGTCTAATGCCTTACTATAGACATCAACAATCTCATCGTCAGATGGAACAAAAATAAGTTCAATGTTACCATTTAGAACATGATCTTTAATGAAAAGGTACTTGATATCAATGTGCTTTGTCATGAAGTGATGAATTGGATTGTGAGAATTTGCAATAGCACTTTGAGAGTCACAGTAGATAGGAATGCGTTGAAATCGATAACCATAATCCAAGAGTTAGGATTTCATCCAAAGAACTTGTGAGGTACAGCTGGTAGCAACAATATATTCAGATTCGGTTGTAGAGAGAGCAATGTAGTTCTGTTTCTTGGATGACCAGCTGACTAATCGTCGAACTAGAAATTGACATCCACCGGATGTACTTTTCCTATCAAATTGAAGTCCACCAAAGATTGAATCTAAATAGGATTGAAGAAGGAAGCTTTCATTTGTTGGGTACCAGATTCCGAGATGATTAGTACCTTTAAGGTATCGGAAAATCTACTTAACAACCAGAAGATGAGACATCTTGGGATTAACTTGAAATCTGGCACATGATATCCGAAAGACTTGCTGTTAGATAAAGCAGAGATCCAATCATTCCTCTATATTTCTTTTCATCAACTGCGACACTTACAAGATCAACAAAGATCTTGTGACCAAATTCCATAGGTACTTTGGCAAAGGCATAGGTGTCCATAGAGTACTTTTTGAGAAGTTTCGAAATATACTTCTCTTGGTGAATAAAGATTCATCGGTTGGTCTGTTTGACTTGGAGACCAAGGAAGAAACTTATTTCCCTATTCATACTCATTTGAAATCGATTGATCATAAGCTTAGCAAAGTTAGCAACCATGGTCGAATTCATAGATCCAAAAATGTTGTCGCCCACATAGATTTGTACGAGCATGAGATGCTTACCATTGGATCTTTGGAACAGAGTTGGATGAAGAATTCCCTTATGAAAGCCTGAACACTTAAGAATGTCGGTAAGGATCTCGTACCATGCGCGAGGAGCTTGTTTAAGACCATAAACTGCCTTACGGAGTTTGTAGTAGTGATTTGGAAATGCAAGATTAATGAATCCAGGAGGGTGTTGAAGATATACTTCAGTGTCAAGTTCACCATTGAGAAAAGCACTCTTAACATCCATTTAGTAGACTTTGAAGCTTTTGTGAGCAGCATAAGTAAGGAAGATTCTGATATCTTCAAGTCGTGCAACAGGAGCAAAGGTTTCATTGTAGTCGAGCCCTTCAATCTGAGTAAACCCTTTGGCAACAAGTCTTGCTTTGTTCCGAATTATAACTCCTGCATCGTCTAGCTTGTTGCGAAATACCATCTCATGCCGACAATAGGATAGTTTGGAGGGGGAGGTATGAGAGTCCATACTTCATTCGGTCAAATTAGCCAATTCTTCTTGCATGGCTGTGATCCAGTCAGAATTCTCTACTGCTTATTTAATGGATTTGGGTTCCATCACGGATATGAATGCTGAGAAATGACATTCATTTTGGATGCTGGAGGTAGAACGATTTTGTACACCAGCATTGAGGTTTCCAATCACTTGGTTTGGAGGATGATCTTTGGTCCATATATGCAATCTTGGAAGTTCTTGAGCAACGGATGAGCCAATAGCAACAATAGGATTGAGTTACTCCTCCTGAATGATTTGAACTTGATGATGATGCTCCCCCTAAAATTTTGAAGTAGAGAGATTTAAATCATCGTTTGAAGGAAAATCATGCAAATTTTCATTGTCATCAAAATAAGCAACTGCATCTTGGAAACCGTCAATATTTGATTCAAGAAATGAGTAAGCATTCTCCCCCTCAACCTGAGATGGTTGAAACGGTTCAGAATCAAATGGAGCGAGACTTGGAATTAGACCCGAGACATTTTGAGAGATGGGAGCTTCAGGAGTCGATGTTGAACTTTTCCTTGTTCGAGATTCCTAATTATGAGTTGTTTCAGACGGTCCAAAGAGAGTGTCAAAATCAACTTTATAAATTACTTGGATGTATGGATATTCTAGGGATGGAGCATCAGACTCCATGATGTGAGTTGTAACGTGAGTAGGACTGGAATTCCGAATGAAGTTGTCATCAAAGGTAAAATCAAAACTTTCTTCAATAACTCGAGTACGTCAGTTGAGGAGCTGAAAAGCCTTTGATTTAGAGGAGTATATAAGGAAAATTGCTTCATCAGCCTTGGGTTGAAACTTGGTAAGTTGATCACGATTGTTCTTGATGAAGCATCTGCATCCGAAGACATGCAGAAATGAGATTGTAGGTTTGCGATAGAGGTGCACAAAAATCGATCCTGAATCGGTCCTAGATCGGTCCTAAGTCGGTCTCTTTTTTTTTGGATCGGTCTTTTTTTGGACCGATCTTTTTTAGACCGGTCCTAGTCGGTTCTTGGTCGGTTCTTTTTCGGTCCCATCCTTTTTTGGATCGTTCATTTTTCGGATTGGTTTCGCTCTAAACTAGTCTGATACGAGTCTTTTTCCGGTTCGGTTTCAGATTTTTCGGGTTCGACTTCAATTTTTCCATTTTTTTTGCTACATTTTGTAACATTTTAAATCATTATCCATCAAGTATATATATAATAATTTGAACAATTCATAACTTCATAACTTCATAAATACATATATAACTTCAACATATCTTTAATATATAATACTTAAAAATTGGATTCAAGCTTTTGTAATGTAAATCCGAAGACATTTAGAGAAAGAGAGAATTTGAGGTGAGAAAAATGGTTGGATATGATGAATATTTATAGGGTATTTAGAAGTATAAAAAATCAGCAAAAAAGAAGATTATAGCCGTTTGACAATTCTAGTGGGTGCATTATATTTATTGCCCAAAACAAATCAATAAAAAACAATTTTGCATTTCTATTTTCTAGCCAGTACCTAATTTTTATTGCTTATTAGTTGGTTGAATAAAAATAAATACTAAAAGCAAAGTTTGGGAATTTGCCCCACATCGGTGTATCAAATAAGAATGGGAAAGTGAAAACATTACAAAATGGGAAGGAAATAAGAATGCGAAAGTGAAAACATTATAAAATGGGAAGGAAGGCCGCTGCTCCAAATCACAAAATAAAAGTAAAACAAAATGAGAGTTAGGTGCCTATGCTTAATTGGGCTACAAAAATCATTTGTTTATAGATCGGCTCATTTTTGTACCAATCTAGGATCGGAGTTGGACTGACACATATGTAGTCTTTAAGGACTGATTCAAAGTTTCAGCCTAGACTGCTAAAGGATTGATTGGTCCAGGACAGGTTAAGGACATGTTCGGTTCATGTGCATTTTTCCTCGATTGATTTGGACCGGTTCTTTTTCCTACTTCTAGTTTGCAACCATTCATTGCTTCGTATGGAGTTTTGTTGATATGGCGATTTATGATACTTCGGTTCTGAGTGAAGCATGCAGTGGAGACGGCTTTAGCCCAGAAATAGAGTGGAAGATTTGAAAACTTAAGCATGGGTCGAGCAGCTTCAACATGAGTTATGTTCCTTCGTTCAAATACACCATTTTACTGAGGAGTATATGGAGCAGAGAAATTGTGGTCAATACCCTTTTCGGAAAGAAAGTTTCAATGGAGGAATTGTTGAATTCCGAACCATTGTCACTTTGGATACGTCTGACTGGGAGCTTGATGAGAACTTCTATTCCTTTGATAAAGTTGATTAGTTTAGAAGTGGTTTCGGATTTTTGCCTGAGGAAGAAGACCCAGGTAAACCTAGTCAAATCGTCGACAATCACAAGAATGTACTTTTTGTGGTGTAAACTTTCACCTGTTGATGGTCCACATAAATCGATATGCAGTAGTTCTAGAGGTTCCGAAATAGATTTTTCAATGATGACGGGAAGACCTTTCTTAGACTGCTTGCCACATTCACACGTAGCACATAAATGATCATTTTCAAATTTGAGGAGTGGAAGACATCAGACCATTTCTCCTGACACAAGATCATTCATGTATCTAAAGTTTAAGTGAGAAAGTCTTTAGTGCCACAACCAGCTAATAATAGGTAGTGCTTTAGAGATTAAGCACAGCTGGGGCTTGTCAATGATCATGTTGATGTCAAGAGGGTACATGTTCTTGTTGCGATTGGACTTGATCAAATATTCGCTTCAGTCTTTAGTCATGATGTAGTTGTGTTTCTGGCAACATTTAACTCGATGATTTGCATCAGTGAGTTGTGCCACACTTATCAGGTTGTATTTTAGGTCAGCTACATATGCCACATTTGAGATTGAGAAGTTTCCATTGGTAAGAGTGCCATAACCTCGGATTTGAGAGTTTGAATTGTTGTTACACCCCCAAAACCAAGGATGACGGAAACGTCCGGGGGTGGAGGACTTCATGTGTAGTATCATAACAACCATTACAATAATGCTCAAAGTATAGACAACCAACATAAATATAATTGAAAATTTTACATCATAGTATATGTTTACATGTTTCTAAATCAATTACATTACGTTGACAAAAAGAAATGAACGTTTCACGCCTTAGCGTTCCATCCTCAAAAGCCGCCGATTACATGTTTTATTTATTCCCTGAGAATACAAGTAGTTTTGAAAAAGTGTCAACAATTAAGTTGGTGAGTTCATAAGCTTTTGAAAGTGATACTTAAAATCCTCTTCATGTAAAAGTGATGTTTTTTCGAGAAAATCCAATATTTTCCTTATGTAATGCATTGTAGTCTTAAAAGTCAAGACCGAAGTGTACAAGTATTTTTCCATACCGAAAGAAATTTATGCAAGTTTGAATGGACATAAAACTCGTTAAATTTAGAAGTAGAACCGGTAAATCTTATGAATTGTTAATACCCTATGTGAGTTAGTATAACCATACTGTGACTTAGATGGTCTCGTAATACGACGTTCTTCAGGTGTCGCAAGTTAAATGACACTTGTCACCCCAGACCTGCCGGTCTAGCTGTTGCATGCAATGCAGGTGTGGGTTTGTTAGACCCAATATAGATCTATACACAACTATCACGTTCTCCCTACAAGAGACTCTGGTTAAAATTTACTGGACTTTTGATTTCGTTATTTGGATGTAACGCGAAGCGAATGTCTCACAAATTTATTCATTAAGAGATTTACATGAACTAAACTGAAAAACTTTCGTAATGAGCTTGAAATGTAATTAATACATAAACTATACCTATTATAGTTTAACATAACTGTTTGTAATGTATATGTACCCCATTTTATGTGAGTCGAATGTATAGCAAAAACATAACCATGTTTATCATGGCTTATCTTGTATTATTTGTAATGACAAAGGACTCTTACCAATTAGTGAGTATTTTCTATTATATAATTATACCACAACGGAAAACACAGGTAAAAATATGAAATCATCAAAGATTAACACTTTGCTCAACATGTTACAAAGTGTGACGAAAGTTGTAAACTGTTAACTTGTTTTTAACATTTTTGCACTATTTTGGAAAAATCACAGAAAAATCATACGAAGTTGAAAACTAAATTCGTAAACTCCGAGAGTTTAGAAAAAGACAGCTTGTTCATAAAACTTATTATGATTTTTAGATGTCTCCAACTTGTGTGAAAATGTCCATATTCACATACTGGTCCGAATTCGTAGCTACAATGATGGGCAGTTTTGTAAAAATCACCATAAATTGTAGAAAAATCGTATGGACATGTGCAAGAATTTTTAAAACTAAAATGTTTAAGTTGACCGAAAACAATCCGTGAATGGAGTTAAACTTTTATAATGAATGTTGTTGGATGAGTTTAGTTATGTTCTTTGTGTTTTAACTTGTATTCCCCCCCCCCCCCCCCCTTAAAACTTGAGAAAACATGAAAATATAGGGGTATGAACTCAACTTGAGTGTTCTTAATGCATGGATATTGAAGAAAAGAAGTGTTCTACTCAAGAACACTTACCAGATGCGTTGTAGATTCAAAGATCTACCACAAATTTGATGATGTTTGTGTAAGATATCAATGATTTGATTAGAAGGAAGTGAAATAATCAAATGGAGGATGATAATACTTATCCAAAAGTAGAAGAAAACTTGATGATCAGCCCTTGAATCTCGAATTTTAGAGAGAGAGAGAGAGAGAAGTGAGAGGGAAAGGTGTTTGTTCTTTGGTGGAAAATGATAGAAATGAGAGAAGAGAGGAGATTTTCAGCCTTTGGTGAACCTTTATAGCTGGAGGAGCGGTGTTAAAGGACAAATAGTTGACTAGGTAGGGGGAATACTGACTGAGGATTGTACCATGAAGGTATGGGGGAGGTTGCTTGTGTTACACACTAAGGTAAAGTCAACACTCCACCCCTAATTCTTACCCACTAGATTTTATTCTCAGGCAAGGATTTTCCCCAAAATATAATTAAAATATGAATATTTAGGGTTTATTATGTTAAAATACAAGTTTTGGTGAAAATCCCGCATTAAAATAAGAAAAAACGGGCTCAAAACATGAAAATGGTCAAAACCCGGGAAAATATGCGAAAATCCGAGATTAGGGCCGAAGGTTCGGTCCTTTATAATCAGAATCGAAAGTAGGAGGGAACCAAAGGGAGGGCTCGGTCATAGGAGGGGAACCGAGAGAGAGGTTCGGCTGGGAGGTGAGAACCGAGAGCGAGGTTCGGTTGGGTACATTCGCAGGCGAGGAACCGAACTCGGAAAAAGGAAGCAAATGCGAGGTTCGTCTCTGATATGATCGGCTCTGACAAGATAGGTTCTGATCCCAGGGTGTCGCCTGATGCAAGGTTCAGTTCCGCCAGGAGGTTTTGGTTCTGTGGGAGGCTTTGGCTCCTTAGGAGGGCTCGGCTCGTGAAAGCTGTTTTTCTTGTAAACTTCCATTTTCGAGTGATTTTTGACCAAGTTAAGGGTCGGGATGAACCTGATGACTATAAAAAGTTGAGAGAGTTTTTGAGAGAGATTTGGGAGATATTTCACATACTTGAAGAGATTTGGGAGAGGTTTCACATACTTGAAGAGATTTAAGAGAGGTTTCACATACTTGGAGAGATTTGGAAGAGATAGAGATTTATAAAGAAGGATTGAGAGAGACTTAGTTTGTGACCTTTTTGAGTGCTTAGCTTTTTAACGCAAGGTCCACAAACCCCGTTTAGCCATGTTTAAGGGTTTTACACACCCCCGAAAGCTTATGTATGTCACACCCCCAAACCTGAACAGCAGAAACGTTCGGGGGCGGATGACTTCATGTGGTAGCGTATCAAGTCAATGCATAGTACAGAAAGCAATACAACCATCATATATATATATATATATATATATATATATATATATATATAATTGAAAGTTTTACATTTGTTAAACGTTACATGTTCAAAAATCAATTACAAATATGATGTCAAAATATGAGATTAAACTGGCGCCGCAACATCTCTTCATCAAAACCAATATGATACCTGTAGTTACTGAATCCCTGGGACATACAAGTAATTTTGAAAGAGTAGATCAGCATTTAAGCTGGTGAGTTTCATAAGTATTTAATGACAATGTTTGTATGAAACGAAATATCTTGTCCTTGTTTGTTTGTGTTTAGAAAATCCTGTATTTTCTACTACTATAAAAGTAGTCTTCCTTCCAGACTAAAGTTTGTTTCCAAAATGTTTGTAAGTGTAAAAGTAACCAATACATTTGAAAACCTCGTAAATCAATGTATTTTTAATACCATCTGTGAGCTTTATAAAAATACTATTGACTCGGATTTGCCTATAAACAACGTTCTTCAGGCGTTGGAATGTTATGACGTTTGTCACCCCAAACGGTGGACTGTAGCTAACAGTCAGGGCGCGGGTTGTCAAGCCCGTATAGATTTATACACAAACACCATGCTCCCCCTCCAAGGGATTCTGGTATATAATACAGGACTTGAAAAGTGTACACGAACGTACGTGAAGTAAATGTCTCATAGAAACGTAGTATAAAAACAGATTTACGTGTTGAAATGTTCGTTTGTTATTGTACATGAAAATGATTTCTCGAAAATCGTGTTTCTAGTATGTAAAAGTTAGCAATATCTTCATAAAACTATACCTTTTATAGTTTTCTAAAAGTGTGTCACGTTTGTTTTTAAAATATCTAGAAAAGAATCACTTGTTATGAAAGCATAGATTTTTGTAACGTCTAAGATAGACACAACCTACATTAAATCTTAGAAAATGTTTAGTTTATACATGCATTACAACCATTTATAGTTTTTAAAGATAGAATGCTATTGTAATATAGTTTTGTATACGGGAGTTCCCTATAAAGTTTGTAAATCACACATGATTCCACTTAATAAAAGTGTATAATAATCTTTATATATAACACCCGATAGTAGTCGTGTGTTTTACTTGTATTCCCCCCCCCCCTAGAAAGCATATAAAAGCGTTTAGAATATTAAAAGGGTTAATTAAGGGGTATGAACTCACTTGAAAGTTTGAAGATAGCGAGATGGAAAACCGGGCAAAGTTTCGTCTCGGGAAACGGATTTTCCTCGGGATTCTCGGGAATCTCGGGAGTAAAATCGACCTTCGGGACTTGCACAAAATAACCAGGGCTTCGGGGTAGTGCGAGCACGTAAAATGAGGTAAAACACAAGAAAAGTGAGAGAGAATGAGCAAATTTTTCGGGAACCCTCGCATCCTATTTATAGGAGGCTGGAACCGCCTCTGTACGCGGGGCGTACGCGTACGTCACGCATGACCGAGTCCTCGACTGTCTCGCACTTCGGATGGGACGGGGGTAGGCTCGCATAGGGGCGACGTGGATGATTCGAAGCTGTGGCCCCGAGTACGCTGGGCGTACCTGTGTACGCGGGGCGTACGTGCATGACTCAGACTTCGGCTAATACCGAAGTTTTTAATTAAATAAATATATAATTTATTTAATAAACTTCAAAAATTCATTTCTTCTTCATACTAACTCCGTTTTTGACGTTCTTTATATCCTCGCGAAGGTGAGACTACGCTCTACAACTTTCGTTTAGATTCTGTCGGCAAATTCCGATATTATTTTTATTATTTATTTATTAAAATGACGTGATTAAGGAATTTCTTTAAAAATTCATAACTTCTTTATCTGACGTCGGTTTTTGCCAGACTTTTTACCGCTGAATAACCATTGTCGAGACCTTCGATTCTCGTTTAGGTCATTCCGGCCAAAGGTCGCTCGATCTCTAATTAGAGTTTTTAGTTGATTGTTGCTAAGCCGAAATTGGAAAAATCTTAATTTCAATATACGAAGTCGGGTTTGGGCATTCTTTTTACGTACGATCCCGGTTTAATGATATAAAACATAGTAGGTAGTTAAATAGAAACTTTTTGGACATTTTATTATCAACGTTTATTTTGATTAACTCAAAAACAGTTACAATACTTGACCTAGCAGGCCATTACAAAGAGTTGAAATATCGGGTTGTCACATCATCCCCCCGTTAGAGGGAATTTCGTCCCGAAGTTCAAAGTAGTAAAGACACTAGTGAACATGAAAGGGATGAGGGTATTTTTGTTTCATCTGATCTTCGCGTTCCCATGTGAATTCAGGTCCCCGCTTGGCGTTCCAGCGAACCTTCACGATGGGTATGCGACTTTGTTTTGTTTGTTTGACCTCTCGGTCCATGATTTCTACTGGTTCTTCCACAAATTTGAGGCTCTCGTTGATCTCGATTTCGTCGAGTGGAATAACAAGAGTCTCATCGGACAGACACTTTTTCAAGTTTGAGACGTGGAAGGTTGGATGTATGTTACTAAGTTCACGCGGTAGGTTAAGCTTGTAAGCCACAGGGCCGATTCTAGCAAGAATCTCGAAAAGCCCTATGTATCTTGGATTTAGTTTCCCACGCTTTCCAAAGCATATTAAACCCTTCCACTGTGAGACCTTTAATAAAACGTGGTCTCCCACCTGGAATTCCAAAGGTTTCCTCCTTTGGTCAGCGTAGCTTTTCTGTCGGTCTCTAGAGGCTTTCAATCGTTCACGAATCTGAACGATCTTCTCTGTTGTTTCTCGTATGATTTCCGGACCGGTGAGAGTGCTTTTAGGAACTCTTCCTTTAGCTAACTGGGTATCGCCAACTTCAGCCCAGCACAGAGGGGATCTGCACTTTCGACCATAGAGGGCTTCGAACGGAGCAGCCTTTATGCTTGTATGATAACTATTGTTGTATGAAAATTCGACAAGGGGTAAATGGATATCCCATGCCTTTCCAAAGTCAATCACACAGGCCCTCAACATATCTTCTAAAGTCTGTATCGTTCTCTCACTCTGCCCGTCTGTTTGTGGGTGGTAGGCTGTACTCATGTCTAGCTTAGTCCCCAGGGAACCTTGTAGTGACTGCCAAAATCTTGAAGTGAATCTACTATCTCTGTCGGAGATAATGGATATCGGAACACCATGCAGTCGCACTACTTCCCTTATGTAAGTTCTTGTAAGCTTTCCATTTTGTCAGTCTCCTTGATGGGTAGGAAATGCGCGGATTTGGTCAATCTGTCGATGATGACCCATATGGTATCGAGTCCACCCGTCGTCTTGGGTAACTTGGTTATGAAGTCCATAGTAATCCGTTCCCATTTCCATTCTGGTATCTCCGGTTGTTGTAGCAATCCTGAAGGTTTCTGATACTCGATCTTAACCTTAGCGCAAGTAAGGCATCTACTCACGAAGGTAGCAATTTTTGCTTTCATGTTAGGCCACCAGTACAAGTTCTTAAGATCTAGATACATCTTATCTGAACCCGGGTGAACGGAATACCTCGTGTTGTGTGCTTCAATCATTACTACATCTCTGAACCCGCCATGTCTTGGCGTCCAGATTCAGTCCATAAGATAATATGCTCCGCCATCCTTGACATCTAGATTCTTTTCCACTCCCCGTAGGGATTCACCCGCCACATTTTCAGGTCGCAAAGCTTCCATTTGAGCCTCTTTAATTTGTGTGGATAAGTGGGAATGGATAGTCATAGTCAGAGATCTGACCCTCCGACCCGTGTATTCCTTTCGACTGAGGGCGTCAGCTACCACGTTGGCCTTGCCAGGATGATAACGAATTTCGCATTCGTAGTCATTGAGTAACTCAACCCATCGTCGTTGCCGCATGTTGAGTTCTTTCTGATCAAAAATGTGTTGAAGGCTCTTGTGATCGGTGAAAATAGTGCTCTTTGTTCCGTATAAATAGTGTCTCCAGATCTTCAAAGCAAATACTACTGCTCCTAGCTCGAGATCGTGTGTCGTATAGTTCACTTCGTGGGTCTTAAGCTGTCGGGAGGCATAAGCAATAACTTTCCCTCTCTGCATAAGAACACAACCAAGTCCTTGATTTGACGCATCGCAATACACTATGAAGTCTTCTATCCCTTCGGGGAGGGATAGTATCGGTGTGATGCACAAGGCCTGTTTTAGTGTTTGGAACGCCTTCTCTTGTTTCGCTTCCCAGTCAAAGGCCACGCCTTTCTGGGTTAATGTAGTAAGAGGTTTAGGAATGCTAGAGAAGTTCTTTATAAATCTGCGGTAGTAGCCAGCGAGACCTAGAAATTGACGAATTTCTGTAGGTGTCTTTGGTGCCGACCAGTTCTCGATGACCTTGATTTTCGAGGGGTCCACGTGTATCCCTTTCTCGCTAACCACGTGGCCCAAAAATCGACTCTTCGAATCCAAAATTCGCATTTAGAGAACTTCGCATAGAGTTTCTCCGATCGCAGTGTTTCTAGGACTTTTCGTAGGTGTTGACTATGATCTTCCTTACTTCGGGAGTAGATAAGTATATCATCGATAAAGACAATGACGAACTGATCTAAGTAGGGACGGTATACCCCATTCATTAGGTCCATAAATACTACTGGTGCGTTGGTTAATCTAAATGGCATTACGAAAAATTTGTAGTGTCCATAACGAGTTCGGAAAGCTGTCTTAGGAATATCCCCCTCAAGTACCCGTAATTGGTGATATCCGGATCGTAGATCTATCTTCGACAAGTAGTTTGCTCCTTGAAGTTGATCAAACAAATCGTCAATGCGGGGGAGGGGATAACGGTTCTTGACAGTAAGTTTGTTCAGCTCTCTGTAGTCGATGCACATACGGAACGATCCGTCCTTCTTCTTTACGAACAAGACCGGTGCTCCCCAAGGTGAGAAACTTGGTCTTATGAATCCTTTTTGCAGGAGTTCATTAAGTTGACTGGAAAGTTCTGGCATCTCTGCTGGTGCCAGACGATTAGGCGATTTCGCTACTGGGGTAGCCCCCAGAACTAAGTCGATTCTGAATTTGACTTGGCGTTGTGGTGGTAATCCTGGTAGTTCTTCTGGAAAGATATCGGGAAAATTGCGTACTTCTGGAATATTCTTAATGTCCTTCAGTTCCTGGCTTGTATCGACTATGTGCGCTAGGAATGCTCGACAATCCTTCCGTAAACACTTTCAAGCCTGGATGCACAAAATGATACGAAGGTTCGTACTTGATTTGTCTCCGTAAATCACTAATGTTTCGTTGTTAGGAAGATTAAGGCGAACTGCTTTTTCAAAACACATAATGTCGGCGCGAAGAAGACTTAACCAATCCATACCGACTATAACGTCAAAACTTTTAATAGGAACCGGCATAAGATTGATTAGGAAAGAATGACCATCTAAAGTTAACGTACAGTCCTTGTATATGTAGCTAGTGTTTTCGGTTTTTCCGTTGGCCATCTCTACAGTGAATGCTTTTTCTAGTTTGCTAGGTTTAGGTTTAAGTAAGTGAATAAAGTTTTGACTTACTAAGCTTCTCTCCGCTCCACTATCGAATAATATGCATGCATATGAATTATCGAGGAGGAACGTACCAGTAACTACAGTTGGGTCTGCTATAGCTTCGTCGTGGGCTATAGTCAAAACTCGTCCTACGCTGCCGGTGCCTGCTGTCTTAGGGCAGTTCCTCCTGTAGTGGCCCACCTCGCCACAACCGTAGCAAGTCTGGCCTATACCTGCACTGGGGACTTGAGTGATCGGCCTTGCGGGCTCCTTGCAGAAACGGGTTGTGTGTCCCTTTCTGTTGCATTTGGCGCACTGCATTTCCCGACAAGGTCCATGGTGGTGCACTTGGTGCACTTTGGACGGTTGCCTTCATAAGGTTTTGTTGGGTAGGTATTTGTAGGAGTTGTAGTAGGTACCGTGGTAGCATTCACCGAAAGCAGTTGTTTCTTTGCGGATTCTTGGGAAGACCCACCCTTCCTTTTATTCCATACTCTCTTCCTGTTGTTGTTGTTGTTGTTGTTGTTGTTTCCTCTCTGTGGTTCTGGTGCAGAAACAGTTGAGTTCCGATGGACTCCGTATTCAATCAGAGATTGTGCCAATTCCTTAGCACTTTCAAAGGTGTTAGGTTTGGAGGCTAACACGCTTGACCGTAATTGGGTCGTCAGTCCCCATATGTACCTCTCTATTTTCTTGCTCTCAGGAGCAATCATATCTGGCTAAAGGATTGCCAGCTCGCAGAATCTGTTGGTATATGTTGCGATGTCGGTACCAACCATTTCGAGAGTCCAGAGTTCATGTTCGAACCTTTGAATCTCTCCCCTTGGGCAATATTCTCTCATCATCATGGCCTTGAGGTTCTCCCAGCTAATGGAGTTTGCCACCATTAGAGTAAGTACTTTAACGTGGCCGTTCCACCAAGTCAAAGCTCTATCAATGAGTGTGAAGGTTGCAAATTTGACCTTGCTGTGCTCGGGGCAGGAGCATATTTCAAAGACTGCTTCTGTCTTTTCAATCCACTGTCTTAGAGCCATCAGACCACCAGTTCCATAAAACATACGGGGTTTGGCATTAGTAAAGTCCTTATAAGTGCATTCTCGGGGTTGCCCATGACTCTCGCCATGTTTGGAAAGGTGTGTACCAGTTCTCGAGTTATTGGTACTCGAGTTATTTATTTGTGACATGGCAGCTGCTACCGCTGCGGTGACTGCTTCTTGGAACATGACAGCATCAAATTGAGGAGGTGAAGGTGAAGGTGGTGGTATCGGTGTTTCATTGATAGGGTTACGCCTTGTATTCCTGCGTGGCGGCATCTTTAACTATACGTTTAAAAGATGACGATATGGATAAGAATAAGTGACAAATGAATGTGTCTCATGAACCAAATCGCCATGGTTCAACAACAAAATGAATAGTATGACTAGATGAAGGTGACAACATTTGGATAAAAATTTCCATATGATTAGATATATGTCAATAATACTGGGATTACATACGTAACAAGTTCAGGAAAATGGCCTACGAGTACGCCTTACATCAACAAAGATAGGAAAATTTTGCCAGAAATATGACTAGATCAAGACCTAATAGGTCTAAGATTTACAAGGATAGGAAATTAGACCAAAGTTTTTAGATAAACTAGGTTATATCCAAAAGATGAATCGACGAGATTCTATCGGCGACGAGAGCTGCTAGCATGAGTCCTTGATTCTGATAGTAGATGTTCTATGTCCCTCATAAGCCCGCTAGTTCTTCCTTACTGAGCTCGAAGTTCCCTAAATTCAGCTCGTGTTTCAGTAAGTTCCCTCTGCAGGGCTATAATGCGGGCTAGAGTTCTTTCGTAAGCAAACTCCAGTTGGTGAATGCGGACAGTGTTAACGCCAGAGTTGGAGTCAACCTCCATGACTTGTGTTTCGAGAAATTCTACGAACCATGATTGGTAGGACTCTCTCAGCAGAACCTCCTTCAGTGAGGTTGTAGAAACTTCGGTCTCCATTGTAAAGAATGGGTTGACCTTGTTCCTGGCTCCATGTATTCAAGTTCGTGGCCCACTGAGGTGTGGGTCCTTCAAATGCGGGATGGGGATTCAGGTTTGGGTTTTGAGCAACTAGGGGTAGGTTGTTGACTTCATGCTCCGAGTCTGAATTATCGGAAAAACCCTCAGCATGGTGTTCATCCAAAGGGATTGGGTGATCATTTTGTTGTTCTTCCTCTAGACATCCAGCGTTGCCTTGGTTTGGGAAGTAGGGGTCTCCATGCGGGTGAAATCCAACCATTTGACTATACGAGAATAGGGTTATAAGATTTGAATGAAACTTGAGACATGTAATACTAATTAATCTAGCGTATGCACCAAATACTCCTATAGTATTTAAATTCTTGTGTTCGATCTTTGTGATGTTTTTGGTAAGTTTTGACTCATTGCTCACTACGAGCGTTCCTCGGTATACATTGGTCCGATCTCGGGCAAATATAGTTGATCATGCTATACTTGTCCCAAATCTGATTACATATATCGAGTCTTAATCGTAGTGTCCAACTTGTCTAAATACTTGTTGTATAGTTAATAAACATGAAAGTAATGTGTTGTATGCATGTATTTGTACTTGAATGAACTAACATTTTTAAGTTATACAAAACGCGGCTTAGGCGTAAATAAAATCGTTTTGTCAGAGAGTATTAGTCCCTTAAGCATTTATAGTTTGTATATCTTATGTGGTTCGATATACTTAGTTCACTATAAACATTGCTCCGATACCAATCTGTCAGACCCCCAAACCTGAACGGCGGAAACGTTCGGGGGCAGATGACTTCATGTGGTAGCCTAACAAGTGAATACATAGTAAAGAAAGCAATACAACCATCATATATATATATATATATATATATATATATATACATATATATATATAATTGAAAGTTTTACATTTGTCAAACGTTACATGTTCAAAATCAATTACAAATATGATGTCAAAATATGAGATTAAACTGGCGCCGCAGCATCTCTTCATCAAAAGCAATATGATACCTGTAGTTACTGAATCCCTGGAACATACAAGTAATTTTGAAAGAGTAGATCAGCATTTAAGCTGGTGAGTTTCATAAGTATTTAATGACAATGTTTGTATGAAACGAAATATCTTGTCCTTGTTTGTTTGTGTTTAGAAAATCCTGTATTTTCTACAAGTATAAAAGTAGTCTTCCTTCCTGACTAAAGTTTGTTTCCAAAATGTTTGTAAGTGTAAAAGTAACCAATACATTTGAAAACCTCATAAATCAATGTATTTTTAATACCATCTGTGAGCTTTATAACCATACTATTGACTCGGATTTGCCTATACACAACGTTATTCAGGCGTTGGAATGTTATGACGTTTGTCACCCCAAACGGTGGATTGTAGCTAACAGTCAGGGCGCGGGTTGTCAAGCCCGTATAAATCTATACACAAACACCATGCTCCCTCTCCAAGGGATTCTGGTATATAATACACAACTTGAAAAGTGTACTCGAACGTACGTGAACTAAATGTCCCATAGAAACGTAGTATAAAAACAAATTTATGTGTTGAAATGTTCGTTTGTTATTGTACATGAAAATGATTTCTTGAAAATCGTGTTTCTAGTATGTAAAAGTTAGCAATATCTTCATAAAACTATACCTTTTATAGTTTTCTAAAAGTTTGTCACATTTGTTTTTAAAATATCTAGAAAAGAATCACTTGTTATGAAAGCATAGATTTTTGTAACGTCTAAGATAGACACAACCTACTTTAAATCTAAGAAAATGTTTAGTTTATACATGCATTACAACCATTTATAGTTTTTAAAGATAGAATGCTATTGTAATATAGTTTTGTATACGGGAGTTCCCTATAAAGTTTGTAAATCACACATGATTCCACTTAATAAAAGTGTATAATAATCTTTATATATAACACCCGATAGTAGTCGTGTGCTTTACTTGTATTTCCCCCCTAGAAAGCATATAAAAGCGTTTAGAATATTAGAAGGGTTAATTAAGGGGTATGAACTCACTTGAAAGTTTGAAGATAGCGAGATGGAAAACCGGGCAGAGTTTCGTCTCGGGAAACGGATTTTCCTCGGGATTCTCGGGAATCTCGGGAGTAAAATCGACCTTCGGGACTTGCACAAAATAACCAGGGCTTCGGGGTAGTACGAGCACGGAAAACGAGGTAAAACGCAAGAAAATTGAGAGAGAATGAGCAAATTTTTCGGGAACCCTCGCATCCTATTTATAGGAGGCTGGAACCGCCTCCGTACGTGGGGCGTATGCGTACGTCACGCATGACCGAGTCCTCGACTGCCTCGCACTTCGGATAGGATGGGGGTAGGCTCGCACAGGGGTGATGTGGACGATCCGAGGCCGTGGCCTCGAGTACGCTGGGCGTACCCGTGTACGCGAGGTGTACGTGCGTGACTCAGACTTCGGATAATACCGAAGTTTTTAATTAAATAAATATATAATTTATTTAATAAACTTCATAAATTCATATCTTCTTCATACGAACTCCATTTTCAACGTTCTTTATATCCTCGCGAAGGTGAGACTATGCTCTACAACTTTCGTTTAGATTCCGTCGGCAAATTCCGAAATTATTTTTATTATTTATTTATTAAAATGACGTGATTAAGGAATTTCTTTAAAAATTCATAACTTCTTTATCTGACGTCGGTTTTTGCCAGACTTTTTACCGCCAAATAACCATTGTCGAGACCTTCGATTCTCGTTTAGGTCATTCCGGCCAAAGGTCGATCTATCTCTGATTCGAGTATTCAGTTGACTGTTGCTAAGCCGAAATTGGAAAAATCTTAATTTCAATATACGAAGTTGGGTTTGGGCATTCTCTTTACGTACGATCCCAGTTTAATGATATAAAACATAGTAGGTAGTTAAATAGAAACTTTTTAGACATTTTATTATCAACGTTTATTTTGATTAACTCAAAAATGGTTAGAATACTTGACCTAGCAGGCTACTACAAAGAGTTGAAATATCGGGTTGTCACAATGTAATAGTGTATTATCGCTTTGCTACCTCACTTACCCCGATTAGGGTTTAAGAAATCTAAAAATACAATTTTTTCAAGTGATGATTGCTTATTAAAATAGTGAGTTGCATAGTAATTACATAGAGTGAAACCTAGTATACAAGGGTTAAAAGAGTTGACCGGTATGACCTGCTGACTTTGACTTGATCGGAAATTGATGGTTGTCACATTACATATCCAACATTTGATAAAAATTTTAGATTTCGCAGAAAATTCTTCTACCCTGTCATGTGCATGGAGCAAGCACTATCAATATACTATACTATTTCTTGCTCTGAAGCACAGAGTGCCTGCAAAATTAGTGAGTTATGGAGTTTTTAGGCTCCGAGTTAGGTATTGGGACAAGGGTACGAGTCTTGGCTTTGGAACGAGACTTGTGAGCAACAGATCTAACAGGTGCATTCCTAGAGCTTTCAGGAAATACACATAATGACAACATTCTTTCATCAATCCACTTGTCATACTCAGTGTCATGAACTGTTGGGGCATTGTGTTTCGGAACATGATGCTCCGGAGAGGTGTTCTTAAATGATATTTTTGGGGTCTCTCTTTCTTTGAAGGAAGATTTGAGTTTCCAAACAATATTTTTTTGGATTATTTTGAAAAACTTGTGTTTTTTAGTCCTTTTTGATTGGTTAGACATCACACTATTTTTTAAAGAATTTAATATAAAAATGGTGCCGTCAGTTTTAGCAATGAAGACTGAGGAAACATTTCGGGATGGAGTGTTTTGGGCCGGTGAATAATATTCACGATTTTTTAGTGGAGTGGGACTGACTCCGGTCCTATGTTGAACAGTACTTGGAGAACCTGGTCTTTTGACTATCTTTGTGGGAGCAAAGAGATTTATTCTAGATGTGGATGAGCTAGAGTTATGAGATGTGTTCTTTTTGGAATTCTCAATGAATCGAGAGTTTTGTCTAGACCTAACTTCATTCTTGTAAGGATTTTTTTCTTCCACTTTAGGATCTGCCAAATCCTTTTTATCGAGTTCCAGTTTCAGCTTAGATCGAGATACAAATTTCGAGATTTGTCCTACAAATGAGTTGCTAAACTTTGGATCAATGAGAACCAATGATGTTTTTGAAACAACAAGGGATTCGGATTCACATGAATCAGACGAGACATCACTAGAGATTTCAACCTTCTCATCTAAAGATGCCCATACAAACATAGATGAAGTCGTTTCTGAAAGATTGGTAGCAATTTCCTCAAAAAAATAATTGTTAGGAGCTTTCTTGTTTGGAACATAATCTATTCTATTGGAAGAACTATAATGGAATTCCATGGTCCTATTCAGGTCCATGCTTATTAGAGGCAGAATAGAGGTGGAATTAGGACGCTTAACAACAATTTGTTGAAACTCAGGGATCAAAGAAGCAAAGTTATCGTTTGTTTCAAGAAGGGGTGACAAGGGAGAAACAAGGGTGTCCAAATGTTTTATGTTCAGAACTTCTCCTAGAAAAGTCAAATTTTGTAGCTCTTTCAGAGGACTAATGATTGGCTTTGGAAACTCGCTTCTGAGGCTAGGTGCTTTTGACCATGGATGATGAAAATTATGAGTCATTCTTTCATTTGCTTCAATCACATTTGTCTTTCAAAAGGATACATTTATCTTTTGATATTACAAGGTCTCATTCTAGAGACTCAATTTTTAACTTCTTATCCTTGAAAAGTAATCTAAGATAGTTCAATTCGACATCCTTCTTTTCACTAGCTTCTATGGCTGACTCATAGGCTTTGTAAATGACATTCATATCTAATTGAATCTGAGTTAGATGTGGTTCACAAATAGACAAATCAAAATTATTTTCAGTAATTAAGCATTGTACATATTGAATGATGCTTCTTCTTGGAGGATCGTTTGTTGGCATATAACAGTAGTTGTGCTCAGTATCTTCATCATCTTTCTCAGATCCAAATGACCAATAGCCATCAGCACATTCAATATCTTGTCTTGCCATCAAGCACATATTTCTTCCAATGATTGCAACATCATCATCATCTCCGGATGACCAGTAACCTTCAATGTCTATTGACACTGTTGTTCGAAAAGCTTATTCACTTTTAGCCATTTCTTGAGCCTTTTGGGCATAGTAGACAGAGTTCTTGATTTTTGGTTTTAGCTCTTAGTCAGCTCGACAATCTTTTGCAAAGTGGTTGGGATGTCCACACTTATGACATGCAATTTTTGGTTTGTGTGAAATGGAATTCTAAGAGGATTCAGCCGTAGTGTTTGACTTAGAGAGTTTTGGTTTGTATTTAGGAGAATTTTTGGAAGTTGGTTCAGGTTCAGGAGTTGAGTATAATTGAGGATTGTTATGGTGACGTGCTTGTAATCTGTTTTGGTATGGCTTGATAGAAGGGTTAAAAGGACGTTTGTATTTCATTGATAAAAGAGCGAACTCCTGTTGGAAACGGAGTTCTGAGTCCATGAGTTCAGAATCATCAATAGTATAGTTTTGAGAGAGCGTGGATGAATTGATAGTGGAACAGTGGTTTTGAGAAGATCTAAAGTAAAAGAATTCGGAACAATTGGTTCGAAGGAACTGAGAAGATCAAGAGGACCTCCTAAAAGTTCCCTTATGGTTTGAGCAACATTTGACTCATGTCCTTGAAGTTCATCAAAAAGTTGATAGAGCTTCAATTTCTTCAAAGAACCATTATTTTGAAGGCAAGATTTTACATTTCCCCATCCTTTGCCAAGACTGTTTATGACTTTAAGATTATACTCCAAGGGAGTTCGAACAACCCCATGAGCAGTCATGTTGTTGACCACAATTCGGTAAAGGTTGGAAGTAGAGGCTACTAATTCACCAGGAGTGGTTGCGAATGAGTCAAAGTCATTAACAACTGAAGTAAGGCGCTTGTCTTTCATGTTTTCAGAACCTTCAATTGGGTCCTGAAGAGTGTCCCAAATCTCTTTAGCTATTTTGCATAACTTAATGTGTTCAAAGAGTGAAGGAGAAACACCAAACACCATTTTGGAGAAAGCGACTTGGTCTGCATGCAAATTTTCAATGTCATCAGCAGTTAGAGGAGCTGGACGATTTTCATC
The DNA here is from genome assembly GCF_052625555.1 of Lactuca saligna. NCBI lineage: Eukaryota > Viridiplantae > Streptophyta > Magnoliopsida > Asterales > Asteraceae > Lactuca > Lactuca saligna. The sequence goes on along the minus strand of NC_136423.1, from coordinate 82,843,087 downwards.
TTGACCCATAAGTTGAGTTGCAGCATCTCTTACAACAGTTCTAACAGGAATATGAGGGCCTTCTTTCACGGATTTCCATTCTAACTTTCCAGTGATCATATACTTCCACAACTAGTAATAGGTCACGTGTAGGGCCACCCACACTATTTGTGATTTTTATTGAAATCATTTGTTAATGATTAGAAGCAGCCATTGAAGTTAAAATATCATGAGAAAAAGTGATATATAGAAGAACTTTTATCCTTAACACATAAATGGCTGAAATACCAAGGTATGTTCAAACCAACTATAATATACTTTTGTGGATTCAAAGGACAACCACTCAAGTTCTTATACCAATTGTGAGAACTAGAATTTGATTACTTGCGCGGGGACAAGGTTTGAGAAGACAAACCTTGAATGAATGCTTATGATTAATGTCTGCTTACTAAAAGAAGTTCAAGTCTTAACTGGAAAGACTAGTCAAGTCTTAGGTATAATATTCAACAAATGATCAAGACATTAAATGACGAACTAGAGTTAATGATCAAAGTAAAGTAAAGATAATAAAAATGAAGAACAAGAAGAACATTTGAAACATATTAAATGATGAGTAAAAATGCCAAAATGTTGAGCGACGATTCGTATCTTATCTTATATTGAATGCTCCTTTATATAGGCGAGAATGTTACAATGAATTAACCAAGTAACTTACAAAGGACTGGACAATAGAACTATTTATGACATTCTGATTATCAAATACAACAAAAGGTTAAGTCACATCAGTATAAACATAGTTAATGAGAAAAGACAAAATGGATGTTCTTCTGCATCTGCCTACATTTCGGACGTGAGTGTCACTCTAGAATTTGTTTCTCTTAGAGTTTCTCTTCCTTTCCTCCTCTTCTGCTCGGACTAGGTTCTGAAGCACTTTTCATTTCGGAACCAAACATCTTCGAAATATTTGCTTAGGATTGCTAGATATTCACTTTCAGGTTCCAACAGTATCCCCTACAAGGCCTAAACATGATATTGCATCTAAAAGGCTTGCCAGATTCTTTGCTGGAAATCAAGCAGACCTTCCTTGTCGCAGTAAAATTATATCTATAGAGGATGGAAAATAATTAAAAAGGATCTTCAAATCCAGAGCTCAGGGAGGAGATTATCATACTCAAATAGCAAATAATTGAAAAGGATCTTCAAATTTAGGATCTTGATGCTTGTCTCTCCGTGCGTGAAGCTGAAAGTTCTTTGAAGACCGACCAAATTTCTGAACTTCAGCAACAAAATGATCTAAAGTCCAAACAAATTTTTGATCTTCAAATCAACCTTGGTGCTCTTTTAGCCGGCTATTTTGATCTGAAGAATAGACTTATCGATGAATTTGGAGATAAATTTCAATCATCAACTGAAGGCCCAAGTATTTCTCAAGCTCTTACAACTACCCCAGCACTACTCCATCCTTTAAACAGATCGACAATAGGCCAGCTAGAACCACAACGGGCGTTGACTGTTTTGAGATGGAACCGGCCAAAGCTCCACCCCGAATCACTATCAAGTGAGGATGGAGAACGGTTACATCTCAGAAAAGGGGAGGATTGCTCTTTATGAAAAACACTGATCAGAACGTTAGTGGTGATCACTCCAAATTAACTGTGACCAACTTTGAAAAAAAAATTCCATCATAAGTATGGAGATAGGTCAAGAGTCCTTATGTGGGGCTATCATGATAAAATCAATTGTTGGCTGGTCAAAAGAAAGAGCAACACAATGGAGTACTACAAACATCAAAATTACACATCTTCGCTCACCAAGGTGGATCTTACATAGTTGTCTGCTGCTCCGTTCTACAATCCCTCCAATAATTCTTAGGCAACGGCTTTCAAAATTTTCTTGGAAAATCAGGTGAGGAGAGGATTTGATAACATGAAGATTGCTGAGTCATTTTTTAAGACCTCCAACCATGTGTTTGACCCTTCCACTACAAAGGCTATTAAGAATGTAATGTGGCCTCCTACAAAGCAGTTGACAAAGATTCCTATCATTAAAAAATTTAGTGATGGACTTTGCGCAACATGCTATACTGGGTATATGATGAAGCAACGGCCTCAGCGGTCATCAAGTTTAAAGATGGTGTATTCCTCTTGATTGATAAGAGGGATATTTTGCAATTTGGGGAGAGGGACATTCACACGCTAGCGGGCCATCAAATCATATGTGAGTAGGAAGTTCTAGAGCCAACTGCTAAAGAATTCACAAGAATGATCTCTGAGATAATTAGAAAGAGAATGTGGCTGGGTGCAATGAGAAGATCAAATGTGTTTGTTGTTGAAAAGGACTAAGATTAAGTTAACCTCAAACCAAGGGGGGATTGAAAGGTCATTCTTTTGTGGTTTGGACTAGGCAATCATTTGTATAAGTCTTGTTAAGTTGTTGGTCTTGTTTTGGATACTTTTGTCGTGTTTACGGTCTGGATTGTGTGTACGACCGTAAACTGGTTTATGTCTGTAAACCTGTTTATGGCCAATCCACCCCTATATATAGTATGTGTTAGATTCGTGTCAGGTTGTTGGCAAATTAGTGAGTCTCTATTGTTTATGGTTCCCAAGGTGTATCTGACATTTATCCGAGTTATAAAATGTGTGCATGCTTGGATTGACTCTGTTCTTCTACTACCTTCTTAGTTGATTGATTGATGTTTCTTTGATTACTATTGGATTCACTATTTTGGGACTTACAGAATCTTTCTGAAGTAAAAAGAAAATAAATATGGAGAATCAACGAGAAAGCAAACGTCAAGTTAATTTCATAATGAGGAAACGACAAAACAATTCACCAGGTTTAAACAAGGGTGATCCTAGTATACACTGGTGCTATGAAATGATCAAGCACGTCATCTCATTAGCAAATATGTATGATTTTGGAAAATTTCCAAAGAAAAGTTATTAGATCGAAAATACTGATTTTAATCAGCTGAATTTTCCAATTAATCACATGATGTTTATCTGTTGTTAGATTGATATGAAGATAAAGATGAGTATAAGAGATTGAAGTTAAGGTTCCATGCAATTTTGGGAAAGAAGGAAAAGGAAGTTTGGTCTTTTGTTAAAATCGTCAAAGTGTTAAACATATCAAGAGAAAGCTTGTTCGTAGGTTCGTTGCAGAATTTTCGCTTCTATGTAGTCAAAGAGAATAATGTAGCATGTGACTTCACAGTTGCAGACTTCCCTCTGATGAGCCTAAATGATCTTATCAATGTGGCAAAGATTTTAAGTATTTTCGATGTGTTGAAGCTTCATGAAAACAACAAGGATGATTTCTTGATTGGTTTTGCTCATATCAAGGTATTCATAAATAACTACTATGATTGCTTGGTAGTGAAAGATATCGAGATTTCTTTGGCCGTGAATACAACTACGAAGGTTCATCAATCAATGTTGTAGGGGCAAGTTAATCTTAAATATTATATTGATGGGGATATTGTTCATATACCATTGGTATTTGTTTTACTTAGGAAGTGGAAGAATGGAAACATGACCAAATTTCTATTTCAAGTTGGTGATGTGGAGAGGTATACGAACTCTTGGTATACAAGTCTTCTAGTTCGTCTTGGACTTGCCAAGGGAGGTTAGCTCGATTCATAGCACCTTTCAGATTTCCCAGTTGCGGACGTGCGTGACCTATGAAGCGACAATAGCGCCTATAAATGATATTTAGAACAATGACATGCATACCCACTACCTTGATTTGTTTACTGAAAATGATTTCTAGGGCAAAATCTTAGTTGAGCAGGGGAGAACTATAACATACTTGTTCCAGGTGTCAATTTATATGTCTTAAATTACTATTGTTTTTTTAAATTAAATTAGTCATGGCGTGGCATTGGAGTGCCATGGTGTGGCACTCAGTTAATGGAAAGCATGCACCTTTGGCCAGGCGTGGCATTATGTAGCCACTGCATGGCAACGTTTTTGTGCCTAAAACCCAAATCTCGGGGTTGGTGCCATATTTAAGGACACAAACTCTTAGAGTTTCCTTATTTGGCAGCCTCCATCCTCTAAAAATGAATGCTAATCTAATTCTTACCCTCCTTTTGTGATTTGGGAGCTTAAACTCCATTTCTATGAAGGTTGAAGGAAGAAGGATATTTTGGTGTTGCTTATGAGTGTGGTTCAAGCTTATATCCGTCATCTACATCTCTTTTATGCTATTGGAGGTATAAAGTCTCTACCTTGGTCATTACTTCTCTAGATCTAGTTCTAGGTTATTTTATGAGCTTTTTGCCCTAAATCTTCTTGTTATTCGAGTTTAAATTAACTCCAAAACCTTTGAGTGCAATTGTTAGCTTATGTACCTTGGGTTGGTTACAACGTTCGCTTCCATGGATTATTGAGTAAACCCGTGCCTTGAAGTTGTCATTATGTAATGTCCCGATTCCAGGTATGAATTTAATTAAAGAATAATTGGTCTTGTGTCGTACTCGGCGAGTTGGTTGCCCTTATCGCCGAGTAGCAGTGGGAATGGAACGCATGTTTAGTGACCTACTCAGTGAGTCCACCAAGGGACTCGGCGAGTAGGAGCTGGAAGATGAAACCCTAAATTCCGGGGGTTTTGCACCCTATTTAAAGGATCCTTGGCCTCCACCAGCATCCCCTTATGCTTCTTGTCCCTCTCAAACCCTAAAACGTGTATGTGTGTGTTCTTTGGTGTGTCCAAGCTTGAAGGAGTAACCTTGGAAGGAAGTACTTGAAGAAGCAAGGAAAAGCAAGGACAGGAACTCGTGGGAAGCTAGGGGATTGCATCGACATCACTCTCTGGAAGGTAATAGGCTATTCCTTAAGCTCTTTTCACTTTGAACCAACCTTGGATGGGTGTTATGAAGGGATCTCCATGTTTAAGCTAAGATCTGAAGTTGTAACTTCAGATCTCGACTTCCCTTGACCTCTAGATCCATAAAGTTCCCAGATTGTGCAAGGATGAAACTCTCCCAAGGTGTAAAACTACATTAAAGAGCTTAAATTGATCATTTCGGGCCTTTAGAGCTTGGATCTGTAATCTGAGGCCTTGACATGACTTAAAAAGCATCTGCATGGATTAAGAACTGCATGGACTCGGCGAGTTGAATGAGAGACTCGGCGAGTCCGTTGAAGATGGCCATGAACTCGTCGAGTTGGATGAACAACTCGACGAGTTCGTTGAAGATTGCCTTGAACTCGGCGAGTTGTTAGAAAACTCGGCGAGTTAAAAGGGGACCTCGACGAGCAAATCAAGGATTTCACAACTTCTCGAATTCAGGAAGAACTCGGCGAGTCGGTGACCTGCACTCGGCGAGTCAAGTCAACATAGACTGTTGACTTTGACTTTGACCAAGGGTTGACCAATTGAATTCTGTGGGTTTTTGGGATTGGGAGATTTATGAAAAAGGTTGTGTGGTACTTTTAGGTGGTGGAGTTCGTGTTGGACCCAGGAGTTGAGCTTTCTTATTTCCAACGACAGTTGCGAGGTGAGTTATCGTCACTATACTAAGGGGTCTAAGGCACCAAGGTCGGCCCATTGGATGTGATATCCTAGTAGTTGTATTATGTTGAGTCGGAGATAGTTATGCATGCTAGTTTGATACGCTTGAGGGTAGGGCTGTAGGAATACCTGTGATACTGATTGATTTCTTGTATGTGCATTATCTATTACATGTGATATGTTATGTGGGATGGGTTGAGGTTGTACTGCTCCGTGCGGTAGCTAACAAACCCTAGAGTATTCCAGATATGAGCTGAGGGCCCGGTAGGCATTCCAGACTCATACTAAGGACTTGGGGGCATTCCAGATACGAGCTGAGGGCCTGGTAGGCATTCCAGACTCGTACTGAGGACTTGGGGGCATTACAGTTTCAGTTTATTGTTTCAGGTACCTCAGGGGATCACGACAAGGCGAAGGCATGATCGTATAACTCCTCCTATTGTGTTATGTTTCTGGGAAAACTCTTATATAAATGTATTTTGAAAACAAAGTTGTAATGTTTTGATGAATTCGACGTGTTTTTGGAAGTTTAAAATTTGGCTTAAATTTTTGAGTGTTACATATTATGAACATAGAATTTAAGATCTTGAATTAATAGCATGTCCTAATGTATTTGGAAACTTGATCCATCAAGACCTTGAGGGGATCCATATCTGAGTGTTAGAGTTGTTGGGATTGAGGTATAACATCTTAATCAAGTAAGATTTTAATGCCCAATGCCTACAACATGGTTATCGGTTGCCACGACATGGAGACTGCTATTTCTGTGACCTTTTCCTTTACACGATCCACAATTTCGCGTGCCCATGAAATGGCCTATTGGTGGCCACAACATGGTGTCCTATCAAGTTGGATTTGACCATTGACTTCTGACCATAGTCGAATTTGATAAAATTTAGAGGATTTAGGGTGTTGACTGGTTTGGTACTTTTTATTGTTGTAGGGTGTTCGTAGTACTAGTCTTCACTATGTGAGAGTTGTCTTGATTTAGTTGCAATCTATGAGGTGAGTTTTCTCAGTATATTACATTTATAGTAGTGTATGAATGTTAACCATCTGGTTCTTACTTGTTAATTAATGTTATTTGTGAACTGTGTTGCTGATATGTCTCCGACATCTATGAGTCCATTAGACTATTGATACTCCCCAAGATTGCTAATAACCCTTCCAATGTGTTGTTAATCCATAGGGTTGCTGATAACCCATGGTTGTTTATTTTGTTGAGTTGTATGTAATATTATAGGAACTTACTAAGCTCCGTGCTCACAATTATGGATTAAATAAGTTTCAAGTACTTTAGATGATCGTGAATAGGCGCAGACTTGATTGTACACTCTGGCTTACAACATTTATGATTGTTCACATTTTGATACTCTGATTTGGGATGATTGTATTCGAGTAACATGGGCTTTGCATAACTTACTTTTATAATACTTGATGTTTTCTCTATTTAAAGATAAAAAAATTTGTGGTAAAAATTAGTATGTTACAGGTTCGCTCCTTAAAATGGAGTTCGTTGTTGAGCTTGATTATATATATATATATATATATATATATATATATATATATATATATATATATATATATATATATATAGCAAGTTTCAACTCAGAATAATTATGAAATTAGAATGAGAGAACAAATATGGACCACATATTTTGAATCTGCCGCTTAATCGTTCCAGTGTACCAGGGCGACGGAACATATAATATTCAAATATGAATAATCATACTCATATATGAATAAATATATTAATATTTGAATAAGTATATTAATATAAGAATAAATATGTGTTTATTCACAAGTGAATATTCACATATGAATATGGCAGTTGGTGGTGGAGGTGGAGACGGTGGCAGGGGTATCGATGGTGGTAGCAACGATGGTATTGGTGATAGTGGTTGAGATGGTATGACTGGTAGAGGAGGTCATGGTGGTGGTAGTGGATGTGTTAGTGAGTGGCAGGGGTGTCCGTGATGATGAAAGATATGCATATATGAATATGTATATACTTACTCATATATAAATAAGTATATATTTACATATGAATAAGTATATTTATATATGAATAAGTATGTGTCTATTCACAAGCGATTACTCATATATAAATATGGTGATTAGTGGTGGATTTATGGTTAGTCATTGCAGTGGTAGTTGTAGTGGTAGGAGTGGTGGTAGCAACGGTGACGGAGATGGTGGTGGTAGGGGTGATAGAGATGGTGGTGATTATGGCAGTGGCGGATGTGGAGGCAATAATGATTGTGGAATTAGTGGTTGGTAAAGGTGTTCGTGATGATGACGATAGCGGAGACGGTGGTGGAGGTTGGTGGCGGAGGTAGCGCTAGTAGTTGTGGTTAGTGACAGAGGTGACAGTGAACGTGGTGGTTGGCGGCGGAGATGGAGGTGGTGGTTGTGACATGGCAGAGGTAATGCTACAAGTAGTGGTCGTGGTGATGGTGGCGGAAGAGAGGGTGGGTGGTGGATTCATATGGTCGTGGTGATGGTGGCGGAAGAGAGGGTGGGTGGTCGATTCATATGTGAATATACTTACATTTATATTCACATACGAATATTATTTCTTCCCGCGTCGTGCGATACGCTGAATGATTTTGCGGCGAAATGAAAATATGTGGACCAGATTTCTTTTCATATTATCGATTATTAAAATTTCTAATTTGAAACTAAGTGTGTTTGTGTGTATGTGTGTCCACATATATATATATATATATATATATATATATATATATATATATATATATATATATATATATATATATATATATATATAAAAGCAAAAAGATATATAAACAGAGATAGATGGCTTAACATAAAAACTAAATTTATTTATGGAACCAGAAAACCTATTTATAACTATTATATCATGTATAATCAAAAAGATATAATAATAAAATAACAATTTTATTTAAAATAATAATAATAATAATAATAATAATATATTAATTATGTTCCAAAGTTGTATTTATTTGATTAAATCCTTAAAAAATAGTAATTAAAAAATTCAACACAAAAATAGAACTTTAATTATAAATTAGCATTAGAGTAAGAATCAGATATCAAAAATTTTGATTATGAATAACATTTATGAACATTGATGATATATTTTATAGATAAACATAAAAAAAAAATATACGAACATTCATAATGTTCATTACTATAGATGTTTAATTATTATTGTCAAATATAAATAAATATTCAGAAACAAAACATGCATGATATTATAATTACATATGGTTAGATGTCTATAATAAATACAAATTCACAAATGAACATTTTTTGCTAATGTATTATGTTCATACATGATCATCGGTAATGAACTATATATATATATATATATATATATATATATATATATATATATATATATATATATATATATATATATATATATATATATATATATATTCAAAATCCTATTGGCCATATGTTCTTGTTCATCGATATTCGTTATAAGAAAAATAATAATAATAATAATAATAATAATAATAATAATAATAAATCAACAAATTTCCCTTATAAACCATAATAGTTTTGCATTTTGGAATAACTAAATATCAATAAAGCCATCTAATTTCATATCCATCACTAATACTTCCTTGATAAAATTGCAAATTTGGTCCCTATGGTATGTCAAAAATAGCATGTTTGGTCCAAAATGGGTTTGGTTTGCAAGGATGGTCCAATAGTTTTTATTTGTTGCGAGTTTAGTCCAATGGCTTAACAGTCGTTACCAAGCTCCCGTTAATTTACTCATGCCCCTCTCACTTAAGGGTATTTTAGTTCATTCATCTAGCCCCTTTATTATTTTATTATTATTTAGTCCATAAAGAGGCTATAACGTCTCTATTCTTGTCTCCAGCAACAGGCCCTAACTATCATTCCCTCTGTGATTTCATCTTCTCCATCGATCACCCCCTATGATTTCATCTTCTCCATCGACAATGGTGATGTGGTTCTTCAGAAAGTGGGCAATAGTTCGGACATCGTGGACAGATAACAACCCAAGGCGTGGATTTTGGGGATGTCGTGACCCAATATGTCACACCTCGAAACCGATGGTGGAAACGTTCCAGGGCGGAGGACATCATGTAATGTATCACAACCAATGTATATAGTAAACATAGTAAACACAACCATTACAATACGTAGGAAATTTACATTTGTTTGAAAGCAAAGTTACATGTTTAATATCTACATTAGTATAACAAAGTAAAGACGAGACTACTAATATGCTCCGTCTTCTCCAAAAGATTGTGGGATACCTCACTAACGTTGACCTAAGAATACAAGCAGTTTTAGAAATATTAGCATAAAGCTGGTGAGTTCATAAGCGGTTTGTTTCTATAAAAGAACAAGTTTCCTTTGGTTTTCTGAAAAAGTTGATATCCAAGAAAATATCATATTTTCTTATTAGAAAAGTTTAGTTATCCGTTTGTTACATAATCTTGTCAAGAATAGTTCAGTTATCCCAGGAAAAACCCTTATTTTCCTTAAAAGTTTATGATTGGTTATCGATTCGGAATGCAGTGTACAAATATCTACCATACTTGTAGTGTTAAGATAAGTATTCTGAAAGCCTGATTATCCTTGAAAAGTACATTAGTTTTAACATGTATATGAAACTAATAAGTAAGTAGCAAAGTTTTCATAATCTAAGTTACGAGTTCCATAACCGTACAATAGACTAGATAAGGCTCGTAACGAGGCCAATATCATTTTATGACTTTTGTCACCTGTTGACCAGTCAGTCCGACTATAGCTAGCAGTCAGGTGTGGGGTAATCAATCACGTATAGATCTATACACTCAAGTCACATTCTCCCTCTAGGAGATTCTATTTAAATGGGTAGTCCGACACTCTCGTATCTAAGGGGAGTGTTACAAAGGACGTGTCTCCAATCTTAAGATTAATGAATTTAAAAATAATAATACGAAAATTCTGTTTTATTGGTCCTTCACTCTCATATTTAGGGAGTGTTATCAAGGATGTGTCTAAAGTGCTAAGTTTAATGTTATTAGTCCTTCACTCTCGTATCTAGGGGGAGAGTTATCAAGGACGTGTCTAAAGTTCTAAGTTTAATGTTATTAGTCCTTCACTCTCGTATCTAGGGGGAGTGTTATCAAGGACGTGTCTAAAGTTCTAAGTTTAATGTTATTAGTGCTTCACTCTCGTATCTAGGGGGAGTGTTATCAAGGATGTTTTTAAAGTTCTAAGGTTCATGCTTTTAACAGTAATGATGTGGAAAATCATTTGTGAAGTATAAATTATAGCATTTTATAATGCGCTTCACAAATAGTTTGAAACTAACTCTGCAAGTTAAACGGTTGGTTAATACGGTTTCCAGTGTTAAAAGCATACAAAATATGATACGGTACAAATGAAATAATAATTTTGAGTACAAGATTTCCTTGTACTTTTGCTTGTATTCCCCCCCCCCCCCCCCCCCCGCCCCTGAAATCATTGAAAAACACGTGAAAAGGTGTAGGTGTATGAACTCACCAGTCGAGAAATGTGTCGGTTAGGATGCTAAGTGTTAGTTCAAGGCTTGAACACACGCGAGGTTCCTATGTAATATAAATAGATACATAATTGTATCTAAGTAGAATTTGAACCACTAATTAATTAATATAATACCCTCCGAGATGCGAAAACACTTTATTTCAAGTGTTAGGAGTGATCCGGGTTGCATCTAAGGAGGTGTAAGGCCTAGATATGGAGTTTGCTCTTCAAGAGTAAACCCCTAGGGGAGATTACGGCCCATAGACCATATCCCCATGAGTTTACGGTCATAAACTCATGGGTGATGTGTTCTTGGATGCTTAAAGGTCTTACAACACTTGTGGAATTAGGCTAGGTTCAGTTCTAGGGCATATGAAGTTATTGGATCAACAAATGGACCATTTTATGGAGTTTACAGCTGTAAACAAGGAGTTTACGGCCGTAAACTCTTACATACCCTTTCCTTTTGTGTTTTGATGGTCCTAGGTTAAGCACAAATGATTCTAGTCCAATGTATAAGCCATGGAAGGAAGTTAGGGCACCATTTGACCTCTGTAGAGGAGTTTACGGCCAAAGGACCCTTCCCTTGGGGGTTTACGGCCGTAATCCCCTTATGGTCATGTTTTCTTTCTAGTTTAAGGTACCTAATGCAATGGTGGTTGGTTCTAGACATTATTCCACGCCATAGGAGGTGTTTAAGGGGCAATTTAACACCTTAAATGGTGTTTACGGCCCTTGAAGGAGGTTTTACGGTCCAAGCATGATCTTGGGCCGTAAACTCATGTTTACTCCCCAAATATCAAGTTTTTGGTGTTCTAAGTTCGTACATGAAAGCCCCTAAGTCATAGGTAAGCACCAAAGTGATTTGGAAGGGTTTTGCGGCTTCAAAACCCCATTTATGGGTGTTTGCGGTTTGGGGTTGTTCCTAGGGCGTAAAAACATGTTTTTGGCATATTTGGATGATTTAAACATGGATTTGAATGCTAAACAAGCGAAACTATAAGCTAGGATGGATTACTTACCAATTTGGAGCTTGAAATGGGTGATTTTGTTTCAAGATTTCGATTGTTGAGAGAGAGCAGAGAGAGAGTGAAAAAGCTTCAAATGAAGTCCACTCACCCTTATATAGGGTTTGAGTTTGAGGCCCGGTGAAAATATACCCGATACCGATGTTAAACGGAGCTTAAGGTCGTACTCGATTAAGTGTTTGTAACCCGACGTGGTCGTAAACTAAAATTTTTCCAAATGAATATTGAGGGTATTTTAACGTGTTTCTAATGTTTTTCGACACACATGAAGCCTCAATTTAATTAACTTAATCCAAATTCTAACGGAATAGTTTGATAAATACGGGTTTTATTAATGGAAACGGGTTATAGTGACTGAATATATTTCAGGTTGTCACATTATCCCCACGTTAGAGGGAATTTTGTCTTGAAATTTAGAATTAAGATACAAATCATGGATTTGGAAAGCGATGTGGATATTTTTGTTTCATCGATTCTTTGCGCTCCAAAGTAAATTCGGGTCCCCGCTTGGCATTCTAGCAAACCTTCACTATCGGGATACGGCTTTGTTTCGTACGTTTGGTCTCTCGATCCATGATTTTGATTGGTTCTTCTACGAAGTTCAGATTTTCGTTGATCTCGATCTGATCAAGAGGGATTACGAGAGTTTTATCGGATAGGCACTTCTTAAGGTTAGAGATGTGGAAGACAGGATGGATGTTGCCAAGTTCTTGAGGTAGTCGGAGTTTATAGGCTACGGGACCGATCCTAGCTAGGATCTTGAAAGGTCCTATGTACGTCGGGTTAAGTTTCCTGCGCTTTCCAAAGCGTATCATGCCTTTCCAGGGAGAGACCTTCAACACGACACGATCTCCAACCTGGAATTCCAAGGGTTTCCATCGTTTATCGGCATAGCTCTTTTGTCTGCCTCGCAAAGCTTTCAGTCGATCTCGGATTTGAATGATCTTTTCGGTGGTTTCACGGATGATTTTGAGGACCAGTGAGAGCACTGTCGGGGACTCAACCCTTAGCTAGCTACGTGTCCCCTACCTCGACCCAACACGGAGGGGATCTGTACTTGTGACCGTAGAAGGCTTCGAACGGGGCAACTTTGATACTGGTATGGTAGCTGTTGTTATACGAAAACTCAATCAAGGGTAAATGAGTGTCCCACAACTTTCCGAAATCGGTTACACATGCTCTCAACATGTCTTCCAGGGTCTGGATAGTTCTCTCACTCTGCCCATCTATCTGAGGGTGATAAGCTATACTCAATCCAGCTTAGTTCCAAGATCTTTCTGAAGGGACTGCCAAAACCTTGAGATAAACCTGTTATTTCGATCAGAGATAATGGACACAAGCATACTGTGCAGTCAAACTATCTCTTGGATGTAGGTTCGTGTAAGTCTTTCCATCTTGAATGATTCTTTAATCGGAAGGAAGTGAGCGTACTTTGTCAAATTATCGATAATTACCCAAATGGTATCATACCCACTCGAAGATTTGGGTAACTTGGTGATGAAATCCATAGTAGTCATCTCGTATTTCCACTCAGGTATCTCGGGTTGTTGGAGCAGACCCGAGGGCTTCTGATACTCAACCTCTACCTTGGCACAAGTTAGACACTTGCCCATGAAGGTAGCGATTTCGGCTTTCATGTTTGGCCACCAGTATTGTTTCTTGAGATCTAGGTATATCTTATCTGAACCTGGATGAACAGAGTATCTGGTCTTGTGAGCTTCATTCATAACAACTTCCCTGAAATCTATGAACTTTGGGGTCTAGATTCGATCCATGAAACAGTAGACTCCGTCACCTCTGATCTCAAGTTTCTTATCCACTTCCCTCAAGGCGTCATTCAACACGTTCTCTAGTTTTAGGGCTTCCAACTGGGCTTCTCGAATTTGTACGGAGAAGTGGGAATGGATGGTCATCGTTAATGTCCTCGCCTTGTTTCTTGAGCTTTCCTTTCGGCTAAGGGCATCTGCTACCACATTGGCCTTTCCGGGATGGTAGTGGATTTCGCACTCGTAGTCACTGAGCAGCTTTATCCATCGTTGTTGCCTCATGTTTAAGTCTTTCTGATCGAAGATATGTTGTAGGATTTTATGGTCAGTGAAGATCGTGCACTTAGTTCTGTAGAGATAATGTCTCCAAATCTTCAGCGCGAAGACCACTGCTCCTAGCTCCAGGTCATGAGTTGTGTAGTTAACTTCGTGTGCCTTTAGCTATCTCGAGGCATAAGCGATAACTTTTCCTCTCTTCATAAGCACACAGCCTAAGCCCTGATTGGACGCATCGCAATAGACAACGAAGTTTCTGTCCCTTCGGGCAGGGATAGGATGGGCGCGCTGCACAAGGCTCGCTTAACGTTTGGAATGCGAAGTCTTGTTTCTCACTCCAACAAAAGGGTACACCTTTCTGTGTCAGAGTAGTTAGGGGTTTGGTGATTCTGGAAATTTTTTGAATGAATCTACGATAATAGCCGGCGAGACACAAGAATTGACGGATTTCTGTGGGTGTCTTTGGTGCCGACGAATTCTCTATCACCTTGATTTTGGACGGGTCCACGTGTATACCCTCCTCTCTTACCACGTAACTAAGGAAAGCTACCTTCCGAATCCAGAATTCGCACTTGGAGAATTTTACGTACAACTTCTCCGTTCTAAGAATTTCCAACACTAATCTCAAGTGTTGTTTGTGATCTTCTTCACTTCAGGAATAGACAACTATGACATTAATTAACACAATGACGAACTTGTCGAGAAAGGAGTGACACACCCAGTTCATCAGGTCCATAAACACAGCCGGTGCATTGGTTAGACCAAAGGGCATCACTACGAACTTGTAGTGTCCATATCGAGTCCTGAATGCTGTCTTGGAAACATCATTCTCGTAAACTCGAAGTTGATAGTACCCTGATCTAAGGTCTATCTTCGAAGTAACTGGCTCCCTGAAGTTAATCCAAAAGGTCGTCTATTCGAGGAAGAGGATATCGGTTTTTGACGGTCAATTTATTCAACTCGCGGTAGTCTATACACATTCGAAAGGATCCATCTTTCTTCTTCACAAGTAATACCGGGGCTCCCCAGGGTGAGGAACTCGATCTGATGAACCCTTTGTCGAGTAGCTGATTCAGCTAACTGGATAACTCCTGCATTTTTGTTGGAGCTAAGCGATACGAAGATTTGGCTATAGGATTTGCTCCAGGAATTAGGTCGATACGAAACCCGACTTGGCGTTCGGGAGGAATTCCCGGGAGCTCTTCAGGAAAGACATCAGGAAAGTTGCAGACTTTGGGGATGCTCTCGAGGTCTTTAACTTCCTGTTTCTTGTTGATTACATGAGCTAGGAATGCGTAACACTCCTTTCACATGAGCTTTTATGCTTTGATGCAGGAAATGATGCTAAGATTGGAGCTAAGTTTATCGCCGTAGATCATGAGAGTCTGGCTAGAGGGGAGATTAAGATGGATGGCTTTTTCATAACAAAGGATATCTGCATGATTGGAACTCAACCAATCCATGCCAATGATAACATCAAAGCTCTATATGGAAACTGACATTAGGTCAATGGGAAAAGAATGATCATTCAGGGTAAGGGTGCAGCCTATAAATATATCATTGGTGTTCTCTTTCTCACCGTTAGCCATCTCGATGGTAAACGTTTCGGTTAATGGTTGGGGATTATGTTTAAGAAGATTTTGAATGAATGTCTAAGAAAACTTCTTTTAGTACCAGAATCGAAAAGGATACTAGCATAAGAGTTGTCGAGAGGGAACATACCCGAGACAACGGTGGGATCGGCGACTGCCTCGTCTCGTCCCATAGTTAGAACTCTCCCAGTGTTGCCAGTTGTTTCCGCCTTGGGGAAGTTTCACTTGAAATGCCCGACTTCACCACAACTGTAGTAGGCCTGACCGACACCCAATCCGGAAGCTTGATTGGTTGATTGGGTTGGTGTTTTGCAGTTTTTCGCAGTGTGGCCCTTTTTGCCACAGTTGTTGCAAAGCACCTCCCAGCATGGGCTGGAAGTGGGATGATGATATTTGAACTTGTTGCACCTAGGGAGGGTACCAGCATACCTACTGGTAGGTGATTGAGCTGTAGAAGCAGCGGCAGAAACAGTAATGGGGGTAGTAGCAGCGTGGACTACCACAGTTTGCTACTTCTTGGAAGATCCTTGCGAACTCTGACTCTTCCATTTGCTCCAGGATTTCTTCTTATTTTCAGTGCTCCCTTTAGCCAGTTCAGGAGCGGTGGTCACTTCCTCGAGATCATCACCATGGTCAATCAGAGTTTGCGCTAGTCATTTGGCGCTGTCGCAGGTGTCTGGCTTCGCACCAAAAACATTAGCCTTGGTTGGCTGGGTCATCCCACAGATGAATCTTTCTATATTTTTGCTTTCTGGGGTAACCATTCCCGGATAGAGGAGTGCCAAGTCATCAAATATGGAAGTGTAAGCAGCGATATCGGAACCCTTCATCTTTAGATTCCAGTGTTCGTGCTCCAACTTCTGCATTTCGCCCTGTGGGCAGTATTCAGCAAGTAGAAGCTCTTTCATGTTCTCCCAACCCATAACATTGGCTACAGGCAGGGTTAAGGATTTGACTCGGCCGTTCCACCAAGTCAGGGCTTTATTGGTGAAAGTGCAGGTGCCAAACTTCACCTTATCAGATTTTGAGCAGACACATATTTCGAAAATAGATTCGATTTTCTCGAACCATCGAGTTAGGGCAATGACACCTCCAATGTCATTGAAAGCTGTGGGTTTTGCATTCATAAAGTCTTTATAGGAACACTCCTTCCGGTGTCCCTGACTACCTTCCTGATTTTGAGGCTGAGTACCACCTCCTGGCCCGCCTAAACCATCGGGATTCATTTGTGACATAGCAGCAGCCACAACAGCAGTAACAGCTACTTGGAACATGGCGGGATCAAATGGAGAGGGAGGTGGTGGTGGATGAGGATTGTTTTTCTTTGAGCTGGGTCTTTTCTTTGGAGGCATCGTGATCTAAAATGATCAGGAAAGAAACGATGGTAAGTCCTCTAGATAGAATCAAGAGATATATAACAAGAGATATCTCATTTTGGTAGATATAGTGTTTTACTAAGCGATAAAACAGGAAGGAGTTATCAAAGCAGGTAAACTATCTCTAAGGAATGAATGAGTAGCAACACTTGGATTGAATTTCTACAATGTATTCGGCTTTAGCTAAAATACTCCTATAGTATTTTATGTTTCGCTGTGACGATGGCTCATTGTTTGGATATTTGGTAAGTTTTAGGCATGTGGCACACCACAGTCACTCCTAAGCATATGTTGGCCGTGTCTCGAATGAATATAGTTGATCAGGCTATAATGACCTAGACACGACTACATAACTGCCCAGGTTTAACCACAGCATACAACACCCAATTACTTATGTTTTGTTCTACCCGTAGTTACGGTTTCTGGCGGTTAGGTATTCTTGTATACTTTTGAAAAATACTTATATTTTAAAGTATACTCTTAGTTCAGAGCACTTCGGCCCCTTAGTGTTTATATTTATATACCATGTAAGGTCAGTATACTTAGTTCACTATAAACAACGGCTCTGATACCAATCTGTCACACCCCGAAACCAATGGCGGAAACGTTCCGGGGCGGAGGACGTCATGTATAACAAAGTAAAGACGAGACTACTAATATGCTCCGTCTTCTCCAAAAGATTGCGGAATACCTGTCTAACGTTGACCTAAGAATACAAGCAGTTTTAGAAATATCAGCATAAAGCTGGTGAGTTCATAAGCATTTTGTTTCTGTAACAGAACTAGTTTCCTTTAGTTTTCTGAAAAAGTTGATACCCAAGAAAATCCCATATTTTCTTATTAGAAAAGTTTAGTTATCCGTTTGTTACATCATCTGGTTAAGAATAGTTCAGTTATCCCAGGAAAAACCCTTATTTTCCTTAAAAGTTTGTGATTGGTTATAGATTCGGAATGCAGTGTACAAATATCTACCATACTTGTAGTGTTAAGATAAGTATTCTGAAAGCATGGTTATCCTTGAAAAGTACATTAGTTTTAACACATATATAAAACTAATAAGTAAGTAGAAAATTTTTCATAATCTAAGTTACGAGTTCCATAACCATACAATAGACTAGATAAGGTTCATAATGGGGCCAATATCATTTTATGACTTTTGTCACCTGTTGACCAGTCGGTCCGACTATAGCTAGTAGCCAGGTGCGGGGTAGTCAATCCCGTATAGATCTATATACTCAATTCACGTTCTCCCTCCCGGAGATTCTGGTTACAGGGGTAGTCCTACACTCTCATATCTAGGGGGAGTGTTACAAAGGATGTGTCTCCAATCTTAAGATTATTGAATTTAAAAACAATAATACGGAAAATTATGTTTTATTGGTCCTTCACTCTCGTATCTAGGGGGACTGTTATCAAGGACGTGTCTAAAGTTCTAAGTTTAATGTTATTAGTCCTTCACTCTCCTATCTAGGGGGAGTGTTATCAAGGACGTGTCTAAAGTTCGAAGTTTAATGTTATTAGTCCTTCACTCTCGTATCTAGGGGGAGTGTTATCAAGGACGTGTCTAACGTTCTAAGTTTAATGTTATTAGTCCTTCACTCTCATATCTAGGGGAGTGTTATCAAGGACGTGTCTAAAGTTCGAAGTTTAATGTTATTAGTCCTTCACTCTCGTATCTAGGGGGAGTGTTATCAAGGACGTGTCTAAAGTTCTAAGTTTAATGTTATTAGTCCTTCACTCTCGTATCTAGGGGGAGTGTTATCAAGGATGTTTTTAAAGTTCTAAGGTTCATGCTTTTAATAGTAATAATGTGGAAAATCATTTGTGAAATATAAATTATAGCATTTTTTAATGAGTTTCACAAATAGTTTGAAACTAACTCTGCACGTTAAACGGTTGGTTAATACGGTTTCCAGTGTTAAAGCATACGGAATGTGAAACATTTCAAATCAAATAATAAGTTTGAGTTCAAGATTTCCTTGTACTTTTGCTTGTATTCCCCCCCCCCCCCCCCTCTAAAAACATTGAAAAACACGGAAAAAGGTGTAGGGGTATGAACTCACCATTCGAGAAATGTGTAGGTTAGGATGCTAAGTGTCAGTTCAGGGCTTGAACACACGCGACGTTCCTTTGTAATATGAAGAGATACATAATTGTATCTAAGTATACTTTGAACCACTAATTAATTAAGATAATACACTCCGAAACGCGAAAACACTTTATTTCAAGTGTTAGGAGTGATCCGGGTTGCATCTAAGAAGGTGTAAGGCCTAGATATGGAGTTTTCTATTCAAGAGTAAACTCCTAGGTGAGATTACGGCCCATAGACCATATCCCAATGAGTTTATAGCTGTAAACTCATGGGTGGTGTGTACTTGGATGCTTAAAGGTCTTACAACACTTGTGTAATTAGGCTAGGTTCAGTTCTAGCGCATAGGAAGTCATTGGATCAAGAAATGGACCATTTTAAGGAGTTTATGGTTGTAAAAAAGGATTTTGCGGCCGTGAACTCTTACATACCCTTTCCTTTTGTGTTTTGATGGTCCTAGGTTAAGCACAAATGATTCTAGTCCAATGTACAAGCCATGGAAGGAAGTTAGGGCACCATTTGACCTCTATAGAGGAGTTTACGGCCAAAGGACCCTTCGCTTGGGGGTTTATGGCCATAATCCCCTTATTTTCATGTTTTCTTTCAAGTTTAAGGTCCCTAATGCAATGGTGGTTGGTTCTAGACATTATTCCAAGCCATAGGAGGTGTTTAAAGGGAAATTTAACACCTTAAATGGTGTTTACGGCCCTTGAAGGAGGGTTTACGGTCCAAGCATGATCTTGGGCCATAAACTCATGTTTACTCCCCAAATATTAAGTTTTTGGTGTTCTAAGTTCGTACATGTAAGCCGTAAGTCATAGCTAAGCACTAAAAGTGATTTGGAAGGGTTTGGGGGCTTCAAAACCCTATTTATGGGTGTTTGCGGTTTGGGGTTGTTCCTAGGCCGTAAACACATGTTTTTGGCACATTTGGATGAATTAAACACGAATTTGAATGCTAAACAAGCTAAACTATAAGCTAGGATGGATTACTTACCAATTTGGAGCTTGAAATGGGTGATTTTGGATCAAGATTTGGATTGTAGAGAGAGAGAGAGTAGAGAGTGAGAGTGAAAAAGCTTCAAATGAAGTCCACTCACCCTTATATAGGGTTTGAGTTTGAGGCCCGGTGAAAATCTACTTGATACCGATGTTAGACGGAGCTTAAGGTCATACCCGATTAAGTGTTTGTATCCCGATGTGGTCGTAAACTAAAACTTTTCCAAATGAATATCAAGGGTGTTTTCACGTGTTTCTAATGTGTTTCGATACTCATGAAGCCTCAATTTAATTAAATTAATCCAAATGCTAATGGAAAATTTTGATAAAGATGGGTTTTATTAACGGAAATGGGTTATAGTGACTGAATAAATTTCAGGTTGTCACACAGTAAGTATGTTACACTTTGTTTTGACAACTGCTCACTGATGATCTAATGTTTCTTTCTTCTTTTTTTCAAGGATTTGTCATGTAGGTATATTGGATGGTTTGATGCACCCATGTGTGCTCGTTCCAAAGTTATAATATTAGGGTTGCTTAAGACAATCGATAAGCTACAAATAGTAGTGGATGATATAAAAGAATAAGCAAGCAAACATGAAAAAGCAATGGAGATGATCAAAGAAAAGCAACTATGTTGATGTATTACCTAGTCTATAGCTGAATATTTTTTGTTGTTGTGTTGGTGTTCTTGTTACAAGTCCATAGGTTGATTGTGGTTATGTTTTGTAATAGGATAGGGGTATATGTGTCTAGTTTAGGTAGTTTTTTTTTGCAAATGTTGAACATTGTTTTAATGCAAATTAATGGTAATGAAAATTTTGTATCTATTGACCAATTATGGATTTGTTCTGTTGTTCATATATAACCTTGTAAAGATAACATATAATGCATCCATGTGTAGTTAACACAAAACAATACTAAAGACATAATATCTATTACCATCTTCAAAATACATGTCATAAGTTAATTGAAAACAAAGTTATTGCAACAAAAGACATCCTACATCTAGGAATCAAACCAAAGTTGTTCAATACAGTCAAACCAAAAGATAAATCCAACATAGTCCATCAAGTCTGTAATGTCCGTAGATCCGGGTTAGTCAATTTAGAGACGCTAAGCATCAAAAATGACTTTTTGATAGAAGATTATTTAAAATGAACAATCTTAACTAAGTTGTAGTATATGTTGCAAGGATTCTGTACATATAAAGAACGTTGAAATCCGGGTTATAATGAAGAAGTTATGACTTGTCGAAGTTTCGCGACAGAACTAGCATGACACTTCGCGACATAAATAATGAATTTACGATAAATGATTTTTAGCCTTAGTGATCTAAATGAAAGTTGTAGAGTTCGTTAAACCGAGAGCGTGCATAAAAAGAACGCCCAAATCTGACTTCGTATGAGGAAGTTATGCTTTTTCTAAGTTTCATCTTAGCAGTATGCAGCCCGAAAACCAAATTTGAGATCGAGTGATTTTTGGTCCACACAATCTAAAAGAGAATCGATTTGTAGTGCAACAGTGAAAAGACAGTCAAAAACAGACGTCAAATGAAGCAGTTATGAATTTCTAACGGAGTTTTCCTGTCCCGACCTACTAAAAATAATATATTATCATATATTAAAAATAAATTCAAAATTAGCCGACAAAGTCTAAATGAAAGTTGTAGATCTTGTTTTTACCTACGCGTGGATATAAAGAACATTGAAAATGGAGTTCGTATGCAAAAGTTATGAATTTCTGAAGTTCGGGGCGTGAAACCCCAAAACTATCAGAGTTCATGACGTAAATAAAGTATTCACAACGTGAACTCAGTATTTATGACTTCTGAAGCCTGACAGACGCAACTTGTGATGATGCATACAGTGACGACTGAACTCACAACGTGAATACTTGACATTCACGACGTGAATCCATAAAATCAACCCTATAAATAGAATTCAAGAAGCAACCAAGTTTGGTTGCTCAATCTTTTCTCTCCCACTCGTGATACTCTCTCTAAGCCCTATTTTAATCCCCCCGAAGCACCGGTATCATCCCGAGATATGAAGCAAGTCCCGAATCCCGAAGATCTCGAGAAGAAAAGAGTTTCCGAGCCGAAGCTTTGCCCGCGAGAAGCCTGGTGTGTGAAGAGATCACAGTTTCACCGAAGAATACTACTTCTACAAGCCATAGTGCTGCACGCTCATCTTCTGATCAAGTCAGTGTGTAGTCCATTTCATAACACGATTTTAATACAAGTATTGTTTGAATGTATTAAGTATATGTTTTGTGTGAGTGTGTAGTCACTTTCTTCTAACACATAAATATGATGTATTTGTTATGAAATACGTGCTATGTGTTTATATATTGTTGTTTAGTTGAGATGAGTGTGGAATGGATGTTTTATATAGTTTTTAAATGAGTTAAAGTGTATATGTATTTTATATCTACAAATATGTTGGGTAGAACATGGGTAGATGAGATAGTTGGTGTGTGACAAAAGGATGAGTTGGATAATGAGATAAGAGGTGATATAGATCTTGAGATGAGGGTGACAAGTGGAAAATGAGTGAAACCTTTACCCAAACGATGGCCCGAGTCATTCAGTTGAGTAGGGATGACAACCACACACTATGCTAGACAGTCATTGGAACACTAGCAGGCTCGCAACTTGTAGGTGTTTGTGAACGATGTGTTCACCGGTGTACTCTAAAAACCCATTGACATGTATTACGAGAGGGATCTCGAGAATGATATTGTCAATAAACAGGATAAACTTGTTATTATATCCAAGAGTATGGATCATATCAGGATTTAGGTAGAGTAAATTGTCCATAGTCTGGGAGTATGGATTGGGCATAGTTTTAGATCCGGGAGTATGGATCAGACCAAGAGGTTAGTTTTAGATCCGGGAATATGGATCAGGTGAAGAGATTAGTTTTAGATCTGTGAGTAGGGATCAGGGAAATAGGAAAATTTTAGATACGAGAGTTAGACCCTACCGTTGTGGGGATCGATGGGGTAGGATAACAGTTGTTATTATATGGTGAAATGATATAAGTTTGTGAGTTATCTATATATATATATATATATATATATATATATATATATATATATATATATATATATATATATATATATATATATATATATATATATATATATGATATAACATTGTGGGTTGAAAACCCTATATGCTCACCAGGCTCCCAAGCCTGACCCACTCAGTTTTCTTTGTATGACAGGTATCAATACGAAGACATATTTCACTGAGAGATTAAAGGAAATGTAAATCACTAGTGTAAATAAATGTATGTTCTATTTATGCTTATGTGTCTGTATCGGAACATGACATCCCGAGATTTTGTTATATAATGAAATACATTTCTTTAAGAAATCCTTTGATAAATTCTTATCATATTTTGTTTTGGGAATAAATTCCGCAACCGTTTTCTTTGAAAGATAAATCTAATTTTTAAAAAGAAAGCATAAACAAATCGGTCTTTTTTGGCCGTGAAATTGGGGATGTCACAAAGTCCCACCCAACCTTTTCATGTCCTGGAGTTGTACCATTTTTTCCCCACTTACTACAAGTCACACTAACAAACTTTCTTTTTAGTTTCCAACTACCATGTGGGACATGACCATGAATCTCACTAGGACCAATATCTCACCTTTGACTCCGACTCTGACTCTTGCTTTGACTTCTCTCATACATGGACTCCCTTCTCTTCCTCTTGGGTCTCCCAGGATGATTATAGTGTGGGGGATGTGTGATCTGCATTGGACACTCACTTCTAGGCCACGGTACACGACCTTTAATTGGTTCCACCTTGTACTCATATGCAATTTTCCATGTTTGTAGCCAGTGCACCTTGTGGACATCAGTATGGAGATCGTGTACACACACACACACCATGATCTGCTTTGATATATAACACAAAAATCAAATGTCTGTAAGGGATACTTGTTAATTCCCATTTCCTATAGTTGTTGATCATTCCATGGGTCTTTGACTTGGTATTTTTCATCACCACACCATTCTGCAATGTACCGAGCAGCTGCTTCTTCATTCTTCTCCATAATCTTTGTTGTTGTTGGGGTGAGTGGTCCTACACACTTCTATTGCAACTTGATGACATTGCATATCCTCTTCATCATATATTTCCTAATAAATTCCAAGCAGATAATAATTGGTTTGTATCTCCCATCAACTATCTTGCCATTAAACACTTCACAAAGGTTGTTTAACAGTTTGTCTGTGGTTGCTCTCCCTGTATAGCAAAGGGTAAAAGTGTCATAATTTTATGGTGGTCATACAAGGTTAGAATTTTATCCATTATGTTGTAAAGGGTAAAAAGGTAAAAAGGGTCATAACAACTTACCTATGAATTCGCTTTTTGCCCAATGTTTTGGTGGTATTAACTTCAACGATTCATATGTTGAGTTGTCAAATAAACTGAATTGGTGCTTGTAATGGTTAAACTCTGGCACTGTTGTAGCTATGGCACAATCGCACATGTGATCTTTATATTCCTTAATTCTCTATTGTTTCTTCATGTTATCATGTATATGTATGAGATAGAACCTATGCTCAGCACATGGGAATAGTTGACTAACTGCTTGTAGCAAACCCTAGCAACAAATTACACATGGTTAACAAATAAACATTAAAAATAATAAATAAACAACCATTACATTTTGTCTATCACTAACAAAAGGGAAATTAGACATAGCACGTAGATCCAAGTCATCACCAAGACATTCAAGGAACCACTTCCAAGATTCACAATTTTGAATCTCTACAATGGCATATACAAGTGGGTATATGCCATTGATGGAATCTAATCCAACTGCAGTTAAGATATGGCCTGGATAAAGGCCTTTCATATGAGCCACATCTAACCCCAAGAAATCTCTTAAACAAGCTTTGAATCCCTTCTTCGACCCCTAGACAACACATAGATTCTTTTGAAACATCGTGAAGTGCAATTCACCAAATTAGATTCTAAAACATATCCAAGTTCTAATTTGATTGTGGTATCAGGATTGGTTGACTGCAACTCAAGGATATAGTCTCTTAAAACTTCATACTATTTTTTTTAATCACGTACTACAATCTTTTTTGCATCTACTTTAGCTCTAAAAGCTTTATGAATTGAGAAACCCACTCCATACTTCTTCTGTAGCTGTTCTTGGAGAGCTTTAACTTGGATAGTAGGGATGGATTCTACCTGATCCGTAATTTTTTTGGACATCAACTTTGCAGTTGCAGCTCTCACCTTCCTTGTATTCATACAAGTGTGTTTGTCTTCATATGTTTTAATGTACCAACTGCATGCATCTGTATACCTCGAGGCATGTAACATCCAAACATAAAGAAGAATCTGCTTTTTCCTTACTTGTCCCACGCTGTTTGTCCTTTTCTTTACCTTTCCTTTACTTTTCTCAGGTTGGGTAGGTCCACCAACTCCATCGTTAATAAATTCCACAACTCTATTACATATGGCCTTCAATTTGCATTTGTCATTTTTTAAATGCAATATTCTTTTTTGTTTCCAATGCATGCGTTTTGATTTTCTCTTTCAACTCCTTCTTACTGTTATACTTTTGACATGTTTTAAAATGACACTTATGAACCTCACCTAAAGAACAACTTTTTTCCTTACATAGTTGTTTCAAAACTGGTTTTCTCTTCCTGTCCTGATAAGAATCCTCATACATGTAATCAAAAGTATCATTGTCAATGACATCTAACTCATCAGCTTCTTCATCACTCTCATGTTGTCTTGGATTCCTAGCCCTTTTATCTAAGAACTGTACTTTTGTATCAATGCTCATGTTAAAATCCCTCATATCAACTTCAACATCTTCAAATACATTATCTTCATCTACCCAATAATCATTATCATCACTATCGTCTTCTTTCTCTATTTCACTTCCTTCTTGACTTTCAACCTCACTTACATTTCGTTTTCCACTACTATCCGTGTTAAACTGAGGTTGGTTTTCACTTCCATCTTGGACAAAAGCATCAGTTTGATAGTCAAAATCCCAAAAGTCGTTCATCTGAAGTTGGTTTTCTTCATCCATCTAAGGTTGGTTTTCTTCATCCATCCGAGGTTCATTGATATCATGCATGGCAGGGACATTGAATCCATCAACATTGCTTTGTAGTATTTGTTGGTAGAGTCCAATATCAAAATCAGTAGCTGTCTTAACAAAGTATTTGGGTATCTGCTTAGTCTTACCAATATCATCGAAGTATATTTTCTTACTGTAAGATGCCATCAATCTATCCTTGCTCATAATCCTTCTCCTATTATATTCAGGTTATAAGGATACGACTTGAACTATTTCATTGACTTGATTTCAGGTTGGTTTGCTTGAGTGGGCACCACATCAACTAAATTATCAGTATGTGTAGTCATCACAGGTGTTTCCTTTCATTGGTCATGAGAAGCTTCATCAATGTGTTTCACATCCTCATGTGGTTCATGTAACTGTACTAGGGTAACCTTGGTAACATGTTTAGGATTCAAGAAATAGGAGAGTAGTCTTGTTTCACCATGTTCTATGTATACCTTCATCACGTTGTGCTCACTAACATATTGAGAAAAGTTTGCAACATCTTCATCATTTCCTAAAGGTCGAAGACCAAAGTGGAAGTCTCCACCAAAAACAAAAAAAATGGAAGTATATAACAGGAGGAACCCCATATCGAAAACCTTTCATGATTGCATCGAGCTCATGAACTAAAAACTCATCTATATCTCCCATGTCAACATAGTTTACAGTTCCATCAATGTAACGGACATCAGGGTACTTGGTGAACTAACCTCCATGGTACAACTTTATGGTAAACAATGTTGGGTGTCCATCTTCAAAACAAGAAAAAAACCTCAGGTGGAGTTACTTCAAAAAAAATCAAGAAATCAAAAGATGAAAAAGGGCAAATTACATACCATAAACAACCTTGGGGTTGAAAGGTGTATTTAACAACCTTACTTGCCACATTGGTATGTTCATCCGCCGATAATCTCTACAAATCACACTTAACTAACATAACAGATTTTGTGTCTAGGGATTTTACTAATGTTGGTTAAACAACAACGATCTACTTTATTGAGGAGACGAAATGCTTTTATTGAGCTTTAGCGGGAACGATTACAAGGATGAATGGACTAAAATACCCTTAAGTGAGAGGGGCATGGGTAAATTAACGGGAGCTTGGTAACGTCCGTTAAGCCATTGGACTAAACTCGCAACAAATATAAACTATTAGACCATCCTTGCAAGCCGTTTTGGACAAAACATGCTAGTTTTGACATACCATAGGGACCAAATTTTCAATTTCGTGTATTTCCTTCAAATTGTTGAACCAACTTTTTTTGACAAAACTGCAAATTCAATCCCCGTGGTATTCAAAAAAACTTTGGATAGGCTCCAAAAAGTTTCCGACTTACATAGAAGGTCCAAAATCAAGAATTTTCTGTGATTTTGGTCCAAAAAAACTTAAAATGACGGTTATACCCTTTATTTTTTTTCTATTTTTTAAAATAATTATTTAATACTATCTTGATTTAAAAGAAAAAAATAAAAAGAATTTGCTACCAATCTCTCTCTCTTTCTCTCTCTCTATCTCTCTCTCCCTCTCTCTCTTTCTCTCTCTCTCTCTCATTACATCCTCACCAAAAAAGAACCCATATCAAGAAGAATCTAAAATGAAAAATACCGACAATCAAACCCTAAGAAGAGATATTGGTTTTGATGAATTAGGATTTGAAGAACTCTCCACTAATTTTCACTCGATTACCCCCTTGGAAGACAGAGGCAGTGGCTACATATCTGGTAAACCATGTTCATGTTGTTGCAGGCACCAATGAGCCACCTCCTAACCCTAAAGCTATCGTGCCCCGGCCAGATTTCACAAAACATATTCCATCCAAAATTCAAGGTAGCAAAAAAAAAAGACATATTCCAATGTCTCAAGGACGGGATGAAACTGTAGTCGCTTCTGTATCTGCCTCATGTTTGAAGACACAATTGATGCATCCAAATCTCTTACAATTTTCCCTTCTTTTAGTTCCAACTCCTTAATTTTGTATTCCTATCTCTATACATCTTCATCTATTTGCTGAATTCGATGTCTCAGGAAAGAAAATTGGAATCATATGCTTCTAAATATATCAAAAAAGGAATAAGGAAAACGATCACTCCAAGTGCTCGATGAAACACCTAAAAGAAAAGTACTATTAGATATTTCAATATATGAAAGAAAAGTACCTTTACTGAGGTTCTGCAAATGAAATATTTCTACAAACATATTTCAGAAGAGAAAAGTGAAGGAATCAGGAATGAGTTCATTGTTCAGCCAAGAAGGAACCTAGAGTGAGAGCATGTTGTAGTCATCAAAGATAGACCAGAAGAAGTTTAACCTTATTGAACATGTTGAGAGGAATATGATTAGTTTTTGAAGTTGAGAAATAATTGAAGAACTTGGTTTTTTTGGGTCAACTTATGCGTATAATCTAGTAGCAAAATTGTAAAAAAAAATATGGGTTGTTTCCTTGATTTGCAGATGATAGATGAAGAAGAAAAAGATGATAGAGAAAGAGAGAAATAGAGAGAGGAGAGAGAGAGAGAGAGAGAGAGAGAGAGAGAGAGAGAGACAGAGAGAGACAGAGAGAGAAAGAGAGAGAGAGAGAAATTGGTAGCAAATTCTTTTTGTTTTTTCTTTTAAATCAAAATAGTATTAAAATAATTAATTAAAAAATAAATAAATAAATAAAGGGCATAACTGTCATTTTAAGTTTTTTTTTTTGGACCAAAATCATAGAAAATTCTTGATTTTGGACCATCTATGCAAGTCGGAAACTTTTTGAACCATATCCAAAGTTTTTTGAATACCACATGGACCAAATTTACAGCGTTGTCACTTTTTTTTTTCTTGGGTGTGCATTTGGCGGACTTAGGTGGTGCTTGGGGTCCTAGGACAACATTTCGATTACGGCTGTTAGTATAATTTTTTTTTCTAATAGGTGCAACGTTTCGAAATATAAATGTCACTGATATTTTAGGTTTGTTTGGAAGAAAATAATTGATGTCAACACTCCTAAAACTTTCTAAGTCCGATATTGTAAATAGGTTAGAGACAAAATTGCAAAAATGGTACCTGTGGTTGGCAAATTTCTGCAGTTTTCGTCCAAAACGATACCTTGTTGCATGACTGGTCCCATTTTGGATCTTTTAATTGTTTTTTGTCCCTACACACTTAAAAGATGATTATGCCCTTATAATTTTAATTTTTCATTTTTCTAATTGCTGAAATACATAAATTAATTTAATTTATATTTTTATTTATATTTTTATTTGTTTTTTCTCTCACAAAAATACACACACACACACCGATGAAAGAACCAAAGAAAGAAACAAGGACAACCAACGGTTGCCACCTTCAACCACCCACAGGTGACCCCTCACTGCAGTGAACGACCACAAACGCCCACTCTCGATCCCCCTCTTGTATTGTAGAATCCATTGCACCACCCACCCTTCATGCTTTCTATTTTCCTTCTCCTTTCACTGCTAAGAACAACCACCACCAACGAGTGTTGTTGTTTTTGTTGTTGTCATCACCGAACATCACTAGGAACCACCACTTCTCACAAGTTTTTCCAACCAACAACAACCCAAACACACCCTTTGACCACTACCACCTCCCCTCTCCCTTGCTTATTTTCTCATATGACAATAGCCTTACTAGAGGTGGCATCAACCTCCCAAGAACCACCGGTTGTCACCCCGTCTTTCCCCCTGTAACGACGAGCAAACACCAACCCTCACTATGAGATCTTGACAAATGAAAAAAATTTGTTTCTTAGTGCTATCGATTAAAAGCACAAAGCATCATCCAAAACGATTTGAAATGGTTGCACACACCAATTGTTCGACAAATTGCTTCAAAGAATATCATCTTCTAAAATGTTGTTTTTATTGGATTTGTTGTACAGATTGTTAACCCAAATGTGCATATCGATGCTCTGCAATATCACACAAGAAGCCATAGGAGGGGAGGTGGAGAGGTTGGTAGAAAAACGGAGAAGAAAGGGAGGGAAAGGGCAAATCGGAAACAATACATCATGAGGAGGTTTGTGGGTTTGCTCAGCAACCGAGTGGAGGTGGAGAGGTTGACAACAAGTTTTTCCGATGGGCTCTCTTCGTCGACTGTTAGCTCATCTCACCGAAGGTGTGGCTTGGAGGAAAGCAGGGGTCGAGCAAACCAATAGTAGAGGGTGTTTGCGGTGATGCGTCTTAACAGGAGAGAGAGAGAGAGAGAGAGAGAGAGAGAGAGAGAGAGAGAGAGAGAGAGAGAGAGAGAGAGAGAGAGAGAGAGAGAGAGAGAGAGAGAGAGAGAGAGAGAGAGAGAGAGAGAGAGAGAGAGAGAGAGAGAGAGAGAGAGAGAGAGAGAGAGGTTTATTTTGTTTTTGTTTTTCATTTTATTATAAAAATAATAAATATAAATAAAAAAAATTTAAATATAATTATTTAAGCGGCATATTAGTCAATTTAGGAAGGATATGGATCAAAAACAAAAGAAAATACAACTATAGGGACCAAAACAACAGAATGTATCTAAAATTGGACCACTTATGCACAAACATTTCGTTTTGGACCAAAACAATAGAATTTTCCAACGATAGGGACCATTTTGGCAATTTTATCTAGGTTAGGGCTGCAAATTGAAAAAAGTTCAATTTAACTCAATAATTGAAATACAGATGTTTCAAAAATCTCATCAATAAATCCAAAAACTAAACAAAACAGATTCAATTCGCATACATTTTTGTGTTTACGTAAATGATAAAAGTGGCCACCAAACATAAATATTGAACTTCATATATAAAAATAAAATAAAAAGATTCCAAAATCTCATAAAAATTATATCAAAACATAACCGAATGAAATAAATTATAAAAATAAGGATCGATGGTTTTTTTTTTCTTTTACAAACCTACAAAATGGTTCATTTTTTATTTATTTATTTAAACGGCGACTTTTTAGGATTGATGTTATTTTTAGTTAATTTCGTTGTGTATTTTGCCCCACCAAACATTGAAATGGTTGTTATGATCTGTATTTATGTTCTTCGTGTATTTTTTTTCCATTTTCTTAAAAGACTTAATAATTTTAAATATTTTTTATAATTAAAAATAAAAAAGGTTCACCACCTCTCTCTCTCTCAAAAAGAAAGGGAAAACGAAAAACCATGTCAACGATGGCAAACGGGCCGGGGTTGCATTCCCCACCACTATTGATCTTTGGGCTACTGTAATTAGGCTAAAAGAAAATATCGTTTATTATATTTATATAATTAATATGTATATATATATATATATATATATATATATATATATATATATATATATATATATATATATAATTTATTAACGGGGAACCCATCGGGGTTTTGGCCTAGGACTGCCCACCCTTCCTCGTCCCCGAAATTAAGATGGGGGATAACATTTCCCTCGGCCCTACCCCTGCCCCTGATTTTTTTCAGACAAATATACCCATACGGTACGGGAACCCCACGAGACTTTTTAACATCTAAAGAAAGAAACCAACACCCACATCCACTTCCCCAACCCTTTTCTTTCTTTTTGTTCCTCACCTGTGCCATAGAAGCCATTAGACTTAGGGCTAATGGTATAAAAACCCTTATTTTCACAATATTGACGGATTTGCCCAAAGTTCAAATTTAGGTCCATCTTTGCCTTAAACTTCTATTTACTGTGTCATTTTTGTCAAGTATCTGGTTTCCCTTTAATCAACCGGTTACCATTTGCTTAGGTGGAAGATATGTGGCATTTATAATTTAATAACTCATTCACACACATCCTCGTGTGTAATTGATCCCTTCGAGCCCCACAGTTAGTCACAGACTACAATGGAAAAATGAAAACTTCTTCTTCAAGATAAAGCTTTAATGGTAGTACAAGAATGAGGAACAAGAAGGTAATAAGATGCGAATGTGGTGATGTTTGTGGTGTATCAGTCTCACGAACACCTGATAATCCAAAACGAAAATTTTAGTGCCGCCCTAATTAACAGGTAAAAATCTATTTATTTTTGTACTAATTTCTCCCTAAAATTTTAGGGCTGCTCTAACTTCCCAAAGAGGAACGTATGTAATAGAACCCTATTTTTTTTTTGTCGGTGGAAGGAGGCAAATGTGGTATTTTCAAATGGGCGGTTATTAAGATGTAGTTTTGTTGGTTTTTCCTGTATTAGTAATATATTAAGGATAATCAAGAATTGTTACATCTTTGTAATGTTTTTTTTTGAACTGATGAATGTTACATGTTTGTAATGTATTAAGGGTATTAATGGTAATGTTATTAATGGTAGTTAGTTGCTATCTCATGTATATGTTGCATGAATGGAAGTATAATGAAAGTACACTGCATAAAAGGAATTGTACTAAAATACCCTTGGTTACATTCACAATGAAAGTAAACTTTGCATGAATGGAATTGCACTAATGTATTAAGGATATTAATGGTAATATTATTAATGGTAGTTAATTGCTATCTCACTTTGCATACTGCTGAATGTTGCACTAATGGTATTAATGAAATTGCACTAAATGTATTAAGGGAATTGCATGAATTAAATTGCACTAACTTGCATACGGGTGAATGTTGCATGTTTGTAATGTATTAAGGGTATTAATGGTAATGTTATTAATCTTAGTTAATTGCTATCTCATGTATATGTTTCATGAATGGAAGTACAATGAAGATACATTGCATCAAAGGAATTGTACTAAAATACCCTTGGTTACATTCACATTGAAAGTAAACTTTGCATGAATGGAATTGCACTAACTTGCATAAAAGGAATTGCACTAATGAAAGTACATTGTTAATGCTTAAGATATACTAGAAAAAAAAACATAATGGTTACCATAATAGGGGGCATCCATTATAAACCTTAATACTAAGCATCTATTACATAAGTTTTACTAGCATGTAGCAGCCATCCATTTTGTATACCAAAACATGTACCCAAAAGCCTAAAAAATATCCAAAAAAAGGCAAGCCATAATGTAACACTAAACAAATGGATGTATGTTGGACGTAGTGGGTGTATATAAAAAAATAACCAAAAAGGGCTACCTATACAATTGCCTAATGATAGCATCCCCGGTTTTGCCCCCATATAACTAGGTAACTACTCCAAATCTACTAGATATCTAGATGTGGAACCCCTTCCATCTTTGTCAAAACAAGGTTTCTTCAGCTTTTGCAGGATGATCCTTTATGAGGGATTTCTTGTCCTTCTACGTGGTACATGCCCTTCATCATCAGCACCATTTCCCTCCATATAAGTTGCATCATCCTCACCAGCACCATCACATTCATCCTCAATACACCATTACCCTCTCCATCATCTTGACCAACACCTTCACCATCTCCATCTCCTTCACCATCACCCTCACCTGCCACTTCATCAGCATCATCAGCCTCACCATCACCCTCATTTTCCTCCACACCATCATTTATAAGACCATCACCTTGATTTCCTTCCATCACATTGTCAACATATGGAATATCCTCAACTTCAGTCACATCCTGTTACTAAAAATTTGAAAAATACTTATTAATAAAAGATATAAACATGTTTGTTACTAATGTTAGCAATTATAAAATGATGAAGTCAAACTAACCATCTCAACTAGTGGCCTATCATCCAATTCAACTTGAAAACCTCTAAAGCTCTTTATTTCAGGCATGCTATATCCTGCCCCAAGTAGGTCTGCTACACTTTCTAGATCTAGCATCACCATCTGCGGGAGAACATCACTTGCACCTCCTTCAGTGAATTCAGGTTCAGGATTACCCTCATTCTTAGATTGACTTTTTTCATTAGTACCTTTAAGAATAGCATCCATTGCATCTTCAACCTCATCAAGTGTTTTTGTTAGGTCGGGTTCAACATCCTTAACACCTTTGTGATCATTAGCATGAATAATACTTTGAATAATAGCATCCATTGCATCTTGGAATTCATGACCTTTCTGCTAATTATCCTTTAGTTGGCTAAAAGAAGCCTCAAAAGTGCACATCATATCAACCAAACTCTCATCATCAATATCTTCTTTGGGAAACAAATCTTTCACTTGTTCCTCACATCCCCTACCTTCAACATGACCATCTAAACCATCATGTTCATCAAGTATAACTCTATCTTCCATAATGCCACCACCTCTTTTTATCCCCAACTTCTTTTCGCTTTTAACATATTTAGAACCTGATGCTTAATTTGGGTCAGATTGGACCTTTTTCCTTGGCCTTCCTTTCTTCTTTGGTGGCATAGGAACTATTTCCTGCCTCTTAGACCTATCACATGATTCTTGAACGGGTTCACATTGTTCCTTCCTTGGCCTTCCTTTCTTCTTTAGTGGCATAGGGATAGGCTCCCTGGTTGCATTTTTGCATCCCTTCTGGTTATGGCCATATTCAAAGCACTTACCATACGTTACAGTTCTTGGGGTGTGTACTCTTCCCTCATTTTCAGTTACATGTCTCCTTCTATTAACCTTTGGCCTACCAAGCATTCTCCTTGACACTGGTGGCCAGGGCTTTATGAATTCAGTTTGAGGCTATAGATTTGAACCATTCACTGGACTAATGTTAGCAGAGTAGCATTTAAGGAATTGTTCCTTGGAAATCATATCATCAATATACTCATCAGGTGCTTAATGGATATAGTTGATGGTTGCAATGACATGAACACATGGGATCCCATCCAGATCCCATAACCAGCAGGTACAATGCCTTCCATCTAAATCCACCATGTAGCTATCACATCCTCTCCTTGCTTCAAACACATGTTGTTGACTATGAATTATAAACCAAAACCTACATCCACAAGTTACTTGTTAAAGTGTTACCTAATGAAATTACAACAAAAGTTACATGTTAAAGTGTTACCTCACGTTCTTCCCAAAAAGCTTCACCTTTTTTCACACTGCTAGACATAGATGGGTATTCTATTTAGTGTTTTCATCAATCATGTGAGCAAACCTATCCATGATGTATATCCTTATTTCTTCAAGCATTGTAATCATTTGTTTTTTCTTAGCATCCACAATGATGGAGTTGAAGCACTCTGATATACCATTCTCCACTACCTCACATGCATACCCTATACTTATGTAAGCTCTACACGATGTTTGGGGTTCTTTAGACATCAGATGCTCATATGCACCAGGATTGAGCTTTTTATTTTTGTCTATGTGTCTCTTGAAATCACCTTCCACACAGCTCATAGCTGTAGCCCAAAACAGCTTTTTGAACTCCAACCCAGTGTAGGCTTTTCTAAAATTTGCATATATGTGTCGCGCACATTGCATGTGCTCCACATGTGGTAATATATCTTTAACAGATTGCAACAAACCCTATACAAAAACCAGCATACATGTAAGTATTTATAAGTAATTTGAAAATGATTAATATGTTATAAAGTGTAGAATCTAAGAATTGAGTTTGAATATTAATCAGAGTATGTAATCAGAAATTGTATGAAAGATTGAACACCGATGTAAATAAGATCTTGATTCAGCTGAATATTAAGCTTTAGGTTTATAGAGTGTAAAAATAGACAAGACTGTAAAAACCTTATCTAACTCTAGTAAAGACTCCTATTTATAGGAGAGTAAAGTGTACAAAAAAATACTAAGGACTAGACATCAAAGCTTCGAATAATATGCCTTAGTAAAATAGATAACAAAACATACGAAGAGTACATATAAGACTTCGACTGTTTACAACCAAACTACCCTTACATTCTCCCCCTTTGTAAAGAGAGTTGAAGACTTCAGTTTGTAAGTAGTTGAATGGAGTACAACATTACTCTTCGTATCTCAGTATACCAAGAGATAATCTTGTTTAGTTCCTTCTTGTCACCTTCATTATTCTTCTTGCAATGGTTCATACGAACAATCAAGTTCGTATATTGCAAAGTACAATATCTTTCAACTTCACTTGCCTAGAACAAAAATATCTTTGACTTTCCTGACTTGTCCTTCCTATAGAAGACTAAGCCAAAAGGGTTGAAGCATATTTCACCATCTGCATATTTCTTCAAGTCTGCTTGAGTCTTCGAAGGAGCCATTGGTGTTGTAATTTCCAGACCTTTTGCTGTAGCCAACTCCACATCACTCATTGCCAAACATTCATAATATTTGTTGATAAAAATCTTGATGTGAGTAACTCCCAGCTTGTGCCTATCAGGCTCTATGTTTTGAAGATATGAAAATGATCTTTCCTTCAGCAGTAATGCAATATATAAGATCATACAAGTTCATCAAATGAAGGTTTGATATTGTAAACTCGCACACATTGCCATTTTCCCTGGTCGCAATATATTTCATGTTTTGGACTGTGTCTGCAAAAACCACATCATTCTTTATATAATTGACCTTTTTAATCTTGACTAAGGACCATAATTCTTCTGCAGGTTTGGCAAGAACCGCATGAAATCTTATCTTCATTTGTGTGCCTTCATCCTTCTCATTGAATTTACTTTCTACTTTAAATTGAGGCATGATGGACATCATTTCGTTAATTGGAAAGTCCAATTGGCTTGCATCCGTATACGTGACAATATAACTCTGTTTAGGCTTCTTCTCAAACGAATACATATGATTGAATGCAACCTTGGCTTCAATTGTTTCATAGTTGTAGTTCTTTGATGGATCACCCTTGTTCATGCTAGGAGGATCACTGGCCCTATGAGTCATGATGCTTTGAATCATCCTCATCTTCTCTACTTCTGATTCAGCCTCTGTCTTCTACTCTTCTTTCGATTTTTCGATTAGTATTTGACTTTCCCCTTGCCTTCAAACCAGATTCCTCTATCACTTCTCTTCTACCAGTGTCAATAGATTTACCAACCACAATTCCTTTTGAAATTTGTCTTGTAATTGGTACAGTTGTAATTATTGTTGAAGAGATAGGACCAGCAGTTGCTATCACTCATTTTAATGTTGGGATTTTGGAAGGAAACTCCTTTCCTACAACCTTCACATCTTCGCCACTAGCCTTCGAACCTTCAGTTTTCTTTTCTCCCCCTTGCACCCGTGTGCTAACATGTAACGCCCGTGTTCCTGGGCTAAAAGCATTAATAAAGTTGTAATAGTCTAGGTCAACCTTTATAACTCATTTTGAAGTAATAAAGAGGAATTATGTGAATATTATGTGAATTATATGCTTATTTTCTTAATTATTATGATTTAATTAATTAATAATAAAAATAAACTTTTAAAATAAATATTATAAAAAGCCGATATCTTTTAATAAAGTTGTAGTGGCCGGAACAAAGATTCCGGAGATATAAAGAACGCCGAAATCCGAGTTATAACGAAGAAGTTATGACTTGTCAAAGTTTCACGACGAAACCCGCACGACACCGGGAAGCGTAAAAAGTGAATATTGTGATAAAGCACTTTTTAGGCTTAACAATCTAAATGAAAGTCGTAGTATTCGTTAAACCAAGAAGTTCGATAAAAAGAACGCCCAAATTTGACTTCGTATGAGGAAGTTACGATTTTTCTAAGTTTTAGCTTAGTAGTAGACAACTAAATACTCGAATTTAAGATCGAGCGAAATTTAGCCGACACAACCTAAACGAGAATCGAAGGTCTCGTGAATAGTAGTACAATGGTAAAAAGACTGACGAAAACGGACGTCGGATGAAAAAGTTTTGAATTTTTAACGGATTTTCCTGTCCCGGTCTGTTAAAAATAATAATATTAAAATTAAAGTCAAAATTAGGCGACGAAGTCTAAACGGAAGTTGTAGAGCATGATTTTAGCTATGTGTGCATATAAAGAACATCAAAAACAGCACTCGCATGCGAAAGTTATGGATTTTAGACGTTCGGGGCTCAAAATTTGAAAATTTTCGCATGAACAGTAATCGGACACGTCACCTAGCCGAAGCTGATGCGTCACCGAGGATGTGGCTGAATCCGGTATTGATGCGTGTTGCTATTCCCTCGAACCGAAGCCTCGGCCAATCAGAAGACGCTGATGAGTTTATATAACTCTTTGATCGATTAGATCTTCTAACAGGTAAATAAAGAATGCGAAAAACAGTAAGATAAAGCACGAGAATGAATCTGAATATGTCGAATGATTCAATTACTTCAATCCTCAACAGAGCTCGATTAAGAATTTTCGCTATAAAGGATTCTAGGGTTACAAAAGATAGGAATGATGAATGCTATTCAATCTCTATCAAAATTTATCGTACTTGGATGCATGCAAGCATCTATAAATAATAAACCCTACAAAACAACTCACGGATGGACAGTCCCATACCAAAGACAAAACTGGACTAACTAGTGAGCCCAAAGACGCAACACCTTCTGGACCTAACAATCTCCCCCTTTGCGTCAATTGGAGCGAGACTATTACTTCTTCTTGCTGGGTCCAGCTGCCGGAACCTTCTTAATGGTGTCAAACAGACGTGGGATAATAGCAAGAATTGTCTGTCTGAAGCGAATGTACCACTGAATCATATCATCGAAATACTTCTTGTCATCTGATGAGTTTTGCTTGCAACGATGAATGATACCCAAAACATGTCCAAGGCATGCAGTGGTATAGAGATGTTTGTCTGCCAAAGTGAACAAGCATTTTTGGCCTTTGTTTCTAGTAAACATAATGGAATTTCTCTTTGGGTCTATCTTCCCCATCTGCATCATGTTCAGGTCACTTGTTAATCCAACAGGAGAAATAGTAGGCTTCTTCTTGAAAATGCTGGCAATCTCCTGATCCATCTTGGCGACTTCCATGATGTAGCAAACAAGCATCCTCTTGAAGTGATTAATTATTGGACCATACTCCGCTTCATTTGTGAGAAGGATTCTGTCTAGAATTATCCAATCATGTGGATTCAAATTGGGAAGATCAGCAAGCGAAAGGGCATGTTCGGTCTTGGCAGATCCTCTCAGCACCTTGAACCGAACGTTCGTGAAGATCCCTTCCCGAAAAGGCTTGAGGACCTGAACGTTGATAATTTTCTGAGCGCTCCAACTTTGATACTATGGTTGGGCAGCCCTCAGATAAAACTCGACCAGATCCCTGTCAACCTTTAGATGAGGATGAGGGATATTTGTAACGTTGTCAAAGGCATGAAAGATGAAGGCCTTTCGGGTCAGTGGCATGTCGAACTGAGAATCGACAAAATTAATACGATCTAGTGAAATCACCGGTTCTAGCCACAAGATGCTTGGGGTTTCAATTGCTTCTTTCAGCAACTTCACAAGAGTCCAGGGAGGAAAAAGAGTTTTCCTACTCTCAGGAAGATCGTGAGCCTCTTTTTGTTTTCTTTCACCAGCCTCAGCCTCTCTGGCAACTCGAGCACTCACATCTGCATCCTTATCTCGACCTTGCTTCTTCAAGAGATTAGAAATCGTCTCTTGATCGTCGTCACTATCTTCTGCAACATGTTTCCCTTTATCTTTGACACGCGAACCTAAGGCTTGACCTGTTGAAGGAGGTTCGGATGTTTTTGTTGCTGTAGAAGTAGGAGGTGGTTGAGAAACATCCTCTCCCCCTTGTTTCAGAATGGACACAAAATCAAGGAGCCCTTCAATCTTGCTTAGAAGTGCAAGGGCGGGAGAAAGCTTTTCTGCAAGAGTACGTCTCACCGAATAGTTTAGTATCGGATCATGGGCTTCAAGGATGTTGGACAGAGCGGCGTGGAGATCCAAAACACCAGATGAAATAACCTCTCGTTCAGATCGAAGAGACTCAATCTCCTTTTGAGAATTGGAGAGTTGAAGATACTTGACCTTGAGAGTAGTGGTCTCTCGAGCAAGAGTGTCCATGAGAGAGTTCTCAGCAGCTAGATCTTTATGGAGCTTAGTCAATCGCTCCTCAATCGTCGCCTTAAACGATGAGTTGTCGTCAGTGAGAGTTTGACGAAGAGTGGCGAAAGACTGCAGTTCAGAAGCAACTGAGGTAGCCAGCTTGTTGACATTAGGGTCAAGCTTCATTGTAGTGGCATTTGCAGTTTCCTGTAAAGAATCCAAAAGAGATGAAGCATTAGTAAATAGTTTTTCAACTTTTTCGGTCGCAGTCGCACAGGCTTTGGTTGAGGCATCAATTGCGGCAGTTGCTGAGCTGTTGGAGACTTTATGCGCTTGAGTAAATGCATCAACGATCCATTGAATAGCAGCATCGGAGATGGTAGACTGTGATGAAGAAAAGGAGGAAGAGATAAGATAATCAATCTTCTCATTAAGCTCCTTGAGATGCTTTTTGGTTACAGGGGCATCATCATCATCGTTACTCTGCACTTGATACGGACTGAAGTAGACCGAATCAAAGGTCATATTTTGCCCACCAAGAAATGGTTCTTCATCCTCAGCTGACTGAGTAGGTGGAGGTGAGGGTGGAGGTGAGGTAGTGGAAGTAGGTTCGGGTTGTGAAGTATGTTCGGTAGTGGGAGGGGGTTTTGGTGCGTCAGTAGGAGCCCCCATATCAGATACGTTGGTTCTTACTTCTACGGTTGTGGTGGTTGCGACGGTGAAAATGGGAGTTGGTATTGGGATAGAGGTGGATGGAATTGAAGTGGTGGAGGTTATCGGGGGGAATGGAAGTAGAAATGGATATTGGTGGAGAGGAGACAGGTGAACAAGAAACTTGTATCTCTGGGGTAGGCGATCGTGGTGGAGTGTTACCACGGAGGGACTCTTCAGAGTCAGAACTCTGTTCCTCAGATTCGCTTGAGGAGGACGCGATTATCAGTTTTTGCCTGGGATGTAGTTTCGTCTTCTTTGGAGGAGGGGATTGAACAACCTTGGTAGTTTTATGTTTCTTGGGAGAAGGGCCTTTCGCTCCCTTGCCAACCTGCTTGTCTTTGCTCTTTTCATTCATCTTTCCCCTTGGAGCAGGCTTGTCGGCGTCGTGAATGGATTTGACCATCTCAGGAGTGAGCTCTCTAGGATCAGAGCAACGAAACTCCTTGTAAGTTCGAATGATACGACTATCGACAGGAACATCTCCAAACATCGACTCAGGGATGGAGCCAATGAATGGAAATTTGGATGCATCGAAGACTATTATCTTCGTAGTATTGGAAGTACTAATCGAAGATAGTGGGGAACCAGCAACAATGGGGATGTGATACTTGTCCATCACCCATTTTGTGACTAGAGTCCAGAAGCGAGCATAGGAGATTTCGGAATGCTGAGATGTAGAGGCCAGACTCTGAATCAGCTGCTGCCGTAGGACCGACCCATAGTCCAGGTTGATACCGTTGTAAACCCCATAAAGAATCGTGATGAACAGACGACTCGCTCCGTCTGATTTGGCACTGCGTTCAAATAACCCTTTGAACAACACAATGAATAACCAGTTCAATTGAGGAGGTAGGCACGATTTCTTAAACTTGGTGACCATTGTCAGCACCTCAGTATATCGCATATTATAGAACATAGAAAATATGTGACCCACTGGAATGGATTCAGGGTTACTCCTAGATGAATCAGTTTCAAACCCTAAAAGTGAGCAGAATCGATGCTTGGAGATTGACGCCTTGTGATCAAGAATGTCGAAGAAGATCCTATCGACAGACTTATCATAATGAGCAGTGGCGAAAATTTGGGATAAACACTCCATAGGAACAACTTCAGCTTTGGTGAGAGCGGGAGCAAGCGGCGAATACTTGAGGCATTCGATGATCGAGAACATGAAAGCATCATAGGCATGAGGAGTAAGATCGATGATCAGACTCTGTTGAGGACGAATCGGTAGGATGTTGGAAGCGGTATGAACAGATGATGAATCAACCATTGCAGAGAAGAGGTTGGGAGAGATGATAAATAGTAGAATTCTCTAAGGTGTTCTTGCTTCAGAATTTTTGGGTGCAGTAAATAGGTAACTAATGGATGAAGTTACCTTTTATATTGTGGGAAGAGGAGAGAGAAGAACCTGTTCCCAAATCTTCGAGGGAAATACGAAGGGTTTTTCGGAGTGTAATTAATGCATGACAGTTGGTAGCACCGATGATTACGCATGAGAGAGAATAATTGTCCCAATCACACGCCCTCCCATCAGGCGCCATTTAAAACGGTTCTACTTCACACGCCTGTCATTCAAGCGCCATTTGAAAATCAAAGCAATTGGACTCCTGCCTGAGTCAGCATCTTATCCCTTTAGAGGGAACGCCATCTTAAATTAAAATTACCAGGTGTAACAGTATGAGCCACAACTCTTTTATAACTTCAATTTCCCAAAAAAAACTTGTAAGTAATGAAACCGGAATTTTGGAAAATCAAAACATTTTCGTGCTTATTGTGTAAAAGATAAAGAAATAAAACAACACATATGTAAGAATTTGTGATGTCAGTTAAGACACGAAACAATGGATCCCGGGCACGAATCTCTTTCTTCAAAGTCAAGAGAGACTTTAAAGTGTTTGTGTGGTTTCGCGTTGAATAATGATCAGACACTTATTGAGAAGTGTTGAAAGGCTTCTTTTAAGAAGGCTAATTTGGGTGGCTTTCACTTCAGTTCAGAATTCCTGATCTTGATATAAGATAGAAAGCAAACGAAGTACTTGTGACACCAATGTAGTTTGTTGAACAAGTAGGTTTGAGATATTTTAAGTGGCAAGGTAAAATACTTTATGGAAAATCTCAAAAAAAAATTAAAAACTGGATTCCAAGGGAAGAAATGTTATGGGATTTAACAATTCATAGGAATCACACAAAAAGAAATTAGAGATTTCACGTTACATCCCCATGGATAAGTTCGTCAAGTCGTTAGTGAAAGCTAGAGCAAAGTTGATTGTTCACCGTCAATGCATAGTAGGTATTGAATTGTGGGTTTCACTTAGCACGTAGTGGCATGAAGCTAAGATCATGAACACAGAAATTGTGTAACCATAAATCTCAGTGGTAATTTCTGAGAGTCTCAAGGGTTACGTTTATGAAGCGAATGGGATGGAGAAAAGTAGTGTAGATGGTGTAAAGAAACCAAAGTACCTCTGCTGTTAAATAAGGACCAAGTAGAAAAATCTTATCTCATGTGAGAAGAGAGTTAGGTAGCTCATGATTACAATAAATATGAAAGCCTAATTCGGAAGACAAGGTTTGTATATACCAAGTCAGTAAGGCTATTATTCAGAATCAGGTGAGCCTTTGGACACATACATCAGCATGCTTCTAGGGAAACTTAACTAATAAAGAAATTTCCCCACAAAAAAAATTATCGAACACATAATAATAAATTTTTTTTGTTTTTGGAGTTTTTGATTTGAAAAATAATAAAAATGAAACACAAAAAAATTTGGAACCGAACCCGAACGTTCGGTCTATTTCGGTTGGAAAAAAAATAAGATTGAAAGAGAAAAGAACTTTGAAAATAAGATAGCTGAAGTTTTTAAAAGGATACAAAAGGTTTACAACAAAAGAAACTACCTTTGAGTGATAAGAGAAGATAAGAGAATAGGAACGAACCCGAGCATTCGGTTCATTTCGGCACACTTGTGAACCGAACCCGAACGTTCGGTTCATTTCGCTTTTGACTGTTAATTTTGAGAAGTAGTTTTTGGTACTGACTCCGATTCCATCATTCTTAACCCTTGCAGAATTTTATTGAAACTCGCTTCAGGAAGAACTTTGGTGAAGATATCGGCTAGTTGATCAGTGGTTTGAACAAAGTGAATTTCAACGTTTCCATCTTCCACATGATCCTTTATAAAGTGATACCTCAGTGCTCTATGCTTGGTCTTGGAGTGTTGCACTGGGTTATGATAGATCCTAATTACACTTTCTGAATCGCAATATAGTGGGATCTTTTTCATATTTAGTCCATAGTCACGGAGCTGGCTTTGGATCCAGGTCACTTGAGATGTACAGGAGGCAGCTGCGATGTACTCTGCTTCGGTTGTAGATAGAGAAACACACATTTGTTTCTTTGATTGCAAGCTAACCAACTTCCCATCAAGGAATTGACGTCCTCCTGTAGTGATTTTCATGTCTAAACCACATCCTCAAAGGTCTGCGTCTGAATAGGGTTGAACAAGGAAACCTGAGTTGGATGGATACCATAGACCGAGAGAGGTGGTTCTTTTCAGATACCGGAGTATGTTTTTCACTGCTAGCATATGTGGTTAACGAGGATTCGCCTGAAACCTGGCACAATAACACACATAAAACATTATATCGGGCTTGCTAGCTGTGAGATACATCAGAGAACCAATCATCTGATGGTATAACGTTATATCG
Source organism: Lactuca saligna (assembly GCF_052625555.1). NCBI lineage: Eukaryota > Viridiplantae > Streptophyta > Magnoliopsida > Asterales > Asteraceae > Lactuca > Lactuca saligna. The sequence goes on along the minus strand of NC_136423.1, from coordinate 82,798,653 downwards.
ACTGCTGGTTTTTCCAAGGATGGAGTGAGCTTGGTGCCGAACGCCATTGGTACTTTGACCTTTGAGTCTCCCATCATGCTGAATTTAGCAAGAAGAGTCTTGGTGTATGCTTCCTGGTTGATGAATATGCCTTCGGGTCCCTGTATAATATTTAAACCAAGGAAAAGTTTAATCGGACCCATTGAGCTCATTTCAAGTTTAGTCTCCATCAGCTTTCTGAATTCAGTAGTTAAGCTAGGATTCGTTGAGCCAAAGATGATATCATCGACATAGATTTGAACAATCCTAAGATGGTTACCTTCCTTCTTACAAAAGAAGGTTGGGTCAACCAAACCTTGTTTGAATTTTGATAACTTTAAGAACTTAGTTAGCGTTTCATACCATGCCCTAGGCGCTTGTTTCAGACCGTAAACTGCCTTGTCCAGAATATAACAGTGATCTGTTTGCCCATCTGTCTGAGGGTGGTAAGCTGTGCTCAAATCTATCTTGGTTCCTAGTGCCCTCTGTAACATCCACCAAAATCGAGATGTAAAACGACTATCTCTATCAGAAATGATAGATAAGGGTACACCATGCAGATAAACAATTTTGTCGATGTAGATTTGGGCCAATTTTTCCATCTTGAAATCTTCTCGAATGGGGAGAAAGTGTGCAGATTTCGTCAGTCGATCCACTATGACCCAAATTAAGTCATGACCTTTAGCAGTTCTAGGAAGTTTGGTAACAAAGTCCATAGATATTTGCTCCCATTTCCATTGGGGAATTTCAGGTTGTTGCAACAACCCGGATGGTTTCTGATGTTCAGATTTGACTATTGAGCATGTCAAACACTTCCCAACGTACAAGGCAATATCCTTTTTCATTCCAGGCCACCAATAGTACTCTTTAAGATCCTTGTACATCTTATCTGCTCCAGGGTGGATGGAGTATTTAGATCGATGAGACTCCTCTAGTACCATGTCTCTCAGGTTGTTAACCCTTGGAATCCAGACCCTGTCTTTAAAATAACGAACTCCATCAGGTTTGGTTTCAAATCTTTCTTCCAAACCATGTAAAGTTTCGCCTGGAAGATTTTCCTTGCATAACGCTTTCTCCTGGGCATTAATGATTTGAGATTTCAAGCTTGTCTGAATTACCATTCCCAAAGCTATCACATGGGAAGGTTTCACTCTTTCTTTCCTACTAAGAGCGTCGGCTACTACGTTAACCTTCCCTGGGTGATATCGTATCTCACAATCATAATCACTAAACAACTCTACCCATATTCTCTGCCGCATGTTTAACATTTTCTGATCCGGGATATGCTGAAGGCTTTTGTGATCGGTATAAATGGTGCACTTGGTTCCGTACAAATAATGCCTCCATATCTTAAGGGCGAAAACTATTGCTCCTAGTTCTAGATCATGGGTGGTATAATTCTTCTCGTGCGGTTTGAGTTGTCTGGAAGCATATGCAATGACCTTATCTTTTTGCATTAGCACACATCCTAATCCTTGATGAGACGCATCACAATACACCACAAAGTTCTCTAATCCTTCTGGTAAAGCCAGAATTGGTGCATTGCACAGCTTGTTTTTCAGGATTTGAAACGCCTCTTCGTGTTTCTCTTCCCAAAGAAATTTTCTATCCTTTTGGGTCAAAGTTGTTAATGGTTGAGCAATCCTACAGAAATTCTCAATGAAGCGTCTGTAGTACCCAGCTAATCCTAGGAATTGTCGTATTTCTGTCGGGGTTTTAGGGGCCTCCCGTTTCTTGATTGCCTCTATCTTAGCTGGATCTACATGGATTCCTCTTTCACCGATCACATGACCAAGAAAATGTACTTCCCGAATCCAAAATTCACACTTAGTGAACTTGGCATACAATTTCTGTTCCTTCAACAGCTCCAACACTAGCTTTAGATGTCTATTGTGATCTTCTTTGGTCCGCGAGTAAACAAGTATGTCATCGATAAATACAATTACAAACCTGTCTAGGTATGGTCTACAGACCCTATTCATCAAATCCATGAATGCAGCGGGTGCGTTCGTTAGTCCAAAAGGCATGACTAAGAACTCATAATGTCCATAACGGGTTCTAAATGTTGTTTTGTGAATGTCCTCTTCGTGAATTCTTAGCTGATGATACCCTGACCGAAGGTCGATTTTTGAGAAGTAGGAAGCGCCCTGCAACTGATCGAACAAGTCATCTATTCTAGGGAGGGGATATCGATTCTTGATTGTCAACTTGTTCAATTCTCTGTAATCAATGCACATTCAGAATGAACCATCTTTCTTTTTGACGAATAACACTGGGGCTCCCCAAGGTGAAGAACTTGGTCGAATAAACCCTTTGTCTAGAAGTTCTTGAAGTTGTCCGGATAGTTCTTGCATCTCGGATGGTGCAAGGCGATATGGTGCTTTTGCTACCGGTGCTGCTCCGGGAATTAAGTCTATCCGAAATTCGACCTGTCTATCAGGGGGTAGACCGGGAAATTCCTCCGGAAATACTTCGGGATAGTTTTGAACCACTGGAATCTCCTTGAGTTGCTTAGCTTCAGGTTCTCTTTCTAGCACGTGGGCCATGAATGCAGTACAATTCTTCTTCAGGTACTTGTGAACCTTCACGCTTGATACTATGTTTAAACTTCTTCCTGGCTTCTCACCGTGTATGATAAGGGTTTCTCCATTAGGGAGAGGCACTCTGATGACTTTCTCATAACAACCAATGTCCGCTCTATTTTTGGATAACCAATCCATCCCTACTATCACATCAAAACTACCTAGCTCTATAGGAATTAGGTCAATGCTAAAGAGTTTATCAGCTAAATTCAAAGTACAGCCAGGAATTATATCACTAGCCCTAATTTCATACCCATCAGCAAGTTCAATAGCATAAGCATTCCTCATCTTTACCGATTTCAAGCCAATTAACGGTCTAAATGCTAAAGAAACAAAACTCCTATCTGCTCCCGCACCGAATATTACTGATGCAAAATGGTTGTTCAGGAGGAACGTACCTGTTATCACTTCAGGGTTCTGACGAGCTTCTTCTGCACCAATCACAAAGGCCACACCTATTGGCTGTCCAACTTGATTTCCTTGAAAGTTTTGCCTGGCTTGGCCTTGTCCATTGTTACCAGGTCCATTGTTCAGTTTAGGACATGCTCTACGAAGATGATCATTACTCCCGCACTCGTAACATGTCCTTTTTCCCTCCTTATTCACCTTACAATACTTCGAGTAATGGCCTGTTTGCTTACAGTTTTGGCATACCGGGCAAGCTCCCTTGTGATGGAAGTTACACTTATTGCACTTCGGAAGCGGCTCTGAGTACTGCTTTTGCTCCTGCACTTCTTGTCCTTGAGTTTTCACTGGTTCTTGCTCCTGGGCTCTTACCATAAAGTTTCTTGAGACTTTCTGCTTCCTCCCTGACTTGCCTCCATACTTCTTCTCTCCCTGATTTGTTGGCTTCCTCTTGCTACTAGAGCTTTCCTTTGCTGATGCTCCCATCCTTATCACATCATTGGTTAGTCGATTTGCTAGGCTTACTGCACTTTGAATGGTAGTTGGGTTTGCTGAGGTAACCATTCCCCGAATCTCTGGTGCCAGACCCCAGATGTAACGATCTATCCGTTTCTCCTCAGGAGTAACCATGTGAGGTACTAGCAGTGTCAGCAGTCTCCATCGAATGCTGATACAGGATTTCCATTCCTGCCAAGACTTCATCCAAAACTTCTCGATGCCCAGCTATCACAGCGAGACTGTGACGTAGGCCCGCTGCTATCGACTGCAATCTCCGGGACTCCTCCGGGGTCATACCTGGCTGTCTGACAGGTATCCCTATGACTTGCTGAGGTGAGGGTGCTCTCGGTCCTGCATCGCTGGGTTCTGCTCCGCTAGGTCCTGCCGTGCCATGTCCTGCTGTGTTGGCGGGTATCCTTCCTGGAATGGGAACACTCTTCCTCGCTGTCCTCCGAATGCGAAGTCCATAGAGCGGTGGCTGTGGCAACACCGATGTCGGTGATGCCTTGCGTCGTTGACTCGGGGCGTTGTCATTGCTGATCTCCACCGAGTTCCCAGTATCTTCCGTATCCTCTGATGGGTCTTCTTCTATCGAGGCGGGGGGATTACGTCGAGGGATAACAGTGACGTAGCCGGATTCATCGGCTGAGGCGGTAGCGCGGGAAGATGATGATGTTGACATAGTGGACTGTGACATAGTTTCAATGAGATATGAAATAAATGACAATGCATGCCTATAATATGCAATGCTTACACACACCAAAATTAACCTTTTGAAATTTTGAAATAAAGTTTTCTCAAATATTTTTGTTGAACATATTCCCATTATAATTAGCTCAAGCTTTGTATAAATCTTTTCTTAATTAAACATAGGTGATCAGGCTATGTTTAATCAAGGTCCAATAATACAACTCCCGACCTAATTATACTAGTAATATGTTTGATGTAAAAAGAATTTCTTTGTAAGTTTTAGTTATAGGTTGTGTTTTCTTAAAGAAAAACCGATGTTCTCTATAACTTTAGCTCTGATACCACTTCTGTCACACCCCGCTAAAGCGGAAACGCAAGGTATGACAGCGATAACGGTTTCAATGCAAAAGATAAAGATACATCACCATAGCAGTATTTAAAAGTTTACAACCCATAGCTTCAAAAGAAACAAAATACAAGTTTTTCAAAATAACATTGTTCAAAATATAGCTTCATAATAGCTTCAACACGATGCAGCATGCTCTATGATGATGAATCTTTACATCCACTTACTAATTACTTCCTGAAAAAGCATGTAAAACGAGCGTCAACTATGAAAATAGTTGGTGAGTATCACAAGTTTATAAAAATCGAGCGTACAATAAGGCTTTTCGTAAATACGAGTACATTGCTTCAATGATAAACAAGTTGATTGCTATTAGTGAATACAAGTTTATTGCTATAACGAGAAACGAGTTTGTATGTGTATGAGCAAACAATGAGTCTCAACCAAACCTATGACTGAAGCCCTATCGAGATCTATGCTTATCGTTCCATAGATGAATATGGTATCATGCACTCCAGCGATTCAAGCGAGTGAGGAGTTGTCAATTCCTAATAGTGCTATCCATAACGACCATTGGCTCAAAGAGTTAATGGTTAAAGATAAGGGAAGGGCCTTAGTACGATAAGTTCTCATGTTCCGTGTTGCATAGACATACATAAAGAAACATAGCAATACAATAGCAATCATGTTTGATACAATTCAATTTAAATACAACATGCAAACAGTAGTTTTTCTGGACATGCTTTTCCACCCCAAAACATAAAAACCGAAAATAGGGGAGTGCGTGAATACTCACGATGTTTTGTGTAGACACAAGCGGTACTTCGGGATGCACCAACATCTTACTACCGGGATCCTACGACATCAAACACACGCACTAGTGAGTTTTCATGTCGATATCTAATGCTAATATACTAAACTCTACATATAGGGAAATGCCAATTTATGCTTTAGTATTGGATTTTATATCAATTAGTTACACTTTTTCTGAAGTAATGAAATTCTATATATCGGATGATTAATTACGACCTTGGAATATAAACTTTCCAAATTTTTAAGTCCTTATTACAACATAAATTCACGAAAATAGCATTCGAGGGATAAAAATTCTCAAACTTTTTATTTAACTGTTATTACACAATACTAAGCTGGAAAAATTATAAAAATGGATTTCCAAGCTGTTTAATTATATTTTATGATTTTTGAGCATTTATTTCAATAAAAATTGAAATAAATAGAAAACAGTTTCCAAAATTACCCAAACTTTTTATTTAATTGTTATTATACATAAATAGGTTGGGAAAAATATAAAAGATATTTTTCAGTGGGTATTTCTATTTTTCCTTGCTTTATTCCTTTAAATAGTCATTAATTGAAGAAATAATATTAAACAGTTAAAATAAATCACCATAAATTTTTGTAACATCATTTACAGCATAAATATCCTGGGAAAAATATCAAAAGTGGTTTTCATAATATATAAACTGGTTTTGGGTATTTATGTATATTTAAGTGTATTTTAGTGCAATTAACTTTAGAAAATAAGAGAAAAATAGTTTACAGTAGAGAAAAATATTCAAAATTTTTATGTAACCTCCTACTCTATAATATTATATCCTGGTAAATTTTCATGAATTTTGGATAATCAGAACTATTTCTCCCATTTTTAGACGATTATAATTACCAAAAATTGGGAAAAATAGTAAAACCTGATGGAAAATCTTGAAATTATTTTCTGGAGTCACCCATCATAGGTAAGGTATGCGAAAATTGTTAGATACAATTTTCACATCCTATAAAGTGGTTTTGTAATTTATCATGTCCTAAATAAAAGAAAATTGGAAATCATATGAAACAGTATCAAAAATTGCTGAAATTTGGTGAGGGGTCATTATTCTCCATAAGGATCATCCATGAATTTATTTAGGATTTATTGACCTCTGGAAGTATTTTATATGATTTATGCCCTTGGTTTTAGCAATAATTCTAATAAATCAAAGAAATAACAAAAGCTCTTGAAATTTTCCAGATTATCTCATGCATGCAAGGGCTTTCAAAAGGAAAAATGTAAAAAAATGTATTCAGAAGAGAAATGAGGGTAATGATTCCAAACAATTTAAGAAAAGTTGCATGCAATAATGCATGAAGTGTAAATGTGGCTGAAGTTCATGAATTTGTGTAGCCCATTCAGTGAGGTTTTAAGCCACGAAATTTTAACCATAATTCACTAGATATGTTAAGTTTCTAAGGTATTTTTCCTCAGATTTATGGTTGGGTTTAAGGCCATTGTTTAAGCAAGATAAAAATAGTGATCACAGAAAAAGAGCTGTATGCGCAACCTTTTTGTAAAATCTGCTAAAAATCGGATATTTAATATTTTACAGTGAGACCAGTTGGGTTTGAAAGTTAACTCGTGGAACTAACCAATACAAAAAGAATATCATGATTTGGTTAAGAAATGACTGAGTTATGACTGTTCAAAATCGAACAAAGTAATCTGGCAGATTGCATGTTTGCTTGTGTGCATTATTAGGGTATTTCAACAAGAACATCATGCATGTCTTTGGTAAGGACCGATTTCTAACACATGCATGGAATGAATGAGCATCCAAGATGTACTAGAAATGGTTTAAATGCTTTTGTTCATGCATGAACACAAAAGAAATGGAGAAGAACATGAAATATTAGGTTTTGATGTCACATGATCATATGTGCATCTTTTCCACTCCTTGCATGGGTTTGATCCCGGATTTTCACCATCTCTAACACATGCATTGTGTTATGGTGAGAATCTACAAACCACAAGGGGAGAATAAAGATTTCTAGCCATGGAAAGGCATAGAATCCGAAAAGTAGAGAAGACTAAGAAGAAAAAGAGGTTTAACCATGAAACTATGGAAGAAGATGTTGTTGTTTACCTTGGTTTTGACCTTGAGAGAAGTAAGAACACTTCAAGGGCTTCACAATCTTGAAATTTTGCAGAGAAATGAGAGGATTTTCGTGAGTTTAGAGAGAGGGAAGAAGAGAGTGAAGTGTGTGAAGAGAGTGAAGTGAGAGAGTGAAGAGGGAAGAGGTGGAGTAAGGGTTTAAGCTTAATGATTGTGTTTTGGGGAAGAGAGAGGCATGGGGAGAGGTGATGGCCGGTTTTTGCATGCATTTTGGCCTCCTCTCTCCGAAAATTTAAACTTTATAAACTTCCCTCCTATATTTTATATAAAAACATTCATTTTTATAAAATGTTTATTAAGCAATTTGATTTATTTAAAAATCTTGTTTTCAACAAATAATTTATGATTAATACTTGTAATTTATATTTCTAGTTCATTGGTATAATCCATAATTTGATTAATAAAATTTGATATTAGGAAGTTTATAGCCAAATTTTATAAAGTTTTTAAGCTTTATAATTTATAACTTTGGATTTTTGGCTCTTTAGGGTTTTTGGAATATTGTTTGATATTCAACAACATGTTGAAGTATAATTAGAATGTTTTAGTTTATTTTTAGAGTTTTATACCCTATTTCAATTATAACAAAGCTTGAAGCTTTATTCTAATTATAGTATTGGCATTTCCTATTGTAGCTAAGCAACTTACTAGAATTGTAAGTATCAAGTATATTAGTCCTAGACCTTAGTTGGATCCTAGTTTATGCAAGATTTTTGACCTAATTTATACTACTAGGTCATGGCATGTTGTGCATGAATGGTTATTATAAAGATGCATGAGTCCAAGAATGACCTGAATTGGCAGTTGTCACACCTCTATCCTTCAAATTTTGCAAAACTGACATTATCTTTTAGGGCACCCACAAATGCGCGTCGTCTATCAGCGAGTGTCATTGTTTGCGCGTCATTAAAGGGTTGTTTTCTTGTAGTGTGTAACAGAAATTACTCGTTTGAGCAATGTAGTCAGTGACAAGTTTGCTTTGTAAAACTTTTAAGTAACATAAAATTTCAGATTAAACTCACACTGAAATCATATTCAAGAAAAAAAATTGTTTTATGGATCCTGTCGAGTAACAAACATCATGGGTTTAGAATGTTTGATCAAGACCTCACATAAGAAATGAATATGATTTGGAGTTTCGAACGAAGGTACATAAACAAATGTTTTGTTAAAATCAGCAACTAAGTTCCCAGTCAATTCCTTAAAGTTTGATTAAATTGGGTTTCACTTCCATCACGGTCTCATGATGTCTGATCATAAACACATATTTGTGATAAATCTAAGTTTCGATTGGTTTGATCAAAAACCTCTTGGACATATGTCTTCGTGTGTGATGGTGTAAGAACTTGGAGATGAAAAAGATTGGTATACGAAGGAACATGTACCTCTGTTATATTGGACCAAACAGTAAAAGCTTAACTCATGTGAGAAGAGTAAGGTAGCTCATTGGACTAATGTGAATGTAAGCCTAACTGGGAAGAAATCTTCGTATGAAAATTTCATTAAGGCTTTCAAACATTGAGTCATTTCGAGGCTTAAGATAACATACAACAGCATGCTTCTAAGGACATCTTAACTAAAAAAAAATTGAAATTCAAAGAATAGAATGATAAATGTACCTCACCCTAGAACTGTAAGCCTTATCCTCTTTGAATCTTCATGAAAATCTACAACATAGTATTTAACAAAAAAGAAGAAACAAAATCTTTTTGATGTTTCTGATTTTTCAAAAAATTAAGAACAAAACTATAAGAAAATCTTTTTGATGTTTTTGATTTTTCAAAAATTAAGAACAAAACAATTAAAAGTACTTGTTGCAAATATTCGAAGTTTTATCAAGCTAATAAAAATACCAATCATACGAATTCGAAGCATTCGAAGAGTTGACTGTGAACAGTAACCTATGAACACTTAATGATTTTTCTTTGTCATTTTCTTGTAATCACTGTTTGTCTTTATCGCATGGAATTGAATTTCCATCAATCATTCTCAGTCCTTCCAAAATTCGTACAAACGATTTTTCATCCAAAGCTTTTGCGAAAATATCAGCTAACTGATTAGTTGTTTTTACAAAATGTACTTCAATATTTCCTTCCTCTACATGATCTTTGATGAAGTGATAACGAAGAGCTATATGTTTAGTCTTTGAATGCTGTACAGGATTATGACAAATTCTTATTGCACTTTGTGAATCACAATATAAAGGAATCTTTTTCATGTTAATTGCATAATCACGTAGTTGACTTTGAATCCATATTATCTGTGAAGTGCATGCAGCAGCAGCAACATATTCAGCTTCAGCCGTTGAGATTAAAACACATGTATGCTTTTTGGATTGCCAGGTCACCAACTTACCATCGAGTAATTGACATCCTCCACTTATGCTTTTCCTGTCAAGATTACAACCTCCCAAATCTTCATCCGAATATGCTTGAACAAACAACCCTGTATTCGAAGGATACCACAATCCTAGTGAAGGAGTTCCTTTGAGATAACGAAAGATATTTGTTACAGCGGTGAGATGTGGTTCTCGTGGATTTCCTTGATACCTAGCACAATTACATACAGAAAACATGATATCATGTCTACTAGCAATCAAATATAGTAAAGATCCAATCATGCTTCTGTATAAAGTAAGATCAACGGCAAGTTTATCAAACGAAGGAGTTAGTTTGACCCAGTTGTCATTGGAACGCCTAACTTTGTGCTATTCGTTAACCCAAACTTCTCTAGCAGAATCTTTGTATATTTTTCTTTATTAATGAAGATTCCTTCTCTGCTTTGACAAATGTTTAAACCAAGAAAATTATTAATTTTTCCCATCATGCTCATTTCGAACTTACTTTTCATCAAGTCTCCGAACTCTTTAGACAAAGTCGGGTAAGCTGAGCCAAATATAATATCATCAACATAAACTTGAACAAGCATAAGATGATTCCCAACTTTCTTATGAAATAATGTGGGGTCAACTGATCCTTGTTTAAATTTAGATTGCTTCAAAATGAAGTAAGAGTTGCATTCCAGGCTCGTGGTGCTTGTTTCAAACCATAAACTACCTTATCTAAGATATAAACATAATCTGGATGTTCTTCGTTAACAAAACCTGGAGGTTGTTCCACATAGATAGTTTCTTCGAGTTCTCCATTCAAAAATGCACACTTCACATCCATTTGATAAACAACAAAGTCTTTGTGAGCTGCATAAGCCAAAAATATACGAACCGCCTCGAGTCTTGCGACAGGGGAAAAAGTTTCTTCGTAATCAATTCCTTCTTGTTAAGAGTACCCCTTAACAACAAGTTTGGCTTTGTTTCGAATAATATTTCCATCTTTGTTAGTTTTATTTTTAAAAATCCATTTAAACCTGACAATCGAAACATCATTTGGCTTAGGAATTAATCTCCAAACCTTATTTCTTTCAAATTCAGACAATTCAGATTGCATTGCAACAACCCAATCTGAGTGTTCCATTGAAATATTTACAGTCTTTGGTTCAATTTTAGAGATAAAAACATTGAACATGCAAAACTCTTGATGAGTATTTAATACCTCATTCTTTGCATGAATTTGAGCGCTTGTTAAAACTCCCTTTTGTGGATTACCAATTATTTTCTCCTTCGGATGATGTTTTGTCCATTTGTCCATTGGTGGATAAGCTAGATCAAAGTCCAAAGGTGCATCTTCATACAATTCATCATTATCGGAACTTGCAATTGAACACACATCATTAACATCTTCATATTTTCATTATGTTGTAATAGCTCCTCATCATCGTTAGCATTTAACCTCTTCCCCTCAACATCATCATTATCCGTCTCATTCTCCCCCTTGAAAGAATGCTCCCACTCCATCAGAGTGTTCGAATCCAAATGCTCCCCCTCCATTGGATCATGTTGCATACTTTCGCCTATTTCTTGAGGAGATGTTGTTGAGCCATCAGTTAGCTTCAAAAGTTCAGAGATATGATTATCAGGAGCTTTCTCTTGAGCATTTCCAACATGATCTATAAGTCCAAATATCAAATCATAATTAGTATCCAACATTTGCGTTGGTTCAGATTCATCTTGATTTTCTTTCAAAATTGGAAGATTTTGAAATTGTTATGTAGATTGTTTGATATAATAATCCTCAAATGTAAGATAAAAGTTTCTTCCCCTTTTCATGTACGCTTGTTCAATACACGATATGCCACTGAATTATGCGAATACCCCAGAAAAATCCCTTCATCAGCTTTAGCTTGAAATTTCAATAGGTTATCCCTAAGATTCATAATAAAACACCTGCATCCAAAGACATGAAATAATTTTACATTAGGTTTCCGATTATTTAGAATTTCGTAAGGTGTAATATTAAAACGTCGAAGAATGAAAGATATGTTCTGAGTAAAACACGCAGTGGATATAGCCTCATCCCAAAGATACTGTGGTAAGTTCGCATATGCCAACATAGTCCTTGCAGCTTCGCATAAAGATTGATTTCTTCGTTCAACAACATCATTTTGCTGTGGAGTGTATGGAGAAGAAAAATTATGCGAAATTCCTTTTTCCACTAAAAATGAATCAAGAACATTATTTTTAAACTCAGTTCTATGATCACTCTTGATTTTGTGAACAAGCTTTTTCAAGGTAATTTCCATTTTCTTGATAAAGTAAATCATGATTTGTGTCACTTCGGATTATAATCTGAGAAAATAAACCAATGTGAATCTGGAAAAATCATCAACAACAAGTATGATATACCATTTGTTGCTGAGAGTTGAAATTATCGAAGGACCACATAAATCAATATGTAAAAGCTCCAGTGGTTCGACAATATATTAATCAATTATGATCGGATGACCTTCTTTATGTTGCTTGCCAACTTCACAAGTTGCACATAAAGAATCATTATCAAATTTAAGTATAGGTAATCCTCTTACCAAATCTTGCACCACAAGTTTGTTGATATTTCTGAAGTTGAGATGTGAAAGTCTTCGATGCCATAGCCCGCTCGGATCTGATGTAGCTTTGGAAATAAGACATACAATAGGTTTACCCACAATTGGATTGATGTCCAAAGTAAACATGTCAGCCTTCGGTTTGGATTTCATCAAAACTACTTTTGTGTAAACATTCAAAATAATGTTTCCTTCTTCGTTAAAAAGTACTTGATTTCCAGCGCCTACCACAAGTTGTGATACACTTATCAAGTTGTGTTGTAAACCTTCAACATAACCAACTTGATTCATTGTGAATTGACCATTCGTTATTTTCCCATAATCTTTGACTTGACACTTTTGATTATTACCAAACTTAACAACTCCAACATTTTTCAAGCTTCAAAAGTCTCAAAGATTCTCCTTCTTCCCAATCATGTGACGAGAGCAACTACTATCGATGTACCATTTATTATCATATTGCTCGTCACAAACTTGCGATCATTGACATAATTTAGGTACCCAAGGCTTTTTAGGTCCTAGGAAATTGGATTTTAGCAAAGATTTGAAAGAATAACTGTTGACTAAATCACAACCTTTAGGTTTAAGACTATTAATAATGTCCACATCTTCATTTGTAGGGATTGGAACATAAGGTTTTGTTTGTTTCGTATGGATACTGACATCACCCTTCGCATTCTGAGTTTGTGATTGTTCGGTCTTCACTTTTGTGACTGGTTTGCATGCTTTTACCAAGATATTCGAATCCTTTGATGATGAACTTCCATTTGAAGAAGTATTTACATACTTCTCATAAGCTTCGTTGATTTTAACTTTCGAATATTTGCTTGATTGATAAATTCTTCCTCTTCCTTCGAGCCAGTGATCACTATTCTTTTGTGAAGTTATCCCTTTTTCATGCGAAGCTTTCAATGTTTTTTTCTCCGTATGATTAGGAAAATTTGGCTTTTGAGGAACAAAATCAATTTTTGGTTTTGAAACAAATGATTCAGCATAGGAAGTATCAATTGTTAATTTAAAATGATGACGTTGAGCAAAAAACTTTGGTGAATTAGAATTCAATGAATTTCTACAATCTTGCTTGAAATTTTAGGTGTTGACACTTTCGAAAACTTTGGTGTTGTTTTCACTTCAAACTTAGTATGAGTTTTTGGACGATAAACTTGTTGTACTTTTGAAAAATGACTTTTTCACTTTGAAAATATATTTTGGGGATTTTGATTCAGACCCTTTTTTTCTTGAATGAGCATGATTTTTCTTTTTGTCTAAATAATTCTCTGATTTCACAGACTTAACTGATTTTGACAAATCAATTGACGTTTTTCTAGACTCGATTGTTTGCCAAAATATTTTATTTCTTGCTTTTCTTTTTGAAACATTATTTTATTTCTAAAAATTTTCAATTTTTTCTTTAAGTTCTTTTGAATTTAATTTGACCCCACTTTTCGTTTTCTCAAAATTTGGTTTAGTGACTTCTTTCTTAGGTTATGATTTTTCAACCCATTTTCTCTGAGATTTTTGTCATTGGAAAACATATGAATTCTTTGTCAGGTTGTTTTCAACCGTGCTTTGATTTGCAAAGAACCTTTCATCTGATGTTTTCAAATTGTGTTGTTCCACCAATTTCTTAAATTCTGGTTTGACATTTTCAATATTTCCAGTTGTTACGACCACTTGGTTTGGAAACACAACATCGTCTATACACTTGAAAATTGGATACACCACAATATTTGTTTCAAGGTAATGAGCACCTTGTTCTTTCAATACTTTTTCATACTTTTGTGTATCGCCATACACCTGGTCAACTACGATTCGAGGAATTTCTTCATTCTTCGAAGATACCTTTTCCTTCGAATGTTTCTCATCTTTTTCATCATCACTATCATATGTTTGACTGTCTCTAATTTCCACAAAGTCCAAATCACATACATTCGAAGTTAAGGGTTGTTTAGTATCATTCTTAACCAACAAATCATTAACTTTTTCTTTCCCTTTAGATGAAGATGCAACTTTAATAATAGACAAATGAGAACAATCAACATCCTCAAGATCACTAATTTCACTGATATTGTCAGAATTATCTTCAATATCAGCAAAATTAGATTAAACATCAGATGTTGAAGTTTTAGTCTTTTTCAAAATGTGAATTTGCTCTGACTTAGTCAAAGTATCATTTACAATTTCAACTAATTCAGTAGCATCAAGACATTCATCTACTTTGACTATTCTATATTTATATCTATCATCAGGAACTTTGTAAAATTCAATTATTTCTTTCTCACAATCATACGAAATATTATCTACCTATATCTTTCGTAAGTTAAAAAAGGCAATAACTTTCTATGTTCTTCTTTACTTACCTCACAAGAATGATGTAACTGGGTTAATTTCCCATACAATCACTTAGCTGAATTACAGTAAATGTTTCTTTGTGCTAATAATAATTTTATTTTACTTGACAAGTTATCCCTATCAACCATAATGTTTGTAATCTGAAGTTCTAAACAATCTACATTCGTGTTTTTCAAATCTAACTTCTTCTCTGTCTCTAACAACTGCATAAAAAGCTTCTTAGCCTCATTGCTAGCAGACACCACAATTGAATCAAAATAAGTAACAGTTTCATCAAAAGATACCAATTGAGGATTATAAGCATGTACTGGAATATTAAAAGATTCAAGAATATTACATCCCTTTGTTGTCATTGGAGATTTATCTGCAACCTTTGATACGAAGCATCTTCCTTTTACTTCATATTCTTCCTCATCAGATTTGTCCTCCATCTTCGCAAACATTGCTCCATGTGTTGGATTTCGCATCACCTCATCATCTGATCCAGATGACTAGACTTGATAAGTTCCATCATCTTCTTGTTCTCTCATGGCAACCAATGACAAGTTTTTCGCCTTCGCACGAACCTCTTCCGGTCTTTCAACATAATAAGCTTCATCTTTTACCTTATTCTTCTTCCCATCTTTCTTCCTCAACATGCAATCATTAGATAGAGATTAGCCCCATTACAGTAGTGCAATGTACTCCAACGTCTCCCTTCAACTTCTTCTCCATCTTTCCCTCAAAAATCTTAGCATCCTTCTTCTCTTCCTTCTTATGCTCATCACTTGCAGTTTTATTCACAAAACTTCCTTTAATCTCAATTGAGTTGATCTTCGAATTGAATGGATTTTTAAAGAAATTTTTGACATGATTGTTTGAATAAAATGCTATCGCTTCATCATCAGAATTCATGATGAATCCCTCTTCTCCATCATAATCACTTTTCTCATGAACTTCTTTCTCATTCATTTTTGAAACCAAAGCCAATGGACCTCCCAAACTCGCCTTCATTTCTTTAGCCATTTCGTTCACTTCATTTTCGTGTGATTTTAACTGATTGTACACATCATTTAAAGTTGACGTATCAATTCTCTGTTGATTTTTGACCAACATGCTGCCATTTCGCCACTCCTTTCTCAGACCCATAACAAAGATAAGATTGAACTCCATGACTGATCAGGTGATTCCATATCGGTTGCATCGATAGATCAATTCATTCAGACGATCGTAATACGCCTCAATAGTTTCACTTTCTTTATGTTTGAAGTCTTTAAATTCAACCAAGCATTGTTTCACGTAATTAACTCTTGTCTTCTCACTTCCTTGAAATTTCTCCGTTAGATTGTTCCAGATTTCCTTTACGGTTTTACAACTCCTCACATAGTTGTAAACAACAGGAGGCAAAGCTCCTCGTAGCTCTCTCATGCATCTCTTCTCCATCTTTTTCATGCGTTCAGTTTGATTCTCTACTCCAGAACTTGCAGAAGACGCTCTAAGTGGTTGAACATTTGATGGAGGATTGATTTTTCTAGAAATACAAGTGCACAATTCATCATCTAAACCATTGAGATAATCCTCCATATGATTATCCCACTGATCGTAATACTCAGTGATTAGCATTGGAATTTTTGTTGATGACCCCAACAAATGAGAGAATGAAGTCATGGAATTAAGATTGAATGACGCCATTGTTGTACGGAAGAAAACTTTGAGAATTTTGAAGACAATATGAGTTTTTTAACAGAAAACTAGTTGAATCAAATTGAAATAACTAGGAGAACACTCGATCGAACAATTCAAGTGCATAATCGAATCACATACTTAGATCCAATGAACCTTTCACTTTTCAAAAACTACGGAAACTTTTAAGCCAAAAAATTAATTTAAAAACTTTTGAAAGAATGAAAATCAGATCAGAGATATGATTCCTGCTCTGATACCAATTGTAGAATCTAAGAATCAATTTTCAATATTAATCAGAGTATGTAATCAGAAATTGTATGAAAGATTGAACACCGATGTAAATAAGATCTTGATTCAGCTCAATATTACGCTTTAGGTTTACAGAGTGCAAAAGTATACAAGACTGTAAAAACCTTATCTAACTCTAGTAAAGACTCCTATTTATATGAGAGTAAAAGGGTACAAACAATATACTAAGGACTAGACATCAAAGCTTCGAATAATATGCCTTAGTAAAATAGATAACAAAACATACAAAGAGTACATATAAGAATTCGACTCTTTACAACCAAACTACCCTTACATAAAGAAACTTACTTTATGTTGATCTGATATGACTACCAAGCCCCTTCCATCAATAAGGTCTAGATCTCCAATGAGTAGCTCAAGGAACCAAGTCCAGTTGGACTTATTTTCCACATCAACAACAGCCCACGCAATTGGATAAACCTGGTTGTTGGCATCTCTACCAATGGTTGTTAGCAGTTCACCCTTCACCTGCCCATTTAGAAAGCACCCATGAAGCCCAAGTACTCCCCTACATCCTCTTTACCAGCTAACACTTAGTTCTTTGAAACAAATTTAAAACTTGTGAAAATAATTCTTTTCATCTGGATTGTTTGTTACACCAACTTGACATGTGGACCCCAAGTTTAACCTTAACAATTCATTGGCATAATCCCATATCGTTGCATAATGCTTAGTGAGTTTACCTTCTATTAAATTTTTAGCCCATTTCCTTTCCCTTCTAACTTGTCCTATAGATACCACACACCTATACTTTTGTCTGGTGTCATCAATCATTTCCTGAAGTTTCATATTTGGCTTATTTGCAATTTCAGTTAAATAATGTCTTCCAATCCATTCAGGGGACACAATGGATTCAAACTTAAACTACCTAGAACATTTATGGTCACTATTTATAGCTTTAATCTGAAAAGATCTTTCTTTGTACATCCATGCAACATAAATTTTTAAACGACATTTATTCTCTTCGTTCCTATTTCCATATCTAGCTACAATTCTTTTATTATCACATTTTTCAAAGTATATTCTATTGCCATGTGAGACTGCATAATTTGTGACACAAAACTTTAGTTAGGAAGGGGATTCAAAGATGTCACCAAGCTTTGGTACGATCTTGTACCACCTTATTATTGGGTCATGAATTCTATAGTTGTTTTTCAATACCTCTTGTTCATCTTCATCACTCTGCCAATCAGTAGCATGGTACACTTCCGCTCTGATTTCATCCACCATACTAGAATTTCGTAGGTTTTCATCACTTAATAGAACATTTAGGAATATATCCTTACATTTATCAAGTGAGGACACAAATTCTTCCTCTGGTTCATGGTCCATGTAAATGTCATGGAGTTCAAAATCCATTTCACTCAAGCCAATGAATGGCTCATGTATGCCAACAAAGGGGTCAGCATACCCTTTGTCCGATGAAGCCATTACACCCTCCTACATCAACACACTAACTTTAGGAACACATTTCAAGAAATGTTGAATGTAAATGTAATTTCAGTCAACCTGTAAAAACCATACCTTTTGAAGAAATGTTAAAGAACACTTTTAACCTAATCATCTCAAAGAAAACCCTTTTTTTTCTCTGTGTATACAGTCGATGAAATGGGAAAAGGTGAAGAGTGATCGAATAATAGAGCGAGATGAGATGCGACAGTTTAACGTACAGAACGGGATTGGAGATTTTTCCAAACGACGTTAATTAGCCTTCCACCTAAGCAAGTGGTAACCGGTTGATTAAAGGGAAACCAACTACTTGGCAAAAACAACACATTAAATGCAAGTTTAAGGCAAAAATGGACCTACATTTGAACTTTGGGCAAATATGTCAATTTTGTGCAAATATGAGGGTTTTTATGCCATTAGCGCTTAGACTTATTCATACCTTAATTAAACTAAATTTAACAGTAAGAGAACTAGAGAGTGAAATTTGTAAAGAGATGTAAAAAGGGAACTATTATTTTCGTTCATCGGTTGTATCATGGAATTCAGGGTCATCTTCTACATTATCAGTTATTGCCACCACAACCACACACTCACCAGTAGTAGTGACATCTTTCTTACTGGGATATCTCCCAACCATCATTAGCCACACATAGTGACGGATACAATAATTGCTAACATTCTACCACCTTCAGTCACCCTCATCCATCTTTATCGAGCATTTTGCCTTGCTTTAGTTCCATCAATAACAACCACCAAGAATTAGTTTCCATATTCATCTTCTAAAATATTCAAACCAGTTTACACATTCCAGGTTTCAAATCTAAAGTCAGTTCTTGTGACATCGCCATTTTCACAGCCAGAAAAGACCAATTTTGTTTATGCTTTATGAAAACCAGAGTATCTCTTTCAATAAAAACATTACGGAATTTGTTCCTACAAAAACATGATAATTTCATTATCAAATCATTTTGAAGAAATGTATTATAATTCACTATAAAACATTTGGGATGTCATCGTCAATACCGAAACATAAGCATAAACAGAACTGACATTAATTTACACTAGTGATCTATATCTCCTTAATCAATGTAATGTAACATCACCTCGTCACCTGTGATACAAGTAAACTGAGTGGTTCAGGTTGGGAAACTAGGTGACTACATAGGGTTTTCAACCCACAATAATATAATTATTTTGTTTAATCATGAAACAATTAACCCAATTACCCATCCCCATTATCTTCTTTATTCCTAAGTACCTTCTCTAAGGATTTATCCTAAGGGTCGTCTCCTACATCATTGCATGAATACATAGTTACAACATTGCTTGAACTTGTAATTCATAGTAAGGGGTCAGAGTATCATCGCATGAATACGTAGTTACAACATCGCCTGAACTCGTAATTCATCACCAACAGGTAATGAGCCTACTGGTGTTTCCACAGGGTTGTCCATAATAGTTTGTGGTCGCCATCTATACTCTAGTAGATGACTACATCTCCAAATTGTCAGACAAGATTATACTATCTTTAATCCTACATCACCGATTCATCATCACCTATCTACCCTCACCTAATTATTATCACCTATCTCTCATCATTTTATTTCATCACACATCAACTTTTTCATCTACCCATGTTTTATTCCAACATATTTGTAGATATAAAGGAAATATATAGTTTAAATCTTTTAAAACATGTAAAAAATCATTCATGCAACATAGAAAGCAAGTATCCAGATAATATGCACAGATGATGCGTAATTTATATCAAATACTTCATATCTATGTATAAGATGAAATTAACTATGCACTCACAACACGTAATTTATATTAAATACTTCATATCTATGTGTAAGATGAAAGTAACCATGCACTCACTTGTTAAAGTGGTGATTCTAAACTCGGACAGCGCTTCGCTTCTTAACAATCTAATATCTACCGTGAGTGCATGGTTACTTCGCTTCTTACCACTAGATTTTAGTCTAATATCTACCGTGACTAATTATTAGTATTAGCATTCTTATTATTATAAGGTCCTAATAACATTACTATATTTAAAAAAAATCTATATTAGAAATAGTGTAGGCGTAGCTCACTTACAACGGGTTTTTGTTAAAAAACTGGGCTTTGCTGCAGCAGCATTTCCGAGCTAAAAGCTTTTCTTCTCGGATCCGTTGGGCGCTCTTGGGCTTCCTTCTCGTGCTAGGGAGGTTCCCTAGACTTGGGAGTGGTTTAGGGAGGCTAGAGAGATGTTAGAGAGAGAAAGAGAGGTTATTGTGTGAAAAAATATGAAAGATTCATCATTTATTTATAGTGATTTTATCGTAGAGTAGTCTCTAAGCTTCGTCCGTATCTTTCGCGTACAAGATTTGTTTTCTATGTAATTTATATCAACGCGTTGCTCTTTACGATTACTACAACTTCCATTCAGACCCCATTAGCTAATTCTCATTCTATCTCAGAATTAGAAAACTATATTGAATTTGCTGCGCCCGAAGAGTAGAGACTAAGCTTCGTCCATATCTTTCGCATACGAGCTGCGTTTTCATCTGTCTTTTTATAGTTTAACTCCTATTAACAATATCTTCATATCTCTTTTAGATTATTTTGGCTGAAAATCGACCGATCTAAAATTCGAATTTTGGGTTGTGCACTACTATGCTAAATCTTAGAAAAATCATGACTTCATCGTACGAAGTCAGATTTGGACGTTCTTTTTATGCACGCTCTCAGTTTAACATATACTATGAATTTTGTCTAGATTGCTAAGGCTAGAAAGTATTTTGTCGTAAATTCACTTCGACGGATCATAACTTCTTCGTTATAACTCGGATTTCGGCATTCTTTATATGTATAGAACCTTTGTGACATATACTATAACTTGGTTAAGATTATTTATTATAAACAATGTTCTATCAAAAAGTCATTTTTGATGCTTATTGTCTCTAAAGTGACTAGCCCGGATCTACGGGCGTTAAAGTTCATGTCTTCATCAGAATTAGAGAAGGGGGTGGAACTACCATTTAAGATTTACAGAAGTGGGTGGAATTGGAGAAAAAGAAGAGACACATAGTTAGGGTTGGGGAGAAAGAAGATGCACAAATATCATTTAGTGGGTTCTTTGGTGGTTGTACTTTTTCATCACTAATTTAAATAACAATCAAAATTAGTGGGTTCTTTTGCAGGTTTGAGATGGAGTAAATGAAACTAAAATCTTAGATGCCTTGGTGGGCTCCTTTCTAGTATATATCTGATTCCATTTGAGATACATATGTTAGGTTTTGTTTTAGCTAAACATTTGATAAACAATTTGGGTTTTGTGACCTCAATTTCAGTTGTATTTATATTTCTTTATATATGTTTTTAAAGATATAACAGAGAACAAATTAGGGAAAAGATAGTGGGCTTTAATTATGGAAACATAAAAAAAATCATGTTTTAGTTTCTATGATGAAATTTATTGAATATAAAAGTTTTCAGTTCCTTTTATGTGTTTTCAAACCTACAATAAACCTAGATGAATCTGGTGTGTTTGTGGAACAAATGAAGGTAGGTCTAGCAAGAATAAGATGTCTTAGGGTTTTATATTCTTTTTTCTTTGTAGGGGAGGGAAAGAGAGGTGGGACATTTTATTTTTAATTATAAAAATTATTTAGTAAGTAATAAATCTTTTAAGAAAATGGAAAAAAATACTCAAAGGGAATAACAATCATTTCAATATTCAGAAGGACCAAATACGCAACAAAACTATCTCAAAATGACCACCAATCCAAAAAAATCGGGGTTTGGATCAAAACCCAGAAAAAATGCATACAACAGGGACCATTTTTGCAGTTTTATCTTTTTAAAGTCATCTCGTATCCTTTAAATGACATTCTAATAGTACCTTAAATTAATTTGTTATTTCTTAATATTGTTATTGTTTTTTTATTACGTTGTAATCGAGTTTTGATCTAATATTTTAAACTAATGTTTGTATTTCTAAAACTAATGTTAGTAATTTTAAATCTTAAGTTTTATGTCAAAAAAAGAGAAAAATCAACCTATAAAACATGTATTGCTAGAAACGAAACACATATCACTACTAGAAAACAGCCCTTTAATGACATACAAGCAATGACACACGCTGATTTATAACACTTATATTTTTGCGTGTCCTAAAAATAATGCCAGTTTTCCAAAATTTGAAGGATAGAGGACATGTATTTGTGCGTGCCTTAAAATTAGTGTTAGAAATGAAAAGAAAACATGGAGGGTGCCTATGAGAAAATGCATGTCATATAAACATGTCGCTTTATAGTTTTTTTATTCAAACGCACGTTCGTCCATTCTCTTTAGGGAGAAATGAAGCATCCAAAGGGTGGACGATTTCAAGGGAGACTTTCATTAGTCGACTCACAAACACTATGTTAGGGTTTCTCTGCAAGTACAAATCACCACAATTTTATATGATAATTTCAACTTAGTTGTTAATGGCTATGACTTGCCTCTCCTCTTCTCTACATACCTAATTATGACATCTACATGTACAAATCACTCTATTGTTGACTCAAATTTGTCCAATTTCTTTTGAATTTTTAGATTGTTGAGTAGAACGTGAAGGAAGTAGAGAGCATCAAGTATGATTTGTCGTGAATTTTTGTTTTGCTTACAAGCCCTAGGTCGATTTCAAGAAGTATCTCATTATATTCAATGAAGTAGGTCTGATTCTTTTCTTCTGGCTGAACTAAGGTATGTTTTGCCTACCAATATTCATGTAATTTCTTTCCATCCACAACAGCTATTAGCTAGGGCATAGTTCATGAATGGTGGACTGAATAGTATGAGGTATAAGGGTAAATTTCATGTAATAGCGTATACACACAACCCATTTGATCAAATACCTCTTTGAAGTGGTAACTTTATTGGTTATAATATTGTGATTATTGAGTCCTTATTTGGAATTATTATTGGTTTTGTAACGACCATAAAATTTCAACCAATTTTCAACTTTTCAAAAACATCCCATTTTCATAATGTTATTACAAAAAGGTTTTCAATACAATTATTATCAGAGTCTTCCCACAATCACATCATAAAACATAATCATGAGGAGCGGTACGATCACGGCTTTGCCTTGCCACGATCTCCTGAAAAACCTGAAAAACATTAAACCACAACTGTAAGCCCGAAAGCTTAGTGAGATACCCCCAAAATACCAACCACATATACCACACATAACATATCATAACTGAACAGAACAGCCATGCACTTCGGGTCTACTGTGTGACTGGTCCGGCGCACCAGGCCTTCAGTCCACCCTCCGAGTCTACAGTATGACTGGTCCGCCCATATCAGGCCTTCAGTCGGCCTGGTCCACTCTCCGAGCCTCGGCTCGTCTAGTCCGCCCTCGTGGGGCCTACAGCCTATCCGGACCGCTCACTGGGCCTTTGGGATGATCGGTCCACCCTAGGTATGTTGGCCTACATCACAAAGCAGGACCCGCCTCAACCCAACCAGAATCAACAACCATGTGCACATAAACATACCATCATATAACAATTCACATCTAATCAAACCGATCTAGCAGATCACATAACATGACATACTCTAAGCAGGATACCGACCTAACCGGTCACTAGCATATACCATCCTAACTACCAGGATGCAAACATAATAAAGCAATAAAATAACAACAATACCCAGATTACAATCTGATAAAGGGCCGACCTTGGTGCCTTAGACCCTTTTGATATAGTGAGGATAACTCACCTCGCAACTACCGACTGAAAGATAAGACCAAGATGCTCCGACCACTGATACGTTCTCCACCTCTAGCCAACACCAACACTGAACTCAAACAAAAGCCAAAAATTACCAAAATGCCCCTGGAAGTCAACTGGTCAACCCTTGGTCAAATTCACCCTCCTAACTAGCAGATCACATAACATGACATACTCTAAACAGGATACCGACCTAACCGGTCATTAGCATATACCATCCTAACTACCAGGATGCAAACATAGTAAAGCAACAAAATAACAACAATACCCAGATTACAATCTGATAAAGGGCCGGCCTTGGTGCCTTAGACCCTTTTGATATAGTGAGGATAACTCACCTCGCAACTGTCGACTGAAAGATAAGACCAAGATGCTCCGACCACTGATACGTTCTCCACCTCTAGCCAACACCAACACTGAACTCAAACAAAAGCCAAAAATTACCAAAATACCCCTGGAAGTCAACTGGTCAACCCTTGGTCAAATTCACCCTCCTAACTAACTCTACTCGTGGGGCCTACAGCTTATCTGTAACGCACACTAGGCCTTCAGGATAACCGGTCCGCCCTGGGTATGTTGGCCTACAGCACAAAGCAGGGCCCGCCTCAACCCAACCCTAGTCAACAACCATGTGCACATAAACATACCATCATATAACAATTCACATCTAATCAAACCGATCTAGCAGATCGCATAATATGACATACTCTAAGCAGGATACCGACCTAACCGGTCACTAGGATATACCATCCCAACTACCAGGATGCAAACATAGTAAAGTAACAACATAACAACAATACCCAGATTACAATCTGATAAAGGGCCGGCCTTGGTTCCTTAGACCCTGTTGATATAGTGAGGATAACTCACCTCACAACTGCCGACTGAAAGATAAGACGAAGATGCTCCGACCACTGATACGTTCTCCACCTCTAGCCAACACCAACACTGAACTCAAATAAAAGCCAACAATTACCAAAATGCCCCTGGAAGTCAACTGGTCAACCCTTGGTCAAATTCACCCTCCTAACTAACTCTACTCGTGGGGCGTACAGCCTATCTGTAACGCTCACTGGGCCTTCGGGATAACCGGTCCGCCCTGGGTATGTTTGCCTACAGCACAAAGCAGGACTCGCCTCAACCCAACCCTAGTCAACAACCATGTGCACATAAACATACCATCATATGACAATTCACATCTAATCAAACCGATCTAGCAGATCACATAACATGACATACTTTAAGCAAGATACCGACCTAACCGGTCACTAGCATATACCATCCCAACTACCAGGATGCAAACATAGTAAAGTAACAACATAACAACAATACCCAGATTACAATCTGATAAAGGGCCGGCCTTGGTTCCTTAGACCCTGTTGATATAGTGAGGATAACTCACCTCGCAACTGCCGACTGAAAGATAAGACCAAGATGCTCCGACCACTGATACGTTCTCCACCTCTAGCCAACACCAACACTGAACTCAAACAAAAGCCAACAATTACCAAAATGCACCTGGAAGTCAACTGGTCAACCCTTTGTCAAAGTCACCCTCCTAACTAACTCTACTTGCTGAGTCAACCGATGACTCGCTGAGTCCTCACGCTCAGAATTTCCCCAATCCATGACTCGACTCGCTGAGTCACCCTGAGACTCGCCAAGTCCCATGACTCTGAGTCCCCTCGCACTCACTCACCGAGTCCTCCCTTGACTCA
Source organism: Lactuca saligna (assembly GCF_052625555.1). NCBI lineage: Eukaryota > Viridiplantae > Streptophyta > Magnoliopsida > Asterales > Asteraceae > Lactuca > Lactuca saligna. The sequence goes on along the minus strand of NC_136423.1, from coordinate 82,772,976 downwards.
CTGATTCATGGCTCCACCAGACAAAGTTTCGACCTCTCAACCAGACTCGCCGAGTCCAAGAACAAACTCGCTGAGTCCAAGGCCATCTTCAACCTACTCGACGAGTTGTTCATCCAACTCGTCGAGTGCCAGTTCATCTTCAAGCAACTCGCCGAGTACACCTTTGTGACTCGCCGAGTGCCTCTAGATCTTAACCCATGCAGAAGCTTTCCAGGCCATGAAGATGATCCAAAACATAGATCTACTCTTATACAACCCATCCATCATGTAAAGTGGCAAACTTTACGTGAATCCAAAGAGATCTAAGCATATAACACTCTCGGGTTAGGTTTTTTGACAAGATGGCTTCACTAATCACTAAAGAACAGGGACTTTAATGCACTGTAGACCTTCTCCAATCCAGATCTGAGGTGGCAACCCCAGATCTAACCTCCAAACTCAAAATATCACAAGTTATTCTTTCCAAATACTCCAAAATGATGAATCTAGATGAATAACAACCCAAGCAACGAAATAATACCTCAAAAGGAAGATTCAATAGAAGAGAAATCTGAATCCTAGCAAAGCCCCTTGCTCCAAGCCTCCTAATTCTCCAAGATCTCCTTCAAAATCTCTTCTCCAAGGTTCAAATGCACTCAAATCGCACACAATCGCGTCTTAGGATTTTCTGGACTTCAATAGAGGGTAAAGAGGCTGGGAAGAGGGTATAATGTCCTTTATATAGGGCTTATCCTCCGAAATTAGGGTTTTCTCCACTCAGCGCCTACTCGTCGAGTCCATCCTCCGACTCGCCGAGTTGGCCACTTAACACGCGACCAAAGTCGCGACCCTACTCGCCGAGTCCACCCATGGACTCGCTGAGTTTCCCTTTCACATTTACACTTTGAACCCTAAACTTGCACTCCTGAACTCGGGATGTTACAATTCTATCCCACATAAATTAGTCTTCGTCCTCGAAGCCTGCGGCAACACAACTCCAGAACTACACTCTCAATGCACCTCCTAGCATTAACCAGACCAGATTCCTCAAAACACAACAATCGAAACCCAAAACCCAACTTTCCTTCTTGCGGTGTCCTGACCACCACTTCAAGTCGGCCACCGGCCTTATCCTCTGATAACCACACTTATCAACCGAGTACCACTCCATGATACTTTACTCGCTCCAACACAACAATCACTTGGCTCATATGAGCTAGAAATACTCTGAACCATCGGAATCCTGATCTGAGTCCAACTTTATCCACTCCAGGTTGATAGAAGGACACATCCTTCAGTCTCAGAGCAACTGCCATGAGTTCTCCTACGCAATCTCATACCCTTGCCGGACTGGTTCTATCATCCTCGGGTTGGGAAAACCTGATGCACTGACGACACCTCCAAACATCCCCTAGGATGAATTGTCACTACATACACAAACCCTTGATCAAAATCAAGCTGTGGATCCAAGACTCCATCCCTCCATCCCTTCCGAGCCTCTTGGCTTTACACCCTCATAATTTCTTCCGTAACCCCGGCAGGCATCCAAACCGGGTGTGATTCCATACTACTGTCGCAAAATACTGCCCAATGACCATAATTGGAACACTCCAATCACAACTCAACACTACTGCTTTCACTTCCGGGAACTTACACTCCCCCTCTCGGAGCTACATTCTTTTCCCTTTTCTTACCCAGGAAAACCACTTAGCTGCCTTAACACTACCACAAGTGTTACGGTGCTCACCCAATACTACACCATTTCCTTATAGCTTAACCGTTATCCCATGCTCCACACATACTCTAGATCCGCTCGCAGGGACTCTCGAGTCCATGCCCTACCTCTACTTAAGATAAATATCTGGGGCCATACCTTCTGATGTTATCATATTGTGACATACTCATTCCATATCCTCAAACAGATCTGTCAACACATGCAGAGTCTTCATCATGACTGGACCGCCTTACCAGGCCTTCAGCCAATCTGGACCACTCTCAGAACCTTCAGCATATTTGGACTGCCCTCCAGGGACTTCAGTCTGGCTGGACCGTTCTCCGAGCCTTTGGCCTGACTGGTACACCTACTGGCCTTCAGTCTATCCGGTCCGCTCAACTAGCATTCATCATTCCGACTCATCCCTCCGTGAAAACTCTCCCATGCATACTGTTCTAACCCTCTAGGGGTTCTGAACTCCATCTCCATCCTACATACTCAACCCCGGCCTGATCCCAGACCCTCCACAATCAAATACACTTGGTCTGTATCCCGCCCCGCATGCCTGCCACTTACTCATACCAGCCTACACTCTTGGCTGACAGAAACACTGTTGAATCCTATGCAACTAAACAACCTCTCATGCTCATTGATCTTCTAGAGAATTTTCCAATTCTCCCCTACTTAGAGCACTGACTATCAACCACCGGTCCCCATCACCGACCTCCCTTATTAACTCTACACAACACAGTCCCTTGCACGTGAACTGGTTCCTAATAAAATGAGCAGCCTTCATAGAATCACATATCAACGCGGATCATCTCACCTTGAAAGAAACCCGACCTTCAGCTAACCATTCCTCAGACTGCAGATGTTGCCCGACATTCAGATCAGACACCAGATTCCCACTAAAACCCTCATGAATGATAACCAACAAAATTTCCAACACTAAACCCATAACCATCAAAGAACTATGAATACAATACCGAAAACCACACAACGAGACGAGTAGATAAACAATACTCCACAATAATCACAAGATAACAAGACATCAAGAAAGAAACACACCTACAGCTGCATCCGACACTACCCTGACCTCCTCTGCTGCAAGCTGAAAAGCACGACCCTGAGCCCTTGGGGCTCTGCTCCACCCTGACCTCCCACCGTGATCCTCAATCTGGCCGGTGCTGGAGCCTGCACCGGTCATGCAGTAAGATGTGGATAGTTGACCCTCAAGTGTCCAATCTGATGGCAATGATAACAAATCCTCAAATCTCGAACCGGGGCTGACTGCCGATAATCCCTCGCGTAGTGCCCCTCCTTTCCGCACTTGCGGCATGTACCACCGGACCTACAAACCTTGGTGTGACTCTTCCCACACTTCCCACAAGTGTGGTTGCTCTGATGTCCCACCCTAGAATCAACGGACTTGGACCGTTTTGGCGCCGGATGCGACTGCATCGGAGCCTGCCTCACCTATCGTAAATGCAACTCAATCTCCAACTCACGCCGCCTGGCGGCCTCCTACAACTCCAACAAGGTCTCGCACCTCTACGTAGACACAAAGTGTCTGATATCCCTCTTGACCATACTCAGATATTGGGACATCTGAGCCTGTTTCGAAGCGAACTCAGGGAAAAACATTGCCCTCTCAGTGAACATCCTGGTGATCTCCATCACCGACTCTGAATCCTGCTTCCGTTCCAGGAACTCCTGAGCTAATCTCTCCCTCTCAACCTGCGGAACATAATGAGTGTTGAACATCTCCCGGAACTGATCCCATGAAACTGCATCTCTCTGTGCATCCGAGTATGACCCCATGGTCAATCTCCACCAATCCTTCGCCCCGAGCCTCAACAGGTTCAGAGCACACCTCACCCTCTGATCAGCAGCGCATGAACACGTGAAGAAACACCCCTCCACGTCCGACAACCATCTCATAGCAGAAATCGGGTCCTAAAATCCATCAAAGGTAGGGGGCTTCGTATTATCGAAGTCCCGATACTGAAAAGCTCTACCGGCTCCTCCCCATGCTGCTGCTACGACTGCTGTACCCGCCGCGGCAGCCGTCTCAGTGAGGGCCGCATAACGCTCATCAAAATACTCGATCGTAGCTATCTTGATCGAACCAAACACTTCCGACAACTCGGCCTGGAACAATGCAGCAACCTCATCATGTAGGATCTCACGAATCCTAGCATCCAACTCTCCTGTGCTCATCTGACCAATAACCTCGGGCGGTACCGACCCGCCCTGACCTCCCTCTCCTGCTCTTGATCCTAACCCGGATCCGCTCCCAGCGTGCCTCGTGATCACCATACTGAGAAAACACCACAAGATCTTAGACACTTCCCACTAACCTGGGAACCAACTCCCAACTCAACCCTAGAGGTTATGGTTTCCCTGATACGCGTATGGGTCCTGTGCTTTTAGTAGTACGGGCCCATACTACCTTCCACACCTACCCATATTTGTATTAAGTACTACCACAACACCCTAGTGAAAAACATACATAACAAGCGCTCAATCCTCACTCCTAGAGGAACACTGGAAATCTCATACGGAAAGAAACCCTAGGCTAGCAGGCATCACAAATCAGGTAATACTATCATGCAATTCGTGAAGATCCCTAGCCTAGTACTAGCATGTTGTTCATCATATCACATAAACAAATAATTGCATGGTATTTTGAAGCTACTTACTGGCTCCAGTTGATCGTACCACCGCATCCTCTTTTTACTCATTTTGAAAACCATTTTTGATTTGAGACTGGATTCACACGAATGTTCCTCCAATTCACTCAAACCAAGGCTCTGATACCAACTTGTAATGACCATAAAATTTCAACCAATTTTTAACTTTTCAAAAACATCCCATTTTCATAATGTTATTACAAAAAGGTTTTCAATACAATTATTATCAGAGTCTTCCCAGAACCACATCATAAAACGTAATCATGAGGAGCGGTAAGATCACGCCTTTGCCTTGCCACGGTCACCTGAAGAACCTGAAAAACATTAAACCACAACTGTAAGCCCGAAAGCTTAGTGAGATACCCCCAAAATACCAACCACATATGCCACGCATAACATATCATAACCGAACAGAACAGCCATGCGCTTCGGGTCTGCATTTTTGTTATTTGTAACTTTTTAAGGATTTATTATATACAATGAAGGAGGTAGTTGTTGAAGGAATTAAAGTGTTGGTTAATAACAATGTAAGTATAACATCCCATTCACTATTGTAAAGTAGGTTATATGCAAAAAATGGCAATGCACTTTCATTTATTTGAAAGTACAATCCTCTAATAAGAAATGCAAATTTACATTTTTCTTTTATTTTTTTAATATAACATACTACTCACTATTAAAGAAAGGATCATTTTTTATAACTGAAATATTATATGTATTTTTTTTAGGTTGGGGGTGGCGAAGTTCATCACCATGGTGATGTTGTAAGGCTTAAAGCTTCCATGAATATTGTCAAAGGAGAAATTACTCATGGGTTCCTTTTAATGTTGTAGATATTTTGTTTTTCTATAATAAATATTATGCAATATTACCAACGTATGGCATTTACTTACTATTGGAATGATAAATTTTATTCGACATATTAGTACAATGAGTTATCTTTCTTGTTTATTGTATTTATTTTGTATTATGAGAATTTTAATGTGTTATTTAATATGAAATTTACTAAATCTATCAAAATATATAACTTTTAAAACATTTAAAATTATGACACGCAAAAATATGTGTCGTCTTTCTTTATGACATGGGCTTTAATGATACACAATGTGAGATTGTGAGTCGTAAATATATTTCGTAAATTTACAACACGCAAAGCATGTCATCTTATTAATAACAGCACCTTCATTGACATGCATTGTGTGTCATAAGAGCGCGCTGTAAGGTTATGACACGCAAATATGTTTCTTCTTCCTTTATGACATGGTATTCCTTCAAACACACTCCCATATGTGACTTTTATGACACGTAATATATCTCATTAAATGATGTAATGATGTTTTTGTAGTAGTGTATATCCAAACTAGGTTTTAACCCATGGAAACCACAATTTGCGTTATTATAAATATTATATAGACAAAAAATAAAATAAAGTGTGAACAAAAAAATGTAGTGTACTCTTTGATACTACATATGTTAGTATGCTCAAATTGTTGAACGAACCTTGATATTGTTACAAAAAAGTGGATTTTAAAACCCTTTCTTCCTCATGTTCGCCACCTTTCCCAACTTCTCCGTTTCTGCAACGATGAAAAACACCTTCATCTCACCCAAAATGACTCCAAAACCCGTTTTGTCTGGGATTTTAACTAGAAAATATTTTGATCATACCATCACGTAATCCAAATACTTTGTTTCTCCCATCCTCATACTCATAGCAATCGATCAGATTTCGACGACCGACAACTCCATTTTCTGACCTTCTTGTTGATATATGTGTTGAGTTATGCTGCTAACCTTTAAAGGTCTGATGGTCTCCCCCCACTGGCTAAGAGTCAACAACGCCCTTTATGGAATCGATAATGCCTTATTCTTTAACGATCCTGCTCATTCCAGTGATACCACTAAAAGGTTCCAATCAGAGACAAGATTGGTGATTCTTGATTTTCTTTCTTTTCTCATCTATATTGTAAATTGTTTTTTGATCGATTCATTTCTTATCTTCTTCAGGTTGTTCTTATCTTAAATGCCCATAACTACTGTTCATGTACATGATTCCTCTGGAGGTGTAAGAGCACATTCAAGAAGATTAGTTTCAGTGGAGGTGATCTCGACATTATTGTAAGTTATGTTTCTTGACGTTATTTTTTAGGGATTTACTTTATATATTTTAATGGCGGACATATGATCTAAATTTTAAGTAGATACCGTAGCTTTTGGCTGGTGACAAGCCTTAGTTCGTGAAGACACACTTGATGAACTTCATCTTGTGACGGAGATGATTGAAAGTGTTTTTGGAATGTACAACGAGAAGAAACTCAATCATATTGAAATTAAGGGTTACTTCAGTTTGAAATCGATGATTCATCGATGGCCCTTTGGTAATAGTCGAATAATTTTATTGTCTTAGTACCTGGTTTTTTAAGATGAGGTTCCCACATGTCTATCTCAAGTTTCAAACAAGAATTAGTATGCTCAAATTCAAGCGCACTCTTTGATATTACATATGTTATATAAAATTTATGATTATGGTGCAAATGCTTGATGAATTTATGTAGATTAACTAATTGTTTTAGGTTGTTATTATGTATATAGTTATCTTTCATAATTCAGTGTAGCCATCTTTCGATTATTAAGTGTTCTTGATTTCATGTTTGTGGTAGTATCAAAATTAATTTATCATGTTGATTTTGCCACATGTATTAGATAAAACCGTTGATGAATGACATGAATCAGCTACCAATTTTATAGATACAAATTGTGCGATTTGTAGCCCTAAGTTTTTGCTATGGCGAGCCAAAGCCTCCAATGACATCATATAATGATGAACCACATGTCAAAAAAAAATGTGAAACATATAATCACCCTTTATTTTAGTTTCAATATATCAACAAAATTAATGTGGAGTCAATACATGTAATGCGCTCCACGTGTATGATGGAGGTGCATGACTAGATGTAACATTTGACTTGAAGTAGGATGGTATACCATTCATGGGCGATACTAAGCCAGCAAAAATAATGTTAAGAACTTTATCAATTTTTACTAGTACTAAAAGCTTATTTTTAATTCATTTATAATTATTATTAATGTTCATTCTTTACTAGCCGTGATCTTTAATCAACATGTATCTATATGCCAAATGTAGGTACTAAGACCCTCTGCTTTTTACAAAATAACATTTTTTGTATTGAACTCTGTTTGCAGCTTGAAATGTCAATCATATTCCAGAGCCTATGGTTTCTCGAGCAGGGTTTAAGTTACCTCCAACTCCACAGATTTATCAGTTTATTATATGAGCTCCAAAATTGATAATAAGATTATTTTCTTTGTTTATGATGGTGTTCCAGTCTTCTAAATACAGGTTCAAACTAAAGTCAATCTTTTGAAAGAAATAAAAAGCCTAAAAGGGACCATAAGTGAAATAAAAATATGGATTGAGTATCATTAAATGCCCCCCTTGGGCCTACATAATTCAAACAAATCAACAAAATCAAATTATTTTGAGCGAATCAATATAACTAAGAATGTGAGGAAGGTAAGTTTTTGAATATAATTTTATAGATTAAATTTTGAATACCCATATTTTTTTATTATGAGAAATTTTTTTGGTTTGTTTTCTATCGTTACACTTCAAAAGGGATGTGGTAATGTGACTTCCTGCAACCATATAGAATCGAAAGTTTTTCCTTATCTACGAATTTAATAATTTTTCAGTTCATGTAACTTTTACCCTAATTCGGCCGCTTATTAGTTTAATTTCTTGATTTACAAAACTTCTTGAAGGTTTCTACTTACCCATTTGTTGATTCACTTGATTTTTGTTTGACCATTGAGTTCCTACAATAAATTTTAGTAGTTGGAGATAAATTTCTTTGACTAATTTATAATCTAAAACTTGGAGGTTGTTGTCAAGCCGCTAAGATTGGTTTTTATGTTGCAGAGATAAAGGCTCGGGGTAAAAAAAAAGTAAAAAAAATAAAAAAATAAAAAAAAAAAAAAATAAATCAAAAAGCGACAACAAAAATCAAATAAGTGTTGGAAGTGCTAAATCTAGATACACTTTTTAAAAATCAAATTTATCCTAGGATATGTGTTTTATCTGTAATGGACACACGTGTGCCTTTTACATTTATGTTTGAAAGGAAAAACCAATATAATCCAAATGCAAAGCAATTTGCACTTTTATAATAAAATTTAAGCATAATAATTATTTAAAGAAAAGTACGATGGATATTTATTGCAGTTAGATATTTTCCAAATAAAACTAGCAATGCAATTTGAAAATTTTATCCTCCTAGATCAGTATTCTTGCAATACCTTATCATCTACTTGTGATTATAAGTGGTAAAACTTCGAAGTGCTTCTCTATTTGCATACTAATGGTTATAGGCTATCATATACCATAGTTTTTCAATGTTTTATATAACAAGAGTATATTGCTATTACTTGACAAAAATATATCGATCTACTTGAAAACTCAATGTCTTTTTATTTCAAATTTTCTATTTTAATTTTTACAAAACTAATAGCTTAAAAATCAACAAATTGTTTACCTTCGTGTAGACTTAAGCAAGATGGTGCAAGTTCACCAAGAAAACAAAGATTGATGACATAATCATCTAGAGAGGAAGCCCTTTTTCGAACGAGTAGATCATGTTGAGATCTTAACCATGAATGACCCTCTAGGAGAAGCATCTATTCTTTTGAAAATGTTATAGAACATTTTCTCTATTACAATAAGCTATGAAAGTTCATTTGGTGTTTATATCCCATTATAAATTAGTTTTAAAAAACTCTTCATTCTTCCAACAAGTTTAGTTGGTTGTAAGGAGGTAGTTTTTATAAATATACAGATACTAATGCTGCAAAAATGGATGATGCATAGATATTCTCAATACAAGCGGCATATATGATGAGAATAAACCTTTCAAAGTACAATGCCTTAATTGGAAAAAAAGATCAAACTACAATCCCGATTGTCACACCTGTTCGGGATCATTCTGTGATTTAGGGCCATTGGCCGGAAGTCGACTGTGTAAAGGATTTGGGCCTTAAGGAGGTGATGTTTAAATCTTTTGGAAGGAGGTAATGATGGTTATGAGATCTAAAACTTTAAATTTTGTTTTGGAGTCAAAGGGAAAAACGGGAAAAATCATAGTCCTGGTTCTTGCATGCAATATGATTTTTGTTCGATAAGTTTTTATTCCAAAATATTTAGACAATATTTTAGTTCTCTTCAATACCTCTCTATGGATATAAATACCATCGAAAAGGGAGTTGGAACGAGGAAGTTATGACAGTTTGAAGTTAGGCGATTTTGGGGTTAAGCCACGTACACTGAGTGTACTCAAAGTCTACATTGGGCATACTATGGCATCCCCAGTATGTTGGGAGTACGCGATCAGTGCCTAAACCCTATTTTCATGGTTTGAGCCCTATTTAAGCTCCTTAACTTCCCCAAACCCGTTCCATTCTCAGCCCCCACCTCTCTAACACCCTCTCTTGTAACCCTAACCATAGATTGAGCCTTGTGAGCAAAAAGAAGGTGTTTTAAGTGCTTTACAGTGTTAATTGTTCACCTTGGAGAAGAAGGACCTCACTTAAGAAGTGTTGCTTTCATTGGAGTTTGTAGATCCAGACTTTGTTCACCTTGATCTTTCATCTTGAGGTGACCGGTAGAGATAGCTTTTTGAGCTGTGACTGGTGCAACTATTCTTTCATTTTGTGAGGTGAGTTTTATTATTGTATCAACAGGTCGAAAGCACCAATGCCGACACATCAAATTGTTATGTAGAATACTAGTTGTCTCTATAATTCCCTAAAAGACTAGGATCTAGCCCCTGGTAATTGCCTGAAAGATCGAGATCTAGCCCCTGGAAATTGTATGAAAGACCATGGTGTAGCCCATGACACTCGTATGTAAGATTGGGATTTGTCCCTTGGAATTTCAAGGAAATACCTTGGTGGTAGCCCATGACACTTCTATGTAAGATTGGGATTTGGCCATCAGTATTAAAAGGAAAGACCATGAGGGTAGCCTATGGCACTTTTATGTTATCGTATGTGGTAATTTGGAGACCTTACTAAGCTTTGTGCGTATGGTGTTCAGTTTATATTTTAGGTTTATCCGATACTAAGGGCAAGGGACCGACATGATGGCATTAGATCCCCCAAAGTTTTATGCACTATCAGTTAATGATATTACTCTTATGTTTAAATAATATATTCACTTTGATCAGTTTTGGGACAACTAGTTTGTATGACTTATTGTTTTAAAAATGAAAATTTTACCCTGGATTTCGGGATATTACAACTTGTTATCAAAGCCTTGGTATGAGGGATGCAGACACATTCTTGGGTATGTCTGAACCCAAACTGAGGAAGTAGTAATCTTTTGAATGAAAATAAGTTTCTAAAATTTTTTTGTAAAGAAAATAATTTTTTGAAAAGACTTTTATAAAGAAAAAAGGGTGTGATGCGTGAAATTCGTCGAGCTCAAGTAAGTGATTCTCAGAATACCTATACATGTTGATATGATATATGATATGAATGTTCACATGCTAGGATAAGGCTAAGGATACTTTCTGGAATTGCATGATAGATCTTCCTGATAAGTGATGCCTCGTAGCCTAGGAAGCATTTGATGCTATGATTAGGAATATGTATTGGTAATAGTAATTGCTAAGTATATGCTTTAAAAATTGTATACGGTTAGGATCATATAGCCCTAGAATGACTGATTTGGCCTTATTTCCCATTCCTTGTCTAGTTGTGGTCCTAGGGTAGAATCTTTTATTCGATAGTCTATTTGATACTGGCTTGTTTATAACTTACATGCGTAAGGAAACCGGAAGTGAGAGTAGAATTTCATAGCATGGTAGTAGCAAGTGAGTTTGGGATGCCCCTTGGTTGTTTTATGGCTTGGAGTGTTACTGCGCAAATGGTGTTTCCTTTGTGCTTTGTGGAACTCTTAGAGATGCAAGTTAACTATTAAGTGAATATGTTAAGTCACATGTTACAACGGTTAAATAATCTCAAAGTAATGGATTTGGCTATATTGTGCAGCTCTTGTCTGAGTATAACCGTTGTAGAGTTGAATATTTTACTTGAAGGATTTTCTAAGCTTTGTTGCATGTGATTGTATTCATGAAGTGTTTAGTCGGCGTTATTGGGAGTTTTTCAGCAACTGATGGCAAGCCGAGGTCGAGACCTAGGAGAGCCTAGGAAGTGCTTTAGCTGGTTAGGTTGTGTTGTTTAGCAGGTATTGGAGTATCGATTTGATAAGTTAACATGGAGGATTCGGGATAACTCTTGAGAAAAGTAGGGGTAGGTGTCGATGTAGTATTGGGCCCATACTAATGAAAGCACATTATCCATACTCGAATCAAGGGGAGTCACGGAGAATCTAGGAAGCCTGTACGAAGAGGATTTTTTGAGTATGTTCCAATTATTGTATGGTTCCTTTTTAATATGGTGATGAGCACTCATGGAGTAGTTTCAATCTCTGGTTTAGGCTCAAGTTATGGCATTAAACCGCTGGATGAGTAGACACAGGACTTCATCTCGTCGGAGATCACCTGCAACATGTTGAAGCAAACTCTTGTGGTCTTTGATTTGGTCAAGGAAGGGATTATGGATATTTTTTATGAGTTCCTGAGCACGTTACGCATGTATAAATGAACTATTATGTATCTATCACTTCATTTGTTTCATGCATGAGATGCTAACTAACCAAATCAAGGAAAACTATATTAAATTACCAATAAAATAACAATCATAAAGAACATAAAGTCCTTAATACTTCCATGTGACTTTCATTTCCCCAATAATCAAACCAGAACAAATTGTAAATGTACGAAATTTTAATCCAAATGATTGATTCTCAATCAAAAGCAAATGTCGACTTAAAAAGGAACAATTTCAATGAAACAACAAAATTCGAGACCAAAACAAACCAAATTGCATGAATTGTAAATCAAACATGTATTTTTCATGCCTCCATTGTCATTGGATTCCAATGATGCCATACGCCAGTGAAGGAGTTAGAAAAATTCATCTTGGCTCAGCAATTATGTGAGATTCAATAGTAGCAGTGGTTAGTGTAACGGGATCAGGTAACATATGGTTTCTGACAAAATGAGATCGGAATAAAAAGAATAGAGGTGCACAAATATGGTGAACAACCAGATTTAGAGAAAGAGGAGAGGAAACCTTCCATGATTCTAACGTTGTTCGCAGCATCGCGTTTTCCGACTTTGTTGCAATTTATTTATGATTAAAAGGTAGCATAGAAAGAGAATGCGAGAGATCATCACTGATATCCGGGTGCAATCATTGGATCAAACGTTGAACCTTACTATATGCATTGAGCTCGATACTTAATGTGGCGGTATTTTTACTGGGAATCGATGGTGGAGAGATCACTCATAAAGAGATTCGCTGAAAGGAGGTGGAGAATACAGTGGGGTGGCAGTCGTGATTCGTGAAGAAGCTGAGAGATGAGAGAGAAAAGGGGAAGACTTATGTGTGTTTGTGAGAAAAATTGGATTTTTTTTAATTTGTTAAATTGATTTTTATGGATGATATTTTTAATTTCCAATATGCCCTTGAGTTTATTCATAAAATATCTAAGATGCCATTGAAATAAGAGATAATTACAATTATGCCAGGATCAATACAAACCATTTAAGATTTGGATCTAACATCCACCTTTAGTTCTTGGGATCTCGGGAAACTATGAGTTCTTAAATGATCATTTATTTATCTCTCTCTCTCTCTCTCTCTCTATATATATATATATATATATATATATATATATATATATATATATAGAGAGAGAGAGAGAGAAAGAGTTATAGTTATAGTTAGGATCATATGTAAACATACATATATTTTGTAACCATAAGACTAACTGTGGACCAATCAATATATTTTGATTTCCAAAAAAAATTAATTGCTAATTAGCTAGATAGGGGGAAAATTAGTAAAAACAAGGTTAAATTTAAATTAATGTTCTAATAGTTGTCGTAACTAAAGCCTATATTTATGGTACACAATCATCTCCACCACATCTTCTTCGGAACTTCATCCTCCTCGCATCTCGGTTCTGTAAACCTTACGTAGAGCGATGACCAAATCGCATTGTTGGCATCTGAAGAATTTCTTAAACTATGATCCTTCGGATTTATGGTAAATCTTTCGTTTTCAAGGTAATGTTTTCCATCTGTTGCAGTAACTAATGGGTTTTGAGCATTCTAACACTTCCTAAGTATACATGCAACCCTAATAAACCTTGGATCTATGTTTGTCGAAGATTCATGCAAAATTGATTTCCAAGGTTCATGATCCTATCTAGCATACATGAGGAACATTTTAACGTAAATGAAAGATAGAATAACATAACTTGTTGTTGATTTTGATTCTTTGAAACCTTGTGAGCCTAGCACCCCAAGTGTGATTCCTCAAATGCTTCACACAACACAAAATGATATGGAGTAAACTTGGAGAGAAGTATAACACTTAAAAATTGGCTCTAGCCCTCAAGTATGCAACCGTAGCCAATTTTGGGAGATGTCACATGGTTTATATAGTGTGTTGAATTTGGTAAACCCTAATGTAACATGACTCTTCATTTCCATGACCCATTGATTAACTCCTTGGAGCATCCATGGAGTATCCTATCGGTGGAACCCAACTTGATAATCCATGGAGCCTGTCAGTCCACTCTATAAGTTATGGATGATTTACATAACCAACCCATATATTTAATTAGTTATCTTTTGATCACTCAATTAATTCTAAATTAATTCCTGATCAAACTAATTAAATAATATTAATATATTAATAAACCATAAGTGTTATTTCTCTCATTTAGTTTATCCAATGCATGGTGCCATGCAACCCAAATGGACCATGTCGGGTCGGGTCAAGTACATACTAGAAATAGTTATGGACTTAGACACCTTATCCAACAGTCTCCCACTTGGATAAGTCTAATAACTATAACTGCAAGTATGACTTCAGGAACCGATAGACAATCGTAGCTATTTCAAGGTCTCTCGGAACTGAAAATATGATGATACGCCATTTATGATAAGGTGTATTATGGACAAGCCGAATATGAACATGAGGCAGTGTTGGTGGTTAGATGTGGTGAACGAATACGATTACGAGGTCCTCTACCACCCGGGAAGGACAATGTGGTGGCCGATACGCTCACCCATAAGATGGTTGCAGCACCGATATGAAACATCTCTCTGAAGATGACAGTGATTACATCATTGATGGAGTAGCTGTGTGAGGCGTGGGTCGAGGGTATGAAGGAAGAGCCCTAGAAGTGTGAGCAGATCGTAGGCCTAGTGGCCTCATTTGTTTATGATAGTCGTGGTTTGTTGACCCTACATCGGAGAGTCTAGGTTCCTTACTGGGGTGGTGTATACAAGGTCTTGATGGATGAGGCTCACAAGTCGAGATTCTCCATCCATCCCGTGGTGATGAAGATTTATCGGGATCTTTGCCCTTGTTATTGGTGGACCTGGATGAAGCGGGACATAGCTTGGTATCTGGAGTGGTGCTAGACCTGCAGGAAAGTCAAAGTCGAGCACTAGCAACCTCACGAAAAGATGCAGTCATTGGATATTCCCGTGTGGAAATGGGATGATATCACTATATATTACATCACGAAGCTTCTCAGTACCATACATAGAGTAGATTCGAATTGGGTCATCGTGGATTGGTTAACCACGAGTGCTCACTTCATCCCAATCCTGGAGAGCATATTGGCTAAGAAGCTAGCCGTGATCTATGTTCGTGAGGTGGTGGCACATCATGGAGTGTTGGTGTCGGTTGTGTCAAACCGAGATGTTCGCTTCACTTCCAAGTTTTGGAAGCGATTTCACGATGAGATGGGTACTCGTCTTCACTTCAGCATAGCTTTTCACCCTCATAATGATGGGCGGAGTGAGAGGACGATCCAGACTCTCAAAGATATGTTGTGTGCATGTGTATTGGATTTCGGTGGTAGTTGGAATACATATCTTCCGTTATTGGAATATTCGTATAACAACAGTTATCACGGTAGCATAGATCAACCTCCCTTTGAGATGCTCTATAGGAGGATGTGTAGGAACTGAGGGGAGTACTGAGGTGGTACTCAAGACCAAAGAGAAGATTCAGCAGGTCCGGAGCAGGCTCCAGACTGCTCAGAGCCCACAGAAAAGCTATGCCTACAAGCGTTTTTCAGACCTAGAGTTTCATTGTAGGGGATATGGTCCTCATGAAGGTGTCACCTATGAAAGGTGTCATCTAGTTCAGGAAGAGGGGCAAGTAGGGCCCCATGTACATCGGTCCTTTTAGATTTTCGGATCAGGTGAGCCGTGTGGCCTATCATTTGGATCTTCCAGCAGAGCTCAGCCAGATCCACAACACTTTTCATGTCTCCCAACTATGGAAGTGCTTGGTGGATGACTCCACAGTTGTTCCTTTAGAGGATATCCAGGTGGATGACAGCCTGAACTACATTGAGGGGCCAGTAGCGATTCTAGATCGCAAGACGAAAACCTTGAGGAACAAGGTTGTATAGTTAGTGAAGGTGCAGTGGATGCACCGCAAGCGGTCAGAGTGGAATTCGGAGCCCGAGGATGAGATGAGAGAGAATTACCTAGAGTTGTTCGAGATAGTAGACATCGAGGACGAGTTTTGAGATAAGTGGGGGAGAATTGTAAATCTTGGTTCCTGTTATGCTTTTAATTTATAATTTATTCATGTTTATAGAGCAACTTGATGAGTTGGAAGCCCCAAAATCATCGAGTAGAGCTTATTAGGATCGCATGATTTAAGTAACCTACTCGATGAGTTTCGAGGCCTCAACTTGACGAGTAGACCTATTGGGACGAAACCCTAATTTTTAGGGTTTTGCACCATATTTAAAGAACTTAATCCTTCCCTACGATCCCTCATCAGCCTCACTATAACCCTAAATGGTATTGTGAGCTCCTTGTTGAGAAACAGAAGGTTTTGAGTGGATTTATGTGTGTTCTTGTGCTTGTTGAAGGGATTGGAAGAACTAAAAGGTCTTTGAGCTTGAGGAGAAGCACTAGATCTGGCATCTTGTCCACCTTTGGCAACTTTATGAGGTAAAAAGTCTCAAACTTCATGATTAATAGCTTAGATCTATATTAGTGTTGTCGTATGGATCTTTTTGATCCCATTGTTGGAGTATGATAATCTTCATAGTCCTGATGCTAAGAACTTCCATTCTTAGTGTTACATGGTCCTTAGATTAATAACAAGGTCTAAATGCGTTCTTGTCCAAGAAAAGACCATATCCATAGAAGTAGGTTGCTATATCTCGATTGGGTCCATTTGAGGCATGCAAAGCCATCAAGTCATCAACTTTAGAGATATATACCATGGAAACGATGTAGAAGGAACTCGACGAGTCTACAAGCGAACTCGACGAGTTGTATTGGGAAAGTCTCTTTTTTGTTAAGAAGGAGAAACTTTACGAGTTGGAGGAAAACTCGATGAGTTAGATCACGATTTCACGATTCTGTGTTTCACGGGAACTTGACAAGTTTAATGGTAAACTCGATGTGTTGAGTCAACTTAGAACGTTTACTTTGACTTGACTTTGACTTTCACTTAAATAGAGTTGATCCTTAAGGGTTATGAGTATCGAATAGTATCTAAGGGGTTGTTTTGGTTCAGATAGTGAGTAGAGATGATTCTGGGTAGAGACGTTTCGGCTATCATCCGTCAATGAGGTGTGTTTCCTCCTGGTTTGAATGGGTTGAAGACACCAAGGTCAACCCATATATGTTATGTGTATTGATTAGTGGCTGATTGTGAGCGAGGCCCGTATCATATATATAGTGTAGTGTGGGCGAGACTGTATCTCATAGCATTATTTGAATATGGATATAGAACTGATTGATAGATTTTGCTATACTTGTTATCTGTGCGATACTTGTATGTATGCTTAGTAGCTACGTCACACCCCGAAAACCGAAGGAGGAAACATTTCTGAGGCGGAATCCACGTTGAGTATCAAATCCAATGCACATAGTAAGTAAAGTAAACAACCATTACATTACATATAGAAATTTACATTTGTTTCAAAAGTAAAGTTGTACAAGTGATATGCATATGTATCATATTAACAAAAGTAAAGACGAGATCTTTAGTACGCTCCACCTTCTCCAAAAGGATCGTTGGGTACCTGTCTAACGCGGACCTAAGAATACAAGCGGTTTGAAAATCATCATAAAGCTGGTGAGTTCATAAGATGTTTGTTTTCTAAAAATGTTTAAGTTTCCTTTAGTTTTCCAAAAAAGTTACAAATCCAAGAAAATACCATATTTTATTAAAAGTAGTGTTTAGTTAATGGTTTGCTTACACGATTCTAGTTATGTATATTTATTATCCCAGGAAAATCATATATTTTCCTAAAAGTAAGGTTTTAGTTAAAGACCACATTGTAAAGTTTTACTCATAAAACTATTCACTGAAAAATCATGGGATTACTATCCCGTACCAAATATAAGATAGTTTTATATACACAAAACTATAGATAGATGTAGATTTAAAGCTATAGGACTATAATCCAATACTAATTATAGATTCAAAACCATGGGATTATCATCCCATACTAATTATAGATTTAAAACCATGGGATTATCATCCCGTACCAAATATAGATTCAAAACCATGGGATTATCATCCCGTACCAAATATAGATTCAAAACCATGGGTATCGAATAGTATCTAAGGGGTTGTTTTGGTTCAGATAGTGAGTAGAGATGATTCTGGGTAGAGACGTTTCGGCTATCATCCGTCAATGAGGTGTGTTTCCTCCTGGTTTGAATGGGTTGAAGACACCAAGGTCAACCCATATATGTTATGTGTATTGATTAGTGGCTGATTGTGAGCGAGGCCCGTATCATATATATAGTGTAGTGTGGGCGAGACTGTATCTCATAGCATTATTTGAATATGGATATAGAACTGATTGATAGATTTTGCTATACTTGTTATCTGTGCGATACTTGTATGTATGCTTAGTAGCTACGTCACACCCCGAAAACCGAAGGAGGAAACATTTCTGAGGCGGAATCCACGTTGAGTATCAAATCCAATGCACATAGTAAGTAAAGTAAACAACCATTACATTACATATAGAAATTTACATTTGTTTCAAAAGTAAAGTTGTACAAGTGATATGCATATGTATCATATTAACAAAAGTAAAGACGAGATCTTTAGTACGCTCCACCTTCTCCAAAAGGATCGTTGGGTACCTGTCTAACGCGGACCTAAGAATACAAGCGGTTTGAAAATCATCATAAAGCTGGTGAGTTCATAAGATGTTTGTTTTCTAAAAATGTTTAAGTTTCCTTTAGTTTTCCAAAAAAGTTACAAATCCAAGAAAATACCATATTTTATTAAAAGTAGTGTTTAGTTAATGGTTTGCTTACACGATTCTAGTTATGTATATTTATTATCCCAGGAAAATCATATATTTTCCTAAAAGTAAGGTTTTAGTTAAAGACCACATTGTAAAGTTTTACTCATAAAACTATTCACTGAAAAATCATGGGATTACTATCCCGTACCAAATATAAGATAGTTTTATATACACAAAACTATAGATAGATGTAGATTTAAAGCTATAGGACTATAATCCAATACTAATTATAGATTCAAAACCATGGGATTATCATCCCATACTAATTATAGATTTAAAACCATGGGATTATCATCCCGTACCAAATATAGATTCAAAACCATGGGATTATCATCCCGTACCAAATATAGATTCAAAACCATGGGATTATCATCCCATACCAAATATAGATTCAAAACCATGGGATTATCATCTCGTACTAATTATAGATTCAAAACCATAGGATTATTATCCTGTACTAGATATAAGAATTATAGATAGAAGGTAGATATGAAATTCAATTCCGTGAATAAACTCATATTAATACGTATTGTGAGTCGGGTAACCATGCTGATACAACAAAGAGACCTCCTTGACGTTTGTCAGACGTCGAAACTCTACCCAAGAATTTGTCACCACAGGCGTGCCCGCCTAACTGTTGCTAGCAGTTAAGGTGTGGGATTATCAGTCCCGAATAGATCTATCCACAAATTCCACGCTCTCCTTCCAGGGGACTCTGGTTACACTTCCGGGGAGGATTTACTAATAATGATGACGAACCTCACAAGCTAGTATTATATTATTCACGGTGTTCTTGAACGTTATCAAACATACTAATCGTTTAGAAACATAATACAATCCAAACAGTTTAATACAATGAAATGATCTGGCAGTATAATCTAAATTAAACAAAGATAAACTAAATCAGACATGGTTTATCTATTAACTTTATGTAAGTCTATATTCGTAAAACATGAACTAAAGATCCCAAATTATTCCCATAATAATTTAATTGGTTTGATTGTTTCCTTTACTGAAATTCACGTAGTTATAGTTGAGAAAACAACCCTTATGCTCAACATAATACATAAGGGGTAATGATATTTAAAGGTTAGCCAGATCTTTATAGAAAGACATAAGTATTAGGTTTTTGAAAACATTTATGGTTTTGCTTGTATTCCCCCTGAAAATATTGAAAAACACAGAAAAAGGGTAGGGGTATAAACTCACCAATTGTGGAATGTGTCGGTTTGGATGCTAAACGTCAGTTTAAGGCTTGAAAACGTGCGTGGTTCCAATGAAATGTGAAATGATACACATTTGTATCTAATTAGATTTTAATTCACTAATTAGATATGATTATTTACTCTAGGATGCGAAAACACCTCAAATCAAGTGTTTGGAGCGACCCGGGTGACATTTGAGGACACATAAGGCTTGGATATTGAGTTTACTCTTCAAGAGTAAACTCATACTAGAGTTTTCAGCCCTTAACGCCTCATCTGTATGAGTTCACGGCCGTGAACTCATGGATGGTATTTTTGGGTGCAAAATGGCTTCATAACACTTGGGGATTAATGCTAGACTTGGTTTTGAGGCTTTGGAATGGATTAAAACTCACATAGGGACCATTTATTGGAGTTTACGGCAGTAAACATGGAGTTTACGGCCGTAAACTCCCCCTCACACCAATCCTTAATATTTTGGGTCCTTAATCAATCACATGTGATTCCAAATGATTTTGCCAAGCCTTGTATGAATTTTTGGGGGACTTTTGGCATGGATTTATGAGTTTACGGCCCATGACTCCCCTCATGGCTGTAAACTCCTTAGAAGGGTGTTTTAATATGTTTTAAGGTCCAAAACTTGATTGTAGTCATTTCTAGAATTTATCCCAGGGCTTATGGTGTGTGTAAATGGCATTTTAACACATTAGAAGGATTTTACTCCCCAAGTAAATGATTTTACGGCCAAATCATGTTCTTGGGCAGTAAACTCATGTTAAATCCTCTAAATTAATGTTCAAGGTGTTCCAAGGCCAATTCCATAATTCTACAAGTCATATCTAAGCCTCAATGGAGTTTTGGAAGGGTTTAAGGGCATAAAAACCCCTTTAATATGTGTTTACAGCCCAAGCATGCTCCAGGGCCGTCAACACATGAACAAGGCCCTAAATCATGGTTTAATCTCGAATTTGAAAGCCAAAGATGTTGTACTATGAGTTAGGGAAGGTACCTTGGTGATTAGAAGCCTTAAATTGGTGATTTGGGACGCTTAAACTTGGTTGAGGAGAAAGGTTAGAGAGAGAGTATAGAGAGAGTGAAAAAGCTTCAAATGGAAGCTTAATCTCCTTTAAATAGGTCCTAAGTTTGGGACACGGTGGAATTCTACCCGATACCGACGTTAAACGGGGCTTTTGGTCGCACCCGATTAATATGTCGTAACCCGATATGGTTGAAACTAAAATGTTTCCGATTACTAATATGGAGTTTTAAAATGAGTTCTAAACATGTTTAGACATCCATTAAGTCATAATAGAAGTTTGAAAAATAATGAATTAATTTAAAACCCAACCGGAAACAATTCGAAAAAGACGAACTTTATGGACGGAAACATGTTACGGCGATGAAACAAACTTCGGGTTGTCACAAGCTAAATGTGGGCGAGGCCCATATCTCAAAGATATCTAAGTGTGGGCGACACCCGTATCGCATAGATAATGAGTGTAGGAGAGGCTCGTATCTCAGAGTTAGTTGAGTGTGGGCGAGGCCCGTATCTCATAGTTAGTAGTGTGTGGGCGAGACCGGTATCTCCTAGTTAGCCGAGTGTGGGCGAGACCCATATCTCCTTATGTGTGCGTGGGCCCGTATCTCCTAATAGCATGATTACATGTATGGTATGTGGTATTTTGGGGGAATTCACTACGCTTCGTGCTTACAATTTCAGTTTTCGTTTCATATACTTCTGGTAGCAAAGGGAAGAGCTCAGCATGACTGCATTGCACACACGACGATGTTTAGCATGGGATTTTTAGTCTGATGTTTTGTCATGATACTCTTATTTGATACTACTTATGTTTTTAAGATGGAATGATTTTGATGACTATGGTTTAGTTGATAAAAAAAATAATAAAAATAAAAATAAAAAAAATTGGTCATGATTTTTGGGATGTTTCACTTGACATGACCCTAAATGATCTGATATATATATATATATATATATATATATATATATATATATATATATATATATATGTTCATAATTGCTGAATTAGAAATACTTAAGAATGCAGTTGAAGCATAAATGCTCAGGAGATCTAATCCCAAGATTTTCATGGACATTTACAATAATATTATTAACAATCAAGAAAAGATTTCTCTTCCCAATCGAAAGGGATCAACCAAGGTCAAACTGTTCGATCGTATGGTAAAGAAAAAGGATTGTTCTAAGATAAATCCCTATATTGATCCTAATGAGTCCATTTATTTCTATTGCCAAATGAAAGGACATTGGAAGTGAAGATGTCAAAAATATTTGAAGGATCTTAAAGATGGTAAAGTCAATTCGTGTAACTCTACTTCTGGTACATCCATTATCTAACTCTATTCATTTAATAAATTCATGTTCATCGACTCTTAATACATGATTCAATGATACATTTTGATGTTATTGTAGGATCTAAATGAAAAAAAATGGAAGCTTGATTTTAGTGAGCTAAATCTGATAATAGGAAATGGACTTTTGTCGCATGATACAATGGTCAGAAATGGACTTTTAATAGACTGTTATCACATTTTGAAGGTGTCTGGAAACATAGTTTTCATTTTATGCATTGTGAGGACATGTTCCGGTTTTCTTTTTATCAATAAAAATGAAGATTTGGTTATGAAATTACCTTATTTTTTGCTTCCTTGAAATGGCATTAATAAGTGTGTTGATTATGATTCTAATAATAAGAATTTTAATTTTCAATTTGATTCTTATGATATCGCGCTTGTGATAGTGTTTGATTTAACCAAATGAAAGGAAATCTCATCACCAAGTTTTAATTGGATAGAAACTTGGAGTCATATATTTCGAACTGAATAATGCACGAGAATCTTGTTTATTGGAAAATTATGACTAAATCATTGATCATAAATTTATATGAGGCAAATGACGGATGGATGGATCTAGTATATGTTGATATGGACACCTGAGATCCACCACAAGGGTCGATAACTCTGCTCATCATGATTTACTGACGCTTCACTAAATATGATTGCGTTTATAAGATTAAGCATAATTCTAATATTTTTGAAAATGTTCAAACAATAGCAAGGACATATAAGAACGATTTATGCAGAAATACGAAGGTTCTCTGATCCGAAAGGTAAAGGGAGTACCTTAATATCTTGTTTTATGATCATCTTAGTAATTGTGAAAATTTATCACCATTAACTCCTCCAAGAACATCTTAATGTAATGATATGACTAAGAATAGGGATCAAACATTGTTGCAAATGGTTAGATCATAGATAAATCATACTTTTTTTTATTCAAGTATTAGAGATATGCTCTAACCACTATAAATCGTATCTTCAAAAATTTTCCAAACTAGGAAGGTCGGTAGTACATCATGAGATGTGGAGTAAGAATGCTTTCTTCACTCAAGCACTTTATAAACTAGAGTTTTGATGTTTTCGTTGATTAAGAAACAAAAGATAAACTGAGTCTAATTCTATGAGATGTTTTCATGTCAGGAATCCACAAAAACTTTTGAATAGTCGTTTTAACTCATCAAGGAATGTTCTTTGAGAGAAAAAACTCATATGTCAAGAACTTAGTTGAGTCATATTCATCTTGAGATTTGCAAGAGTCAACTGAAAATGATCCCTTTAGTTATAATTAGCACGCAAGTTGAGGTTGAATGGCCTATTGTGTTTAATTAACATATTTTTGTTTCCATGCGTTTCTTGTTAAGTTGGTGATACTTCTGAGTTATGTTCATTTGCATAAGAAAAGAATGTTGATCGGTGAAGGTACACCGACCAATATAGGCAAGTTGCCAACAACACGGAAGCGTTGATAAGCCTTTAGACTGCCGGAAAGCAAGAAAATTAAAATAGCGAAGTTGAATACATGAATGAAAACTAAATCTGAATATGGTTTGACCTAAATGTAGTATAATGGTTGTAGGTTGAAAATGAAAGATTCATATGGATCAAAATACATGCACCTTCAAATCTAGGTGGTAAAGGTTTGGCTCTAATTCATGAAAATGATTATGGGAAAAATACTTTCACTGCTAGATTTTATATATTTGATAGAGATCAATATTTATATTCATTGTGTTAATTTCATTCTTTTAATCAAAATATGATTACAACATCCAAAATCATATTAGGAATTCTGAGGAATGGCATAGAATTGTTTAAACCTTCAAGAGATGTGCTTATCACCTCTCAAAGGGTTTGGATGTACATACTATCCGACTCAAGCGCATAAGCTTGAGATGTCTAATAAGAGACTTAACAAAGCATCGTGTAATAGGAATTGTCACTTCCATAAGAATGTCAAAGGGTATTGATTTCTAAAAGTCTATTTGATTTCTAGGTACATTTGAAAGCTAGTAGGAGCATAATTATATTGTTGGCATTGCGTGTTGAGAATACTTTTCATTGGAAACATTGTCTTTTAAGGA
This sequence comes from Lactuca saligna, assembly GCF_052625555.1. Taxonomy (NCBI): domain Eukaryota; kingdom Viridiplantae; phylum Streptophyta; class Magnoliopsida; order Asterales; family Asteraceae; genus Lactuca; species Lactuca saligna. The sequence continues at coordinate 82,748,464 of NC_136423.1, read as the reverse complement.
AATGTTTAGCTACGGTAAACCTAGAGGAGTGGGCACTCTTATTTCATTTTGAATCTTAAGTTTTAGATCATATACCTTAATAGAACATAGTTAAAGACATATATGAATCCTTATACATGTAATAATGAGTCGATTCCCTTATGCTTAGGATATCAGATCAATCACATATGCTATAATATTCACTTATTCTATTTTTTCAAATGCCTTATGCATTGTGAGTAAAGGTTTATAATTATATATAACTAAAGTTATTAAACAACTATCAAGAACATTCCAAGGCTTTACGAAATATTGTTTGCTTATGGATCATTCGAAGTATGATATTAATTAGGATGGATCATTGTGACAAATTTTGGATTGAGATGATTCTTGGTCAAAATTGATGGTCATGTGGGAATATGGAAATGTTTCCATAACTGGAGATGATATCCAAATTTACATGTGAGTTGGAAACTTTAATGCAAGAGAAGTTTTTAAGGAGTGTACCTTGAACTTAAAACTTCATAACAACGGAATCGTTTCAAGTAATAAAATCCAGTGGAACATTCTATAATACTAAACTCTCAGTATTTCTGAGTTTCGAACCTCAACATCGCAGGAGGTCAATTTATGTAAAGATGGAATTCCACTACATCTTAGATAATGGTAAGAATTTGAAATGCTGAAATGAGCATCATTGGAGTAACGTCTAATGGATCTGTTCACATAGGAATGATCATAGAGAGGCATAGTATGCATGTTTATCAGATGACATGACTAATGTTACTTAATTTAAGTAATTAGTTGATTATATAAAACCATCTACAATGAATAAATATGTAATTGTTGTGGTGATTAAATAATAAGGATTTATATATATTTAGTTGGGATGATACCATAGTTAATTATTTTATTATTGTGTTTGACTTTTCATGGTTAGTTCCCTAAGTAGTTTAATTATTATTCAAAATTCCACAGTCGGTCGTACTTTTAGGAGTAGGTAATGATTTAACACCATCATTGAGTATTAATAGAATCATTCATGGTAAAAGTGTATGGCATGAAGATTATTTTTATGCTCATGAGTGCTTAAAATATTTGAAGTATTGGAAAAACCCATGCTTAGAGATTACTTCATGGATTCAATCACAAGTAATTCTAAGACGATAAAATCTATTATTCTTCAAACAGAGATGCATAAGTTGTAATTTGCAAATCAGTTGCACATTGGCATTGTGTAAATGCATAAGTAAATTGATGTTATAAAACATAGTGTTATGTGTGATTTGATGAGTAAAGGTTATAATTATGTTTTTTGCGCCCCTCAGTGAATTGATACAAACAATTATAGGTTATCCCTTGTCAGGACTAAATTGATGTGTTTGATTAGTAATCGAAATCCAATCATCATAAATTGGAAATCGAGAAACAAAATATTTGACCATGAGGTAAATTTTTATCCATGCCTCGTGTCCATACGATACCTTGAAGAACAAAGGAATGGCGGATCACTTATCTTAGGGGCAACGTTTGATTTGAATTAGAGGTCGAAAAGTGACTTTCGAAAGAACACTTTGCTATTTGGTGCAAGGTTATACTTTTAATTGTAGTTATAGACTTATCTGAGTGGGAGATTATTTGGTTAAGGTGTCTAAGCTCATAATTTATTAGTTTATTATGTGATTAATAAGTTAATTGGAAATAATAATAAATAATTTAATAATATATTGTGTGATTAATATATTAATTAGAAATTGTAATAATTAATTAAGAATTAATCATAATTAATTTGGATATTAATTATGGGTTGATTTGAATTAATGAAAGGTGCAAGGGATGAGTTGAAATTGTTCAAAAGTTAAACAAGAGAAGAATTCAAGAACCTTCCATCATATGGACGATTTTGGGAACCATATTAGGGTTTCTAGAAATCTCCATTTGATAGTTAGGAAACTAGATAATTATTGAATTAAAAATATTATTAATATATGTTGAAATTTAGGGTTTCTAGGGTTTTCTAGTTGCTATGTAAAGGTTTATAACCCTTTGATTTTTGGCCAAGATACATACTAATAAAATTATGATTTCTCTTATGCTCCTCATATCTCCTCTCTTGTCTTCTAATTTCAAGGATTTGGGTGTGAGCCATTAGAGGCATCATACTTTTGGTTCTTGTTTTCTGAAGTTCAAAGAAGGACTCAAGGGTAATGTTTACTATAACAATAGAAAAGTTTGTAACCCTGAATCTAGTAATTTTGATTATTGACACAGTTCTTGTACTTCATTATATGTTGCTTTTAATGTGTTAAGACATAGATCCAATAGGTTGCATCTACCCTTAATTGTGAAGAGTTTTTGTAACATCCCGACACTCAGGTACTATATTTATATATTTATTTTTGGGATTCAATGAGTGACTCGGTGAGTTGTATGCTCGACTTGTCGAGTAAGGTTGGATTGGTTACATGGGTTTAATGACCAACTCGACAACTCAGAGAGCCGACTTGCTGAGTTGGCGTTAGGTGAGGAAACCCTAAATCCCTAGGTTTGTGACCTATTTAAGGGGCCTTAAGCCCTCATCTCCGCATCTCCAGCCACCTTACAACCTTGAGAGAATCCCTAATTGTACACTTGAGATAGAGAGTGAGATAGAAGCTAATCTTGTGATTATTAGTGCACTTTTGAAGGAAAAGTGGAGATCATCAAAGCTTGGATCAAGAGGACGCTTTAGATCTAGAGCTTCATCAGGGTTTTGCTTCAGTTGGAGGTAAAAAGATGCTAACTTGATCATTTCCTTATGAGATATTGGTTTAGGGAGTTTCTAGGGTTTTCTCCCATCCTTTTTGTGTCATTGAGTCCTTTGAGCATGATCTGAGGTTGAAACTGTTGGGTTTTGAGCATTCTAACACTCTTATGGTGTACATGCAACCCTAAATGCCTTGGATCTATGTTTTCTTTAATATACATGAAAATACTAATATTCCAAGGTATTACCCTATCTAGCATACAATCATAGATACTTGGGTAATAATATACATAGGATACATACCTCTTGTGGTGTAGCTTGACTCCATGGGGCTTCAGTGCCTAGTGCCTCAAATATGACACCTCAAAAGGCTCGCACAACATCAAATGCTCTCGGAATAACTTAGAGAGAAATCCACACTTCATGAAATCGGCTAGCCATTCTTTTACACACACTAGTGGCCGATTTTAGTGAATCATATGATGCGTATATAGTGGGTTACAATTAGGGTTACACCATGTAAACCCTAATTGTCATGACCTTTCATTTCCATGAACCATGGGTTATGTAACCTCCATGGAGCATCCTATGGGTTTAACCCAACTTGATTATCCATGGATCTTTGGCCCAATATATAAGTTATGGATGATTTACACAATCAACCCATATATTTAATTAGTCTCCTTTTGATCACATAATTAATTCTAAATTAATTCTTGATCAATACTAATTAAATATTATTATTCTTATCATTAATATATTAGAACTTATAATATATTAATAACCATAAGTGTCTTATTTCTCTCATTTAGTCTATCCAAGTGCATGATGCCATGCAACCCAAATTGACCATGTCGGGTTGGTCAAGTACATACCAAATATAGTTATGGACTTAGACCTTATCCAACAGTCTCCCAATTAGATAAGTCTAAATCTGTTATTGTGTGTGACTTCGAAACCCAACTAGCAATCATCGCTCTCAAAAGCTATTGTCGAACCCTGACCTTATAACTGAACTCTAACCTTGTCAATGACTTGTCCATTTGATAAGGGATCATATATTCCTCCATTCTAGATATCACATGGATTAATAATCATTCTCTCTGTCCATTTGTTGTTTCCCAATTTTTAATTTACGATGACTGACTGATTGAACAAATCACATAAGTCCGGGCTTGGCCAAGCACTCACATGTGTCATCACTAAATCATCGAGGGGCCCACAGATATCACTTTTATCCCGAAGGTAAAAGGAATGGATAAACTTCGAATCATATGGCTTGTTTTACTACTTGTTGAGTCATACACAAAGGTACGTTTTATAACATCGAGTTACCATTGCGTTTTCGTGCAATCAATGTACTATCAACTCATAGTAACAACTCATATCTCTAGGTTTGAAGAATATAAGATATTATCGTCTCATGATCACTTGTGATAAAATCCATGAAGTGATTCAAAAGAGCGCAGGTTGAATCCAATACTCATAACTTATGAGCACTCATGAGTGTTGTAGCATCACTTTGTCCACCAACTTGGACCTCTACAAGCCAACCCATGACAGTCTTGATTCATATCTACTTCCAACATATGGCCGACTGTGGATGGTTTTAATAACTTAGTCATTCAGGAAGAATAACCTAGTTTATTCTGAAAGTCAAAACATGCAAAATGAAACACAAGAATAAATGAATCTAATATGGTATCAAAACTATCAATATAAATAAAACACTTTTTATTTATCACCATACTGATTACTCATTATTCATTATTTTGGTTTTATCAACTTTATACTTGAATTTAAAAAACATTAGTTGTCCCATGCTCTAAGCATGTACACTAAGTTTTCTAAACAATAGCTTTGCAATACATTAAGTATGCACTCTATGTTTGTCTATGATCCTTACTTTGTGAAATAGATCGATTGAATGAACTTTCAATGATTCTCTTTTCACACTCCCAAATCCTTATCAAAAAATGTAAGAATTCCAAATTCCTAACATTTACCAAAATATGTTTAGATTTTAAACTTATATGCACATACCCTCTTGTATTGAATATGTACAAAGTCATAAAGACTTGTCAATAGTCATTATAGGTTATTCCAATGGAGATCAATTCCATGGAGATGAAATCTCAAAGCACATTACTTTGAATATCATTCTTGCATTAAGTTTTCTAATCTTACACATATAACTTCCACCTATGGAGACAAGTCCATATTCCTATTTTGACTACTACTTATGAACAAGAGTTGTCTCTTTTCCAGAATATATCAATATGGTCCTTCCAATATTAATAGTATACTTCCACCTATCCTTAAGCAACCAATTTTTGGTAAAACCTTAGATTGTCCTCGACAATTGCTTAATCACTTTAGTCATATCCAATTCTAGACCTTTTTCCCCTTAATGCCCCAAGGCATTTGGAAAATTTAGAAAGGATAAATATTATAATACATGCAATCGATCTTGTACCTAAAGCAAACAGGACACGATTCATGATGTCTCACATAAAGACATGAGTCTAGACCAATCTTTTGCTACAATAATTTTTGTTTGCCATGTTTTCAAAATTTGACTATGAACAGGGATGCCGTAATGATAACCGAATTTTGAGAATGCAATATATAGAATTTCCTTAAGTTGAACCAATCAAACATGAAGTTCATATATATATATATATATATATATATATATATATATATATATATATATATATATATTCTTGACTAAAATGATTAAAATCTCAATCTAAGCCTTTTAGAATTGAAATGAAGTATAATTTCCTCTCACTTAATTATAGCAAAACACCTTTTTCAACCCTTGCAACCTTTACAAGCTAAAATTTTGTTTTCTATAATTAACATTGCTAACTTGCAATACTTATCATAATTATCATGCTCCCACTAACATGATGATTATCAGCATAATACATATGCTCCCACTATCTTTGACATCTATTCAGAAATTAGTGGACTTCTAGAAATCAATACATTATTGACTTTCTTACCAAAGTTCAAATTTCTGATACTAGATTGCTTTAATAAGACTTTATAAAAATCATACACCTTATTGTAAATAGCTCACTGGTGTGTCAAAACAATTTAAGAACTACAAAAAGGGATGTCGTAATCATGGTCTCAATTGGTTAGACCTTTGCTATTTCTCATAAGTCCATATTAGTGTGCTCTACTAACGACTTTGAGAATGCAAAGATTACTATCTACTTAAAATCTACTTAGTGGAAGAGTTTCCTCACCATCATTTTCATGAATCGGAAAGAAAACTTATGACCCTTAGATTTTATGGTGTCTTTGTTCTTATCCACGTGAATTTATCAAAACCATAATCACAAAACAAGGTTAGTGACAAATCCAAACTCATATGGATTGAACTTGTGCAATCTAAACTTCTTGCCACCTGGCAATACAAGGTTCTGCCAGTTCATCCAAGTAGTTATGCAAACAATTAAGAACATGTACAACACAAATGTATAGCCAAGTTAATTGGAATGGGTGCAGAAAGTCAACAAGATACATTATAAACCTCTACTTGTGTCCTAGTGATGAAATACATGTTTTATTCTTCATTTTTTCTTGAAACAATTTCAGGATACTTTTGACTCCCACCGTCTTCTTGACCTATAAGACTTCCTTGTCAAATATTCAAGAGATAGTGTGGATTCTAATCAAGACAGACACTTAACATAATTGGCCTTAGTTGGTCTTTGTTTTATCCAAAACATCACAAATTACTTACTTCAAATGTATAAGAGTAGAAAACTCTTACTCTTACATGTGTTTTAAACCTTCTTTAAGACATGCCACTCAAGTCACAATCTTAGAGTACAACTCTAAGACTTATTTTTGGAACCAAGTATGAATCCTCTTCTTGATTTAACCACTTCAACAATCCATAACTCCTCTTCTTAGCTATCAGAAAGGCACTTAGAGGATGAATTGTGATAAGGTCTCAAAATTATTAAGATGATCATAAATCATGATACTAAAGTACTCTCCCATGTTTTCATATTTGAGAAACTTTTATCCTTCTGCCTAATTTGATTCTTATTATTCAATCTACCATACATTTGGAATTTTTCCAATGTCTCATAGTTATACTTAAGCTTGTAAGTATAATCATATTTACTAAACCTTAGGAAATCATGATGAATAGTTTCATTCATCTTTTGTGGTGGACTTTAGATAGTGCACAAGAATGTGTACTTGATCCCTTAGTCCTTCACTTGAGTCACATATACATGTGAACAATAAACTAGTCTTAATTTTCCAAAAACGAAAATTCTCATTCATCATACTAAACAACTTGCATGATTCCAAGTTTTGGTCCAATTGAAACTTGGGTGGTGAGAATCATTCCTTATTTGATAAATTTACACACTACCACAAATGAAAGAATCAAATTCATATTTCCACTATTGCTTGATACATACAAACATCAAGTTTCATGAATGCAATTGTAAGGAGATATAAAATCAAGATAACTTCTATTAATTTTTTCAAAATGCGGAACAACCTTTTTCCTTACAATGCAACTAATATTTCAGGTTTCTTAGCAATCGATCATAACTCCTAAGAAGTAGCTCAAGAATCTGATCTTCAAACCATGTGATAGAAATCCATCTACACGATCAGATTTAGCATACTCTTTTCTTTAAGTTTCCTACCCTTTGCTTGATCCTTTCATACATCAAAATGTATTAAGAATCTTCAAATGAAACTTAAGAGAGTTAGATAGTGGACTTACCTGAAACAGAGTCAAACTTTTGTTTCTTCTATCTTTCAAGTAGCTAGGACGGCTTCGATTCCAATGCCCCCTTTTCTTCACGATGAAAACATATAAACTCTTTGGGAATAGTACAAAAGGCTCTCCCGGACTTAGACTTTCTCTTTACCTTCTAGTAAACTGGATTGACCAAGGCCGATCCCTTTCCATTTGGAAGAGAAAGCTTTTCTGGACTTCCAATGTTACCATTCTCCATGTCCATGGAATTTTGAGAAATAGACCTTCCATCCATATCTGCTTGACTATTTCACCAAACCATTCTTGATTCAGCAACAATACGCAAATAAGAAAAATCCATTATGGTCATGTTGTGACCTGTCACATAGTAGTCTTTCTATATGACTCAGGAAGTGACTGAAAGACCTAGGCAATAGCCAACTTCCTTGGGACAATGACACCCAACATTCTCAACCTGACAATCTGTGACTTCAGTCCTAAGACATGAGTGCACACAAGACTTCCACTTTTATGTTATATTGTGAGTAGGGATTGAATAATCTTGAACTTTTCAAGTCTTTGAGCTGGTGGGATAGGGAGAATAATTGAAGGAGGTGGAGGAAGAGAAGTATGATTTCCATGCAACAAACTTGTGAAATCATCCTCATTAGAAACCTTGATTTAGGAAGATCATTATTGTCTGAACTAGACATCTCAATGGGAGAGATTCAAGTAAGTTGATTTAAGTCTTTAATATAACACCCAATATGAAATATTAAGGCTAGGACCCAACATAATATTTTATAACTTGGAAGAGGGATGCCGTAATCCAAGCTATAAGATATTTGAAGGTAGGTGGATGACAATTGACCAATTTCCAACAAGATAAACGAAATATTTAATTAGGCTTTAATTGGTTTTGAAACTCCTAGATCTTTTGAGATTCATTGAAATTTTCAATGGCATGTTTCAATCTCGAGTGTACCCTTCAGGTTTTGTGACTGGGATGTCAAGGATCACAAAACAAGGTGTGAAGTAAGCATGAAAATGTACTTGGTACCCTTAATATTTACCCCTCAATCAATGTGTCGGTTAACCACACACGCTCCAACGATACTATGATAAATATTAAGATACCCTTTGCCTACCTTGTTACGTCCAGGTTAGTGTGTCGGTTAACCACACACGCTCCACTAACAACTTAACCAAGTGCAAAGTGCTATTTAATGGATTAGCATGTTATTCACATTTTCATCAGTAACTAAGACTGGGAATTTATAAGTGTTTAGTCTCCTAGTATTTATCATTAATACTTTTAAAGAAGGGAGAATTATAGTTCTTGTCCTACCTTTTTCGGCTAACGACCCTCCACCGATCAAGGAAGTGGTGGGTGAGAGTGGACACCCATTAAGTTTGCATTTTATTGGCAACAACCTTATACACCCCTTATAGATCAGCTTCGTGAATGAGGCCTACTAATGGTAAGACGACTTGCTCTTATATATATATATATATATATATATATTAACTTATAATATTATAATAGTATAAGGGTTGAATTATAATTCTTTAAAATTCTAAGGGCTTAATTTGGAATTAAAGTATTCATAAAAGATAACTTTTCAAATTCCAAAACTTGAGGGAAAGTTTTCTAACTTTCAAAACTTTACAATTGAATAACTTATGTGTTTAAAGTAGTTTTAATTAAAAAATGTTCAAGTTCCATAACTTGAGGACAAGTTATGGGAGACTTTAAACTAACTAAGAAAGCGACTCTTCATAATTCATAACTTATGGAAGTTTTTTCTTTTCTCATAACTTATGATTTAATGGCTTATTAAAATGAGTGATTTTTCATTTTATGTAACCATTGTGTTCTTTTAATGGATTTAATAACTTGTGACTTTTGGTTATCTATAACTTGAGGACAAGTTATAGAATCCATTAAAACACATAATGATTAAGAATTAAACTACCAAGAATGTTACAAATCATTCCTATGATCATCAAAACTCATAAGTTCAAGAACATGCATATCAACAATTTCAAGAATCATAAAATTTAACCATATAAAACTTGAAATTTTGATAACAACTCTGAAATTGGTTTACCATAATCATTTTCACATCAAAAAATAGTTTTTATAAGTCCAAAGTAGTTTAAGATAATGATTCTAGACCAATTCCAGTAACAAAACTCGGAGATAAGCTGTCAGGAGGTCCAACTCGTTGAGTGCATCAACCAACTCCCCGAGTTGGATTAGTTTTGCCTTGGACTCGTCGAGTCCATGAGGGAACTCAGCGAGTCCACTGCCCAGACAGCACAAAAACTTAGATTTTTCAGTAATTGCATCAAGTATACAGGAAAACAAGCCTAGGCTCTGATACCACTATTGGGTTTTGAGTATTCTAACACTCTTATGGTGTACATGCAACCCTAAATACCTTGGATCTATGTTTTCTCTAATATACATGCAAATACTAATATTCCAAGGTATTACCCTATCTAGCATACAATCAAAGATACTTGGGTAATAATATAGATAGAATACATACCTCTTGTAGTGTAGCTTGACTCCATGGGGCTTGAGTGCCTAGTGCCTCAAATGTGACACCTCAAATGGCTCACACAACATCAAATGCTCTTGGAATAACTTGGAAAGAAATCCACACTTCATGAAATCGGCTAGCCCTTCTTTTACACACGCTAGTGGTCGATTTTGGTGAATAATATGACGCTTATATAGTGTGTTACAATTAGGGTTACACCATGTAAACTCTAATTGTCATGACCTTTCATTTCCATGACCCATGGGTTATGTAACCTCCATGGATCATCCTATGGGTTTAACCTAACTTGACTATCTATGGAGCTTTGGCCCACTATATAAGTTATGGATGATTTACACAATCAACCCATATATCTAATTAGTATCCTTTTGATCACATAATTAATTCTAAATTAATTCTTGATCAATACTAATTAAATATTATTATTTTTATTATAAATATATTAAAACTTGTAATATATTAATAACCATAAGTGTCTTATTTCTCTTATTTAGTCTATTAAGTGCATGATACCATGCAACCTAAATGGACCATGTCGGGTCTGGTCAAGACCATACCAAATATGGTTATAGACTTAGACATTAATCCAACAGAAACCTCAGATTTGGATTGTAGGAAGTCTTGTGAGTCCGAAGACCCGAACTTTACTAAGCTAGAGATAATATCTTGTGCATCTAACCCTTGTTGGAGCTTGTATCATCATTATGGAGAAACTATCTCGTGCATGAATGTAAAGATCGAAGCTTTACATGACATTCGAGCCTTAGGAGACTAGATTTTAAGTTTTGAGTGGTGGATCTACGATAAATCATTTAAATGAGAATACACAATTAACGGACTTCTTGAGACAATAAGCTGACTCAACGAGTCAGCTATGGTTTTCCCCGATGAGTGTAGACAAGGGTAACTCGGTGAGTTGATGAGACAACTCGATGAGCTAAGTTGGGTTTTTGTGATGTTCTGAGGAACAATGGGGACTCAGCGAGTCACATAGATGCACTCGATGAGTCAGGTCAACATGGAGAGTTGACTGAAGTGTTGACTTCTGTTGACTTTATGATTTGGTCAAGGCAGGGATTATGGGGACCATGGAGGGGTAAAATTGTCTTATACCCATCCCAAGAGTTAGAGAGGGATTAGAATGAGTTTATATAAAGTTTTTATCTTTAACTGTTAATTAGAGATGCTTATTGTGTGTAGATGGAGATTAGGCTATTTGAGGAGTATCCAGTTCCCTTGCATGCTTACGAGGTGAGTCTTCTCACTATACTTTCCTGAATGGTAATATTGAGTGACTAGAAGGTCTTATTTGATTTATCAACCGGAGGGTCCTATGTGCTTATACTGAGTTATGTGATATTATGCATTTATGTCTTTGTGATATATGTTATGTTATCTTGTGTTTTACTGAGATCAAACCAGAGGGTCCAAACCGAGTTGTGAGACTCGAGGGACTTCACTGAGATATAGGACTGGAGAGCCCAACCCAACTTGTGAGACCGGAGGGCCCACACTAAGACACATGACCAGAGGGTCTACACTGAGCCGTTAGACTGGAGGGTCTTCACTGAGACGCATGAGACCGGAGGGTCCATGCTAAATTATAGCCATGAGAGGCTTATTATTTGTGTATGTGGTATTTTGGGGAACTCACTAAGCTTTGTGTTTGCCGTGTTGTGTGATATGTGTTTCAGGTTCTTCACTTAATCGCGGGAAGGTGCCGACTTGATTGTACACACCGATTAAAGACTATGTGGATGATTCTAGGATAGTGACATTTTTATGTGGATTTGTGCTGACACTTCAAACAATTATGTTTTTGAGAAATATATTATCAGTTTTCATGTGTTTTAAAAATGAAAATTGTTGGTTTGAAAATATGCATTGTTACAAGTTGTTATCAGAGGCTTGGTTTGATGGATTCAGGTATACCTTCGGTATGTCTGAACTCAAACTGGGGATTTGAGAATTTTTTTCAAAAGTAATGATTTTTCTAAAATGAGAAAGAGTTTTAAGAGAAAACGAGTTAGAGCAGTGTGTATAATCAGCCAGAGCCCGAACGGTGATTTACCAAAATACCCTTACTTATTTGTGTTATGAGATATTAGTGATGCATGCTAGAGTATAGGCTAAGTAATTTTATTTAGGGCTAGATTTTCTTGATTTATGATGCCTTAGCCTAGGATTCATTGCTATCTGTTATGTGCCTTCAGTATGTGGTGAGTAAGAGTATCTATCAAGGATCACTTAGAGAGAGTTCTGAGTCGAGAGATAATCTAGGAGAGATACCTAGATGAGCATATGAGAGGTCTACTGACAGGGTAGTCTGTTATTCGTGAGAAGTAGAGTACTTGTGAACTGGGACCCTAGGAGGAAGACTTGGGGAGACTACAGGTTGGTGTTGATGGTAGTATTGGGTCCATACTACTGAAATCCCCAGATTTTTATGCAACCCAAGTAAGAATCCTTAGGGTGATAAGGAAAAAGTAGGGACGGGTGATCGAGTGTGAGTATGCTCGAGCGAGTCCCTGATGATTGTTTTGTGTTGTGTTTCAGAGACATCATGGTGGGTACACACCACAACCCTAGGATCAGTGGGGTCAGTGATGAGGAGATCCACAAGATCATCCATGATGAGGTGGTCGCAGCCATTCGAGAGGCGATACCATTGATGTTTGGATCTATTAGGACCACACTGATTGAGATGTTTGATGAGCGATACGATGCTGTTATTGAGGCTTCTGCTGCTGCAACCACTACAGCTGTTGCCGCTTCTAGGCCACAGGGAGGTGACTCGTTGTTCGAGGAGTTCAGAAATACGAAACCACCAAAGTTTGATGGGAAAAAGGATCTGATTGCTTCCATAAGATGGATCACTGACATTGAGGGATGCTTTTTTATGTGTTCATGTGTAGAGCATCTGAGATTTCATTTCGAGCTAAACCAGCTTCGCTTGGGAGCAAAGGATTGGTAGAAGTTTGTGACGACTGATTTCACCCCTGAAGATGATGCTGTAGTGACTTGGGAGAGGTTCACTAAGTTGTTTCGAGATGAGTATGTTCATGAGGTGGATAGGGAACATTTGGAACATGTGTTTCTATCTCTCAAGCAGAAGACAGAGTCTGTGACTGAGATTACGAGGATGTTTCATGAGAGGGCCATGTTTTACCCTGAACACATGTCTACAGAGCAGATACATGTGAGTCGGTATTTGAGCATATTGAGTAGGGATATTCAGGAGTTTGTGGCAAAACTGGTCTTATCAGATATTGGCTGAGTTGAAGACCAATGCCAGAAGGAGGTAGATTGAGTTGGAGATTCAGACCAGAGAGGAGAGAGAGCAGCAAGGGAGAGACAAGTGACCGACATAGTCACAGCCAGTGGCTAATCGGGCTAAGCCTGCTGATTCGAGAGTTGGAGGCTAGAAGGTCTGTACATGTAGAAAGTGCGGAAAAAACCCACGAGGGATCTTGACGGGTATTGATTTGCTACAAATACAGCAAGGATGGACATATGGCGAGGAACTGCCCCAAGGGATTTCAGTTTGCTTTCATTACAACCAGATAGGCCATCGAAAGGCCGAGTGTCCCCAGCTTACCAAGGAATTAACCCATACTACCACTTTTGTTGCTTTACGTGTTACTGATGGCCGACGAGGGAAGGCCGAGCCTCCGAGGGCTCGGGGGACAGCATTTCATTTGACAACGGATGAGGTTCGCGCCGCGCTTGATGTTGTTGCTGGTACGTATTGTTGGATTAGATGTCTTACCCCATAACTATATATGATATCTACTTGACCCCATAGTAGCATGTTTCTTTTGGGTTTCCTTCACCAGTGCAATTTGATAGGATGGACCTTTGAGAATAAGTTTCTTGATGATTTATTAATATATTATAAGCATAATATATTAATTGAGAAACCATATTATTTAATTAGTATTGGTCAAGAATTAATTTGGGATTAATTTATTGGTCAAAAGAGACTAATTAAATATGTGGGGTTGATTATGTAAATCAATCATTCTTATAGTGTGGGCCAATTATCCATTAGGATGGGCTAAATACTCCATGGATAGTCCATAGAGCTTTAACCTATGGAGACTAAGGGATATAGATGGTCATGGTGCATTAGGGTTACATGGATGAAACCCTAGAGTTTGAAACACTATAAAAAGAACCTATTGGTGACAAAATCGGTGGCACAAGATACACTAAGAGTGTAGAAATGATTTTGAGCTTACAGGTCTTATTCTTTTAATTCTCCTTTGCATTTGGTGTTGTAACACATTAGAGGCATTACATTTGATTTTCTAAAGTTTCCAAGGCCAAAAACTACACAAGAGGTAAGCCATCTAACTAGTTGTTATGTTCAATAGTATGCTACTCAAGTTGTATGCTTTGGAAATTTGAAAATGCATGTATAATTAGAGAAAAAAAAATAGTTACAAAGAGTCTAGGGTTGCATGTGCACCATATAAGTGTTATAGTGCTGAAAACCTAACACTGATATTAGATCCTAGGATTGTTTTCTGTTATATGTGATGCTTACTTGATTTCAAAGCAGGAAAATCGATTTTTCTGCACTCTAACAGATTAACTCACTGTGTCCTTGAACATACTCGCCGAGTCTACTCAGTAAAGCATCAACTCGGAGATTCCAATTTATGCACTCGACTAGTTGTTGCCCTTGTGTGCAAAATTTTGAGTTTTTGGCCTGAAATGAATAGAGTTATTACCACAAAATGTTTAGTAATCATAAAATTTGTATTTTCTGAATTGGTAATGATAGTCTTCATCCATTTAAAGGCAATTATCAAATGTTTAGATAATAAAGTAATTATTTTTTGTATTTGATATGAATTGTCTTGATACGAGTTAGTTTCGATCAATAGGAGATTTTATGATAATTGTTATTAATTATAATTGATCTAAGAGTGTTCTTAATATGAGTTTTGTAACTTGTCCTCAAGTTATATGAAAGGTCTTATTCATGAACTTTAAAACTCATAAATATCCATAAATTATGGATATGAAAAGTCTTGAAAAGTTTCAAAACTTGCCCTCAACTTTTGGAATTTGTAAAGTCACACTAATGAGACATTTAATTCCAAAATCCTAGAGTTTTAAAAGATTAAAATTCTACCCTTGCACTAGTATAATATTAATTGTTAATATATATATATATATATATATATATATATATATATATATATATATATGTGTGTGTGTATGTATGTATGTATATATATATATATATATATATATGTATAAGAAACGTCAGTGTTACCGTTAGTAGGCCTCATTAACGAAGTCGATGTAAAAGGGGTATAAGGTTACAGCCTATAAAATGGCAGTTTAATGGGTGTCCATTCTCACCCATCGCTTTCTTGACTAGTGGAGGGTCGTTGGCTGAACGTTTAGTGTCACACCCCGCTGAAGCGAAAACGCAAGATATGACAGCAATAACGGTTTAATTGCAAAAGATAAAGATACATCACCATAGAAGTATTTAAAAGTTTACAACCCATAGCTTCAAAAGAAACAAAATACAAGTTTTTCCAAAATAACATTGTTCAAAGATAACTTCATAAATAACGTCAACACGATGCAGCATGCTCTATGATGATGAATCTTTATATCCACTTACTAATTATTTCCTGAAAAAGCATGTAAAATGAGCGTCAACTATGAAAATAGTTGGTGAGTTCACAAGTTTATAAAATCGAGCTTGAATAAGGATTTTCGTAAATACAAGTACATTGCTTTAATGAGAAACAAAGTTGATTGCTATTAATGATACAAGTTTATTGCTATAACGAGAAACGAGTTTGTATGTGTATGAGCAAACAATGAGTCTCAACCAAACCTATGACTGAAGCCCTATCGAGATCTATGCTTATCGTTCCATAGATGAATATGGTATCATGCACTCCAGCAATAGGGCGAGTGAGGAGTTGTCAATTCCTAATAGCGCTAACCATAATGACCATTGGCTCAAAGAGTTAATGGTTAGAGATAAGGGAAGGGCCTTAGTACGATAAGTTCTCATGTTCCGTGTTGCATAGACATACCTAGAGAGACATAGCAATACAATAGTAATCATGTTTGATACAAATCAATCTAAATACAACATGCAAATAATAGTTTTTCTGGACATGCTTTTCCACCCCAAAAACATAAAAACTGAAAATAGGGGAGTGCGTGAATACTCACAATGTTTCAAGTAGATACAAGTGGTGCCTCGGAATACACCAACGTCTTAATACCGGGATCCTACGACATCAAACACACACTAGTGAGTTTCCATGTCAAAATCTTATGCTAATATACTAAACTCTACATATGGTGAAATACCAATTTATGTTCTAATATTGGATTTTACATTAATTGGTTACACTTTTTCTGAAATGATGAAATTCTACAAGTTATGCGATTAATACAACTTTGGGATATTAATTTTCCAGATTTAGTAATATAAATTTAAGGGTGTTTCAACACATTTAAATGTGTTTTAAATTCCTAAAAATGTAAAATATTATCAAATAGTTTCCAAAAATTGTCAAACCTTGTATTTTTCATTCTAAATACAATAGAGGTTTTCCAGAAAATTTTCCTTGAATTTTTTATATGGTTAACTATTTTCCAAATTTTTAAGCCTTCATAGCAACATAAATTCACGAAAAATAGCATTCAAAGGATAAAAATTCCCAACCTTTTTATTTTACTGTTATTACACATTACTAAGCTGGGGAAAATATAAAAATGGATTTCCAATCTGTTTAATTATATTTTATGATTTTTGAGCATTTATTCCAATAAAAATTGGAATAAATAGAAAACAGTTTCCAAAATTACTCAAACTTTTTATTTAACTGTTATTATACATAACTAGGCTGGGAAACTTATAAAAAATATTTTTTAGTAGGTATTTCTATTTTTCTTTGTTTTATCCCTTTAAATAATCATTAATTGAAGAATAAATAATAAACAGTTAAAATAAATTACCAAAAAATTTTGTAACATCATTTACAGTGTAAGTAATCTGAGAAAACTACCAAAAGTGGTTTTCATATTGTATAATCCGGTTTTGGGTATTTATCTGTATTTAAGTGTATTTAATAGTATTTAACCTTAGAAAATAGGAGAAAAATAGTTTACAGTAGTGAAAAATCATAAAAAAATTTATGTAACCTCCTACTATACAACATAATGTTCTGGTAACATTGACGAATTTTGGATAATCAGAACTATTTTTCCTATTTTTAGGCCATTATAATTATCACAAATTGGGAAAAATAGGAAGGCATGATGAAAAATTCCGAGATTATGTTCCGGAGTCCACCACCACAGGTAAGAGTTGCGAAAATTGTTAGATACAATTTTCACACTCTCTAAAGTGGTTTTGTGATTTATTGTACCCAAACAAAAAGAAAATCGAAAATCATATTAAACAGCAACAAAAATCGATGAAATTTAATGAGGGATCATTATTCACCATAGGGGTCATCCACGAATTTATTCTGGATTTATAGACCTCAAGAAGTATTTTATGTGATTTATAACCTTGTTTCTTGTAACAATTTTAATAAATCCAGGAAATGATAAATACTCTTGAAAATTTCCAGATGTTCATATTACCTTAATGGGAATCTGGAAAAATTTTGGTTTGAATAGAAAAGAACTTTTAGATATTTTTATAGACAAAATCGTTTACATGCACTATTAACAATGTACTTTGATCATCAAGCTCTTTAGCTTGGTGTTCATCACATGCATCACGGTTTGAGGACCATGCATGGACATATGTTTGTCATAGTGATGTTTTTAGAAGAAATACTTAAAGGCATAAGGTGTTTGAACCTTTAAAACTTGTAAAAATCCGAACTTTAGTGTTTGACATAGGTTTTGGTCCTTGGATTTCACCATTAAACAACATGCATGTTGTTCTTGGGTGAAACCCTACCACCATCATCATCAAACTCGACATTCATGAACATGTTCATGAATGTTCATAAAGAATGGTGTAGAAAGAAGAGAAATACAAGAAAACCCTTTAAAAACAAGAAGGAAAAATAAGGAAGGGTGAATAATTTTCGTGTATACCTTTAAGATTAGACTTAGAAGATGAAGATTTTAGTGTGAAGAGGTGTTCTTGACTGAATATGTTCGTAGTTTAGAGAGAGAGAAAGAGAGTTTTGAGTGTTAGAAGGGTGGAGTGTGAGTGAGAGTGAGATGAGAAGTGGAAGAGTGCGGATTAGATCTTAATGATTGAAGTTTTGGGAAGAGGGAATGCATGGGGGAGAGGGTGGCTAGATTTTGTGTGTATTAAAGTCCCTCTCTCTCCTAAATTCAAATTTTATACAATTCCCTCTTTAATTTTATGAAACCCCAAATTTTTATAAAAGGTGTTTATTAAGGCAATTCTTGATTTATTTAAAAATCTTGTTTTTAACTAATAAATCATCATTATTTAAATTTCTATTTCATTGATTATAATCCATAATTTAATTAATAAAAATTCGATATTAGGAAGTTTATAGCAAATTTTATAAAGTTTTTAAGCTTTAAGGTTTATAAATTTGGATTTTTGGCTATTTAGGGTTTTTGGAACATTGTTTGATATTCACCATCGTATTGAAATGTAATTAAAATATTTTATTTTATTTTTAGGGTTTCATACCCTTTTTCAATTGTAACAAAGTTTGAAGTTTCATTCTAATTATTGTATTGGCATTTCCCATTGTAGTTAAGCAACTTACTAGAATTGTAAGAGTCAAGTATATTAGTCCTAGATCTTAGTTGGATCATAGTTTATGCAAGATTTTTGACCTAATTTATACTACTAGGCCATGACATGTTGTGCATGAATGGTTTTTATAAAGATGCATGAGTCCAAGAATGACCTGAATTGACATTTGTCACATTTAGGATAGGACATTAAATCTCATTAAAAGTATAATGATATATAAAGTAACTAAACATTTTATTAAATTCCCAATCTTAGTTACTTTAGGAAAAATGTGAAAAAGGTGCTTATCCATGAAATTACACTTTACACTTTATTAAGCCGTTAGTGGAGTGTGTGCGGTTAACCGGCACACTAATTTGGGACTAATAAGAGTGGCAAAAGGTAGCTTGATGTTAATCATAGATCAATGGAGAGTGTGTGGTTAGCCAGCACATAGATTAGGTGATTTGTAACATTAAGAGTACCAAGTATATTTACATGGTAATTCACACCTTGTTTTTGATCCTTGGCATCCCAGTCAAAAACTTGAAGTGTACAATCAAGATTTAAACATGCCATTTAAAAGTTCAATGAATCTCAAAGGATCTAGGAAATTCAAATCCAATTAAAACCTAATGAGCAATTTCATTTTTCATGGTGAAAATTGGTAAATTGTCATTTACCTACCTTCAAATATTTTACAATTGGATTACGGCATCCCTCTTCATAATTGTAGAATATTGTGTTGTGTCCTAGCCTTAATATTTCATTTTGGGTGTTATATTAAGTATATTCATCTAGTCTAAACTTTGTTCCTTTTCTTTTACAGATGACTATCCCAAATAATGCTTCAGGATCTTTCTCCCTATTGAACTTGGTAGGGAGAACCATCTTCAATGGATCCACTTTCAATGATTGGATAAGAAACATTCACATGTCCCTTCGATACGAGGACAAAGAAAATGTCCTAGATAAAGAGCTTAAGGAAATTGATGAAAAAACTGCTACCCCCGAGGAAATTGAGGATTATGGGTTCATGAGAGAGACGCCACAAAGGTGTCTTGTATTATGATAGCTACCATGACTATTGAGCTACAAAAGTCCTATGAGGAATTCTGGCTCTATGAAATGCACCAATATTTCATGGAAAGATACCATCAAAGTGCTCGGCAGGAGAGGTATGAGATCATCGCCTCCATGATTACCACTAAAATGAAGGACGGAGAGTCCATCACGGGCCACTTGCAGAAAATGCAGAGATATGTGGATCGCTTGCTAAAGTTGAATGTCAACTTTGATGAAGAGTTGGCCATTGATATTACTCTTCATTCTCTACCTCCTTGTTATGATCAATTTCATATGAATTATCATATGAACAAGAAGATGGTCACTCTTAGCAAGCTTCAAGGCCACCTCAGAACTAATGAAAGCAATCTGAAACGTAAATTTATTTTTACCACCTTTACTCCTACTGGTACTCCCCGTGTCCTGGCATTTGGACATGGTAAGGGTAAGAAGAGGAAGGCTCCGCTAAAGGGAAAGTCCTGGGATAGATCTTCTTCTAGTGGAACCAAATTTGGTTATGTTGTACCCTCTACCAATCCAAAGGAAGCAGAGTGCTTCCATTGCCATGAAAAGGGGCACTGGAAGCGAAGTTGCGCCAAGTACTTGCAGGACATAAAGGATGGGATGATCAAGCCCTCCTTTGCAGGTATTTACACTATTTAATCTAATAACTTATCACATGTTAATTCTTGCGTCCTTGATACAGGTTGTGGATTTCACATTTGTTCTGATTTTCAGGGACTAAAACGAAGTAGGGATGTGGAGCATGAGAAGATAAACTTAATCATGGGAAATAGGAAAGTGTTCCCAGTTACCAAGATTGGATTTTACTCTTTATTCCTTAGTAGTGGGTTAGAAATAGATTTGAATAATTGTTGATACTCATCCGACATGGTGAGAACTATTATTTCCTTTCACAATTTGTATAAACAAGGTTTTACCTTTTCTTTTATTAATAAGAATGGTGGTATTTATGCTTCTTATAATAGTGTTTTTATTTTGAAGAATTATCTTGCAATGGTATATATGAAAGTGTGATGGTTGTAGATAACTTAGGAAATAATGTGTTACATATTGATTCATCCAATGATTTGGATAACACATGCATGTCTCATTGTGATTCTTGGACATGTCAACAAGAAGCGCATAGGCCAACTTCAGAAAGCTGGAGTCTTGGAGTCATTCGACCTGAAATCGGATGACACTTGCGAATCTTGACTTCGAAAAATGACCAAATCACCCTTCATGGGTACTTGTGAGAGGGGTGACGGTTTGTTGTATCATATACACGTTGATGTGCATGGACCCTTTAGATCTGCCACAAGGGATGCTAACTCCTTCTATGTGACTTTTACTAATGATTACAGTAGGTATGGTTATATCTACTTAATCAAGCATACGTCAGAAACTTTTAAAAAGTTCAAAGAGTTTAAGTCAGAAGTGGAGAATCAACTGGGCAAGAAGATAAAGGTACTGCGATCCGATCGAGGAGGAGAGTATCTTAGTATCGAGTTCCAAAAATATCTTAAGGAATGTAGAATTGTTTCACAATTAATGCCTCCTAGGACACCACAGCTGAATGGTGTGGCTGAAAGATGTAATCGAACCTTATTGGGCATTGTTCGTTCTATAATGAGTCGATCTTTGTTACCTATCTCATTTTGGGGTTATGCCTTAGAGACTGCTGCCCATATCCTTAATCTAGTCCTTGCTAAAAAGGTTGCCAAAACACCTCTCGATATGTGGACAGGGAAGGTTCCCTCAATGGATCACAGCAAAGTTTAGGGTTTCAAGGCTTTTGTAAAACGCAAGACTCAGGAGAAGTTTGAACCTCGGAGTGAGCAATGTATTTTCATCGGCTACCTACAGAAGTCCTTTAGATATCTCTTTTATAGACCGAGTGATAATGTTTTCTTCGTTTCGAGAAGAGGAGTATTTCGCAAGAGAGAACGCATATGCCAAGGAGACAGTTAGAGGAAAATTGTCTTTGAAGAGCTTCAAGAGTGAAGCGGTATATGAACCTCGAATACTAGCAATCAACATGAGGAGGAAACTCATGTTGAACCAATTGACGACACTGTACCTCTGAGACATTCCAGTAGCGTTAGTGTTCTACGTGTGTTATATGGTTTTCATATAGCAATTGAAGGTAATACATTTATCAGTCATAGTACATTGATAAATCTGGATGAACCTAAAACCTACAAGGAAGCCATGATGGGCCCCAAGTCTGCAAAATGGAAAGAGGCTATGGACAGTGACATTCAGTCCATGTGTGACGATCAGCTTTGGAACTTGGTTGACAACATTCCGGGTCGATAGATAGTTGGTTGCAAATGGATCTTCAAGAAGACTGTCATGGATGGTAAAGTACACACATATACGCGATTAGTTGTGAAGGGCTTTACTCAAACTCAGGGAGTTGAGTATGCTGAGACTTTTTCACCAGTGGCGTAGTTTAAATCTATAAGGGTTATTTTAGCCATATCTACATTTCATAACTATGAAATATGGTGGATGGATGTCAAAACTGCTTTCCTTAATGGAAAGTTGGCTAAAGATGTTTTCATGAGTCAACCAGAGGGTTTTGTTAATGCAAAGTACCCTCTTAGAGTGTGTAAGCCTAAGAGATCCATTTATGGATTGAATCAATCATCTCGTAGTTGGAATCTTTGTTTCAATGAGAAAGTCAAAGAGTTTCGATTTTTGAGAAGCGAGGATGAGTCCTGTGTTTATGTCAAGGCTAGTGGGAGTGTGGTTAGCTTTCTCATGTTGTATATGGATGACATACTACTCATAGGAAATGACATCCCAACCTTGCAGGAGGTTAAGTCCTGGATTGGGAAGTTCTTTTCTATGAAGCATCTTGGAGAAGCTGCCTATATCCTAGGGATAAGGATATTGAGAGACAGGAGAAAAAGACTAATATGACTTAGTCAGAGTACCTGCTTGGACAAGGTGCTGAATCGTTTCAGCACGGAAAACTCGAAGAAAGGTGACTTACTTATCCAAAGCAATACCAAACTGAGTAAGACTCGGAGTCCGAGTATAGAGGCTGAGATAGCAGAAATGAGTCGAGTACCATATGCTTCCGCAGTTTGCTTAATCATGTGTGCTATGACTTGTTATCGCCTTGATGTGGCCTTTGCTTTGAGCATGGTCAGTAGATATCAAGGGAATCCTGGTAGAGCTCATTGGAGTGCAGTTAAGAACATTCTTAAGTACCTGCGGAGGACTAAGGATTGGATCCTTAATCTCAGTGGGAGTGATGACTTAAGAATGGCAGGGTATTGTGACACTGGTTTTCAGACCGACAGAGATAATATGTGTTCTCTGTCGGGCTGGGTGTTTACCCTTAATGGAGGAGAAATAACTTGGAAAAGTTCCAAGCTAGACAGTGGCTAATTCAACGTGTGAATCAGAGTACATTATAGCGAGAAATAGGTGATATGGTTGAAGAACTTCATCAGAGACCTTGGAGTTATGAAATCCATAAAGGAGCCTATTCAAGTTTACTGCGATAATGAAGGGGCGATTTCCTTAACCAAGGAACCGATAGATCCTGGTAGATCCAGGCATATCGATAGAAAGTATCACATCATAATACATCAGGTAGAAGAAGGAAGCATCATGTTGAAGAGGCATTGGGACTGAGTAGGGTTAAGCACTTGCCACATGCAAGAGGCATTGGGCTAATGGATGATGTTAGTTTTAGTGATTAGATAAATTAGAAATTTGTAATAGATAAATTGTAATTGACATTTTGATGATTGAATAAAAGGTGTTTTTTATTTGTAAGTAAAGTTACTGTCTTGTGTCAATTATTTACTATTGTTTCATTTTTCATGTTTTGACTTCCAGAATAATAAGATTATTCAAAGTATCCACAGTCGATCATACTTTGGAAGTAGGTATGGAAGAAGACTATCATGAGTTGGCTTGTAGATTTGCCTAAGGAGTTAGAGATAGCAACAAGTTTCCTACACCATTCATGAGTACTTCTGAAATAAGATTTTAGCATTAGATCAACCCGCACTCACCTGAATCACTTCATGGAATTTATCACGAGTGATTATGAGATGATAATATAATATAAAATTCAAACCAAGATATATGAGTTGTTGACTACAAATTGATTGTGCATTGATGATATGAAAACGCATCAATAACTTGATGTTATAAAATATATCGTTGTGCGTGATTTGACGAGTAGTTAGTACGAGAATATAATGTCAAATTTTATCTATACCTTTTATCCTACGAGGATTAATAGCGATATCTGGGCCCCTTGATGAATTGTTTTGACTTATGTGATGGGCCCGGTTAGAATTAAATTGATGTGTTTAATTATGTTCTTTGTCAAACATATCGGAAATCGGGAAACTAATTGTAGAACAGTAAGTATGACTATTTTCCATATATTTGTCCGTAACTATATTGAAGAATAGAGTAATATACGATCACTTATCTAAGGACAGTCACTGAGTCGGTCAGAGTTCAACAGCAGCTTTTGGAAGCAATGAATGCTAATCGGATCTTGAAGTTACATTGGCAGTTATAGTTATTAGAGTTATCCAAGTGGGAGACTGTCGGATTTGGTGTCTAAGCCCATAACTATATCGGGTATGTACTTGACCTGATAGTAGCATGATCCTTTTAGGTTTCCTTCACCAGTGCAATTTGATAGGATGGAATTTTGAGAATAAGGTTATTGATGATTTGCTAATATATTATAAGCATAATATATTAATTGAGAAATCATATTATTTAATTAATATTTCTCAAGAATTAATTTGGAATTAATTTAATGGTCAAAAGAGACTAATTAAATATATGGGGTTGATTATGTAAATCAATCATTCTTATAGTGTGGGCCAAATATCTATTAGGATGGGCTAAATAGTCCATGGATAGTCCATGGAGCTTTAACTCATGGTGCCTAAGGGATATGGAAGGTCATGGTGCATTAGGGTTACATGGATGAAACTCTAGAGTTTGAAACACTATAAAAGGAACCCCATGGTGACAAAATCAGTGGCACAAGATACATTAAGAGTGTAGAAACGATTTTAAGCTTACAAGACTTATCTCTTAAGCCTACTTTGAATTTGGTGTTTGTAACACATTAGAGGAATTACATTTGAGGTGCTAAAGCTTCTAAGGCCAATAACTACACAAGAGGTAAACCATCTAACTAGTTGTTATGTTCAGTAGTATGCTAGTTAAGTTGTATGCTTTGGAAATTTGAAAAATGCATATATAATTAGAGAAAACATAGTTCCAAAGCATCTAGGGTTGCATGTGCACTATAGGAGTGTTATAGTGCTGAAAACCCAACACATATCTCCTTATCTATGTTATTTTGAGATTTGTTTATACTTACATTGTCTTGTGTATAGTTACTTTTCTTGTGAGTTATGTACATGCTTTAGTGTTGTTTGAATCAGGTGTGAGTCGATCTTTCGTGTCCTTAGCTTTCAGTTGCCACATCATCATCCGACGTGACGCGTTGAGTCAACCTCTAAGAGTTTCTATAGAGGACGAGCATGTGGCTTTTGCTACTAATGTATTATGAGGGTGTGTACTAGAGATTTTTGGTGTTGAGTTTCCTATAGACCTGGTACCGATCTCGGTGGGTGATGTTTATGTCATATTGGGCATGGACTGGTTGAGTCGGTTTGGAGCTATGATCGACTATGAGAATAAGTTAGTGACTATATGGGACCCTATTGAGGGAGTGCTTATGGTGTATGGCGAGGGTACTAGATTTGGATCAGCTTTCTGCTCTATTTCCAGAGCGAGATAGAGTGTATAGTAGGGTTATATGGGCTTTTTGGCATATGTGATGGATACATTGGTTGCTACAGATAGGCCAAGTTCTACCTCTGAGGTTTCAATAGTGTGTGAGTTCCTGGATGTTCTCCCCAAGGAGTTACCGGGTGTGCCTCCCGAGAGGCAGGTAGAGTTCCGGATTCATTTGGTTCCGGGTGCAGCGCCTATTGCCAAGGCACCTTATCACCTTGCACCGCCTGAGATGCAAAAGTTATCCTCACAGCTCCAGGAGCTGCTAGGGAAGGGTTTTGTCAGGCTGAGTAGCTTGCCGTAGGGATCACTGGTCCTTTTTTCAAGAAAAAGGATGGTTTACACCAGATGTGTATTGATTACCGGGAGTTGAACAAGCTGACGGTTAAGAACCGTTATCCACTACCGAGGATTGACAATTTATTCGATCAATTGAAGGGGGATTCTTGGTTTTCCAAGATTGATTTGAGATTTGTATATCATCATATGAAAGTCTGTGAGGAGGATATCCAAAAGACGGCCTTTAGGACTCGTTATGGGCACTAAGAGTTTGCGGTGATGCCTTTCAGACTCACCAATGCACCGGCAGTGTTCATGGATCTCATGAACTGGGTATGCAGGCCTATGTTGGATCGATCGGTGATGGTGTTCATTGACGATATTCTGGGGTTTTTGAGATCCAGAGAGCAGCATGAGGAGCATCTTAAAGAGATCCATGGAGTACTGAGGACGAAGAGGCTTTATGCCAAATTCTCCAACTGTGATTTCTGGTTATGAGAGGTGTAGTTCCTGGGACACCTCGTTAATCAAAATGGGATATTGGTCAACCCGGCCAAGATTAAGGCAGTTATGAGGTGGGAGGTGCCGAGATCCCTATCCGAGATCAGGAGTTTTTTGGATTTGGCCGGCTAATATCGGAGGTTTCTCATATATTTCTCTAAGATTGTCATTCCTCTCACCAGGTTAACCCGGAAAGGTGTTACTTTTAGTTGGAGGCCCGAGCAGTAGGCCTCATTTGAGACTCTTTGTCAGAGATTGTGCGACGCCTAAGTGTTACACCTACCCGAGGGAGTGGAGGACTTTATGGTTTATTGTGATGCTTCTATATCCAAGATGGATGTGGTGTTGATACAGAGGGGGCATATGATAGCATATGCATCAAGGCATCTGAAGCCTCATGAGATGAGGTACCCCACCCACGACTTAGAGCTGGGGGCGGTGGTGTTACCCCTCAAGATTTGGCGCCACTGTCTGTATCATGTCTGGTATACCATATATATGAACCACAAGAGCTTGAAGTACCTAATAGATTAGCCCAACCTGAATATGAGGCAGAGGAGGTGGTTGGATGTAGTGAAGGACTATAACTGCGAGATATAATATCATTCGGGCAAGGCTAATGTGGTAGCCGACGCCATGAGTCGTAGAGCAGCGAGTGCTCCGATCTAAGATGTGTTCATGAGGATGACAGTGATGACTCCAGTCTTAGATACCATTCGATAGGCCGAGGTGGAGGTCATGAGACTAGAAAACCACAAGAGGGAGCGAGTGATTGGGCAGGTTTCCGAGTTTGAGACGAACATTCGTGGGCTTACGACTTTTGGAAGGCGGATTTGGGTGTCGTATATAGGTGGAGTTCATCGTATATTGATGGAGGAGGCACATAGATCAAGATTCTCGATCCAACCAGGGGCCACTAAGATGCATATTGACCTGAAGAGAGATTACAAGTTTCCCTGTATGAAAAGGGACGTGGCATGGGTAGTTGAGAGGTGCTTGACCTGTCATCGGGTTAAGGCGGAACACCACCGACCACATGACCTGTTACAGCCTCTAGAGATTCCCCAGTGGAAATGGGAGCAGATTTTGATGGATTTTATCACTAAGCTACCGAGGACTGTGCATGGGGTGGACACGATATGGGTGATTGTAGACCGGTTAATGAAGATTGATAGCTTCCTCGCAATCAGTGAGAGCTCATCTATAGAGAAGCTGGCCAAGACTTATGTGATATAGGTGGTAGCGGAGCATGGGGTGCCATCCTCTATAGTGTTAGATCGGGATGTGAATTTTACTTCCAGATTCTGGAAGAAATTCCATAAGGACTTGGGTACCCAGTTGCATTTCAGTACCACCCGCAGACAGACGGGCAGAGTGAATAGATGATTCAGACGCTCAAAGACATGCTACGTGCATGTGTTATGGACTTCGGAGGAAGTTTGGACACCTATTTTCCATTGTCTGAGTTTTCTTACAACAACAGCCACCATTCCAGTGTTGGCATACCTCCCTTTGAGCTCTTATATAGGAGGAGGTGTAGGACTCCTATCTGTTGGGGAAAGGTGGGGAAGCGAGTGATGGGTGGAATTGAGATAGTGTTGAAGTGGACCAAGTAGATTCAACAGTCATATAGTGGTTACTAACATCGCAGAGTCTCCAGAAGAGTTATAGAAATCGGCGACGATCTGAGCTAGAGTTCCAGGTTGGAGATTTTGTCCTCCTAAAGGTGTCCCCATGGAAAGGGGTGATACGATTCAAGAAATGGGGCAAGCTGGAGCACCGATAAATTTGTCCTTTCAGAGTGATCGTCAGAGTGGTTAAGGTAGCTTACTGGCTGGAGCTACCTATAGATTTGAGTCAGATTCATAACACCTTCCACATGTTGCAGTTGAGGAAGTATGTAGTTGATGAGATGGTCATAGTACCACTAGAGGACATTCAGGTGGAAGCGAGATTGAATTATATTAAGAGGCCGATATAAATCATGGATCGGAAAGTGAAGGTTCTGAGGAATAAACAAGTTCCCCTAGTCCAAGTTTAGTGGCAACATAGGAAGGGATCCGAGTAGACTTGGGAGCCGGAGTCCGAGATGCACGAGCAGTACCTAGAGTTATTTCCAGAGCATGTCTTTGAGGGAGAAGTCTGATTCTAGCGACGGAGAATTGTAACATCCTAACTCTCAGGTATTACATTTATATATTTATTTTTACGATTTAATGAGTGACTCGATAAGTTGTGTGTCAGACTCGTCGAGTAGGGTTTGACTGGTCACGTGGGTTTAATGACCAACTCGACTAGTCAGAGAGCCGACCCGCTGAGTTGGTGTTGTGTGAGGAAACCCTAAATCCCCGGGTTTGTGACCTATTTAAGGGGTCTTAATCCCTCATCTCCACATCTCCAGCCACCTTACAACCTTAAGAGAAACCCTAATTGTCCGGTTGAGATAGAGAGTGAGAGAGAAGCTAATCTTGTGATTATTAGTGCAATTTTGAAGGAGAAGTGGAGAGGCATCAAAGCTTGGATCAAGAGGACGCTTTGGATCTAGAGGTTCATCAGGGTTTTGCTTCAGCTGGAGGTAAAAAGATGCTAACTTGATCATTTCCTTATGAGACCTTGGTTTAGGGATTTCCTAGGGTTTTCTACCATCCTTTTTGTGTCATTGAGTCCTTTGAGCATGATTTGTGGTTGAAACCTCATATCTCGATTGTAGGAGGTCTTGTGAGTCCAAAGACCTGAACTTTATTGATCTAGAGACAAGATCTTGTGCATCTAACCCTTGTTGGAGCTTGTATTGGCATTCTGCAGCAAATATGCCAATACAAGCTCCAGCAAGGGTTTTCCCTGATGAGACAGGACAAGGATAAATCGGCGAGTTGATGAGACACCTCGATGAATTAATTTGGGTTTTCACGATGTTCTGAGGAACAATGGGGACTCGGAGAAACACATAGATGCACTTGGCGAGTCAGGTCAACATGAATAATTGACTTCTGTTGACTTTAGCGTTTGGTCAAGGCAGGGATTATGGGGACCATGGAGGCGTAAATTGGTCTTTTACCCATCCTAAGAATTAGAGAGGTATTAGCATGAGTTTATATAAAGTTGTTATCTTTAAGTGTTAATTACAGATGTTTATTGCATGTAGGCGAAGATTAGGTTGTTAGAGGGGTATCAAGTTTCCTTGCTTGCTTATCAGGTGAGTCATCTCACTATACTTACCTAGGTGGTAATACCAAGTGACCAGAGGGTCTTATTTGAGTTATCGACTGGAGGGTCCTACGTGCTTATATTGAGTTATGTGATATTATGCATTTATGTCTTTGTGATATATGCTATGTTAATATGTGTTTTATTGAGATCGGACCGGAGGGTCCAAACCGAGTTGTGAGACTGGAGGGTCTTCACTGAGATATAGGACTGGAGGGTCCAACCCGAGCTATGAGACTGGAGGGTGCTCACTGAGACACATGGTTGGAGGGTCCACACTGAGCCGTGAGACTGGAGGGTCTTCACCGAGACTCATGAGACCGGAGGGTCCATGCCGAGTTATAGCCATGAGAGGCTTATTATTTGTGTATGTGATATTTTGGGGAACTCACTAAGCTTTGTGCTTAACATGTTGTGTGATATGTGTTTCAAGTACTACTGAAGATTGCAGGAAGGAGTCGGATTGATTGTACACACCAATTTGAGACTATGTGGATGATTCTAGGATAGTGACATTTTTATGTGGATTTGGGTTAACACTTGAAACAATTACGTTTTTGAGAAATATATTATGAGTTTTTATGTGTTTTAAAAATGAAAACTTTGGTTTGAAAATTTCTGTATTGTTACATTTTTTCTACAAGTACATGATTTTCATGACCTATAAATTTCGTTAGTTATTACGTACGCATCACGAGATTTGAATCTGCATGACACTAGACACTCAATTCATGATTTAGAGTTTGGGTCATTGTGGTCGCTCTAAAGATATCGAGGAACTAACTATCTAGAGTAAAGTGTACGATGTATATTGATAATAAGAGTCTGAAATATCTTATGGATCAATAACAGTTGAATATGAGACAACATCGATGACTTGATGTGTTGAAGGATTATGACCTGGAAATACTTTACTACCCTGGTAAATCTAATGTTATTATAGATGCCTTGAGCCGTAAGAAGTGGGGTTCATCTCTGCAGGTTATATGTTTGAGGATGACACTTAGTACCTCTTTTTTTATACAATCAGATGAGCGTAAGAGGAGGCACTTTCCATGGAAAATCCAGTCAAAGATAAGACTAGGAGGGATATTTATAGTTTGGTCGGGGATATTCGAGAATTGCTCACTCATAACACAAGTAGATATGCTTGGATAAGGCTCACAAGTAAATATTTTCTTTACACCTGGGCGTTACCAAAATGTATAGAGATTTAACAAGGGATTAAAGGTGGCAAATAATGAAGAGGAATGTTGACAAATATGTAAAGAGATGTTTAACATGTAGGAAGGTCAAAGCTGAGCACTATATGACTCGTGGAAAAATTTATCCTCTTGAGGTTCCCTTTTGGAAATGGGAACATAATATGAAGGATTTTATCATGAAGTTACCCAAGACCCCAAAGAACTTTGATATTATTTAGGTGATAGTCGACTGCTTAACGAAGAGTGGTCATTTCATTTATGTTAGAAAATTTTCATATGTTGAGTATCTTGTAGCCATCTACGTGAAGGGAATAGTGTCTCCACATGGAGTGCCAGTTTCTATAGTGTTTAATAGAGATATCAGGATCACATCTCATTTTTGGAAGTGATTCCATGAGGATTGGGGTATGCAGTTGACGTTTAGTACAATATACCACTCACAGACAGACATAACAAGCGATAGAACCATACTAAAACTAGAGGATATTTTATATTATTATGTCATTGATTTTCGAGGAAGTTGGGATGCATTCTCGTTACTAACTGAGTTCACCTAAAAGAATAGCTATCATGCCAATATTAGAGTTCCATTTTATGAGATGTTATATGGGAGACGATGAGGAATCCCAATTTATTAGGGAGCGGGAGGTTGGGTATTATGAGCTTGGGAGCACTGATGTTGTTCAGATGACTATCGAGTATATCCAACAGATCAAAGGGTACCTCAAGACCACCTAAACTCGGCAAAAGTGTTATGCCAATAACAGTAGGTCAGACTTGGTGTACCAAGTAAGGTATTATGTTTTGTTGAAAGTATCTCCTTAGAAGGAGATCAATCACTTCATAAATAGAGGAAATTTGGGACCCCATTATATAAGGCCTTTTAGAGTGTTAACCCATGTCGGGAAGGTCAATTATCGTTTAGAGCTACCAAAGGAGCTCCAGTAGATCCACAACACCTTCCACGTGTCTCATTTGAGGAAGTACGTCGCGGATGATATAGTTAGGGTACATATCAAGGACACTCGGGTGGATCAGAGATTAAGATATATAGAGCAACTTGTGGCTATACATGATCATAAAATAAAGAAGCTTTGGACCAAAGAAAATATACTAGTGAAAGTACGATGGAAACACCAATAAGGGATCGCAATGAACATGGGAACAGGAAGACAATATGAGCAAGCAGTATCTAGAGTTGTTCAGACAAGATGCATTTCAGGGAACGAATCAATATAAGTGGTGGGAAATTATAACACCCTTTTTCCGATGCCCGATATGTAATTCCTTTTATCATTAATAATAATAATAATAATAATAATAATAATAATAATAATAATAATAACAATAATACGAATAATGATAATAATAATTAAAATGATTCTAATAATTCGATTTATTTTAAACAAGAAGGATATATAAATTTAGGGTCCAAATTGCTAATTTTCAAAAATTAGTTTTGTAAGACAAATTAGATTTAGGGGGGTAATGTGTCGACGTGGGGATTTCTAAGGACCAAAGCTACCAAACTTTTTTTTTGGTGAATTATTCCCCTGCATCGTGATTTATATATGTGGATGTCTTCTCCCTATTTTTGAACATGTGTGACAACTCGAAGTGTTTCCATCGCCGCAACTCGTTCATCTGTAAAACCTGTCTTAAGCGAATTGTTACGATTTCGTTTTTTTTTTGGATTAGGTCAATTAAGTTAAGGCTTTTATTTTGACCTTAAAAGTATCCAAACATGTTGAAAACATGTTAAAACGTCCCAATCTAGTAATTAGAAAAATTTTAGTTTCGACCATATCGGGTGATGACAACTTAATCGGGTGCGACCAAAAGCTTCGGTTAACGTTGGTATCGGGTAGAATTCCACCGTGTCCATAACTTAGAACATATTTAAGGTGGTTTAAGCTTCCATTTGAGGCTTTTACTCTCTCTCTCTAACCTCTCTCCTCAAACCTAATCTAGGGTCCAAAAACATCAAATTTAGGCTTCAAATATTCAAGGTAACTTCCCTAACTCATAGTATAGCACCATTAGCCTTCAATGTCGTGATTTATCTTTGGAAAAGGACCATATTCATGAGTTTACAGCCCTGGAACATGCTTGGGCCGTAAACACATGTGAAGACGGTTTTTGAGCCTTTAAACCCTTCTAAACCAACTTTAGGACTTAGATATGACTTAATGGCTTACCAATTAGGAGTTAGAACACCTTAAACATGGTTTTTGAGGAGTAAACATGAGTTTCCTGCCCAAGAACAATCTTGGGCCGTAAACTCATCATTCATGAAGAGTAAACTCAAAACCATGTGTTTAAAAGCCATTTAAACACACCATTAGCCTTGGAATAAATCCTAGAACCAACCAAAATCAATTTGGGGACCTTAAACATAATAAAAACTCTTCATTTGAGAGTTTACGGCCATAACCCCCCAAGGATTGGTTCCAGGGCCGTAAACTCATTAAGACAAGTCAAATGATGCCCAAACTTCATTCTAAGGCTTGTAAAATTGAGTAGAATCACTTGTGATAAATCATTGACCTTCAAAACACTTAAGAATGATGTGGGTGAGATTTTACGGCCGTAAACACTTAGTTTACTGCTGTAAACTCATAAATTGGTCCACATGGTTACATTAATTCCTTGATAATGCCCTAGAACCAAACCTAGCAACACCCCTCATTTGATTTAAGGCCATTTAGCACATAAAAACACCCCACCATGAGTTTACGGCCGTAAAATCATGGGGATGAGGTTTTTAGGGCCGTGAACACTCCCTAGATTTTACTCTTGAAGAGTAAACTCCATATCCCAGCCATTCATGTCCAGAAACGTCACCCGGGTCACTCCAAACAATTAATTTGAAGTGTTTTCGCGTCTTGGAGTGTATAATCGTATCTGATTAGTGTTTTCAAGTCTAATTAGATACCTTTGTGTATCATTTAACATTATATAGGAATCTCGCACGTTTTCAAGCCTTGCTCCGACGTTTAGCATCCCCGTCAACACATTTCTCGTCCGGTGAGTTCATACCCCTACCCTTTTTCAATGTTTTTCATTGTTTTCAGGGGGGAATACAAGCAAAGTACAAGTAATACTTGTACTTAAAACTTGTTTTATAAGTATTGTGTTTCATATTACATATGTTTTTAACATTGATAATAGTAACTGCTAACCATTTGAACTTACAGATTTCATTATCATAGTATTTGTGAAAAATGTTATAAATTGTTATACTTTATATTTTCACAAATGGTTTCCATATTATAAATAGTTAAAAACATAATCTTTGAACTTTGAACAAGAAACTTAGTATATCGTTTTGTTCTCGGTAAGACTCCACAGAGATACGCGAGTGGAGGATAGTCTTTTAGATAGAACTTAAACAGGACTTTCCGCATTA
This sequence comes from Lactuca saligna, assembly GCF_052625555.1. Classification (NCBI taxonomy): domain Eukaryota; kingdom Viridiplantae; phylum Streptophyta; class Magnoliopsida; order Asterales; family Asteraceae; genus Lactuca; species Lactuca saligna. Next base: position 82,714,229 of record NC_136423.1, on the reverse strand, counting down.
TTACTTGTAGATTTGTTAATCCTATAATTGGAGATACGTCCTCCGAGAACACTCCACAAAGATACGCGAGTGGAGGACCGCTCCTGTAACCAGAATCTCTTAGATAGGGAGCGTGACTTGAGTGTATAGATCTATACGGGATTGACTATCCCGCACCTGGCTGCTAGCTACAGCCGAACCGAATGGTTCAAGGGTGACAAAAGTCATAGTGATATTGGCCTTCCTTTGCCATATTTAGTCTTTAGTATGGTTATAGAACTTGCAATTTGGATAACAGAAATTTACATTTTTAGTAATAATGGATATAGTAAATTAATAACCATAAGAATTAGTTTACTATAATAATCAGGTTTTCAGTATACATGATTTACATTACATTTTGGGTTGGTAAACTAACACACACTTCACAAGGTTAATTAGGTTTTCAGTACACATCTTTCACATTAGGAAAATATAGGATTTTCCTGGGGTAATCACAATTCATAACCAGAACAGTGTAACATAAGAGAACAACTAAACTTACTTTTAAGAAAATATGGGATTTTCTTGGGTCGTAACTTTTTCAGAAAACAAAAGGAATCTTGTACATTTTCATAAAAACAAACCGCTTATGAACTCACCAGCTTTATGCTGATTTTTAAAATGCTTGTATTCTCAGGTTCTACTTAGACAGGTACCCTACGTCCTTTTGCAGAAGACGGAGCGAATGGAAGTCACATATTTCTTTTGTTTAAACTATGTATCTATGAAACTTGTAACACTTTACTCTTCAACTGATGTAATGAAATCTATGTAATGTAATGTTTTGTGTTTTACTTCGCTTACTATGTACATTGGTTATGATATTCACATGAAGTCACCTCCACCCCGAGACGATTCCGCCTTCGGTTTCGGGGTGTGACAGATTGGTATCAGAGCCCTTGTTTATAGTGAACTGAGTATACCAAACCTTACATGGTATAAGACTATAAACATTAAGGGGCCTAAGTGCTCTGAACTGAAAGTATACTTCAAAATATAAGTATTTTCAAAAACATACAAGTATACCTAACCGCCGAGATCCATAACTACAAGTTGAACAAAACGTAAGTAAATGGGTGTTGTATATTGCGGTTAAACCTGGCAGTTATGTAGTCGTGTCTAGGGTCAATATGGCCTGATCAACTATATTCATTCGAGATACGGCCAACATGTGGCTGGGAGTGATTGTGGTATTCAGCATGCCTAAAACTTACCCAAATACCCCAAACAACAAGCAGTCGTTGCAGTAAATCATGAAATACTATGGGAGTATTTCTAGATCCAACTTTATTGTAGAAAATTCTCATTCAAGCATTGCCCCTTGATCATTCTTTTAGCGATAATTTATCTGCCTTAAAAATTCATTCTTGCTTTATCGCTTAATAGAATTATATGTCTGTCATAAAGAGATATCCCTTGTATCATATCTCTTGATTTAATGTAGAGGACTTACCATCCTCTTTTTCCTAATCACTTTAGATCGAAATGTCTTCGAAGAAAGGATCCAGTTCAAGTAACAACAGCCCTCCGTCGCCACCTCCTTCTCGATTCGACCCAGTGATGTTCCAGTTGGCTATTTCTGCCGCAGTGACATACTTCTGCCCCGACATGTTCAGTGAACCAAGAAGTAACACCAACCTCCAAAACCATGAAAATGTTCAGGAGCATCAAAATGAAGGTGATTAAGAGTAAAAAGCGAAAGGGTCAGAGTTCACAAGGACCCTGCAAGAAGCAATAAACTGTGGCAGTTCAAGCTTTCACTAATCCTGTTGTTGTGTCTATAGTTCAAGCTACCACTACTCCAGTTGTTGCGCCTACAGCTCAAGCGCCTATCACTGGGTATGCTGGCAATCACCCTTGGTGCAACAAGTGTAGTTACCACCATCGTATCCCTGGACCATGCCGTGAGTGGATCTGCAAAAGATGTGGCAAAAAGGGCCACTCCGCTCGAACCTGAAAACACTAGTTCATCTAATCAATCAAGCTTCCGGATCGAGTACCGCACAAGCCTACTATGGTTGTGGAGAAATCGGGAATTTCAAGCAAAACTGCCCAAAGGCGGCAACCACCAACAACATCAACAACGTCGAGATGGTTTTAGCTATGAAGCAAGAGGATGCAGCCGCTGATCCCACCGCCGCAGGTATATTTCTTCTCGACAATTCTTATGCTCGCATCCTTTTCGAATCTAGTGTCAAGAAAGTTTTATTAGTCATTCATTCAAATATCTTCGTAAACATAGTCCTCGTCTAATAACCGAAACATTTGCCGTCAATATGGTTACCAGTGAGAATGAGTGCACTAATGACTTATCCTCAAGCTATATCCTTCCATTGAGTAATCATTCTTTCCTCATTGACCTGATGTCAGTTTCAATAAAGAGCTTTGATGTTATCTTTGGAATGTATCAGTTGAGTCCTGATCATACTGATACACTTTGTTATGAAAAAGTTATTCGTCTCAACTTTTCCCTCTGACCGGACCCTCATGAGATATGGTGTCAAGCTTGGCCCAAATCTTCGCATCATTTTCTATATCAAAGCTCGAAAACTTCTTCAAAAAGGAGTGTTAGGTATTCCTAGTGCATGCAATCAGCAAGAAACAAGAAGTTAATGATCTCTAGAGTGTCCCTGAAAACTGTAGTATTCCTGATATCTTCTCGAAGAGCTCCCGAGAATTTCTTCCGAACGCCAAGTCGAGTCTCGTATCAATCTAATCCCTGGAACTACCCTCGTAGCCAAACTTCCGTATCGCTTTACTCCAACAGAAATGCAGGAGTTCTCCAGTCGGCTTAATGAGTTGACCGTCAAGACCGATATCCTCTTCCCGAGTAGACGACTTCTTCGATAAAATCCAGGAGCTGGTTACTCCTCAAAGATAGACCTTAGGGCAAGACACCATCAGCTACGAGTTCGTGAGGCTAATGCTTGCAAGACTCTATTCAGGACTCGATAGGATCACTAAGAGTTTGTATTGATACCCTTCAGTCAAACCATTCTTCCTTGGTCATGTAGTGAGCGACGAAGTCATAAGCATGGATCCTCATAAGGTCGAAGCAATAGATAATTGGTCGGCAACGAAGACACCCATAGAAAACCTGTCAATTCTTGGGTTTCGCCGGCTATTATTGCAGACCTATTGAGAAAATTCTTCCAGAATCACCAAACCCCTAACCACTCCTACACATAAAGGTGTACCCTTTATCTTGGAGTAAAGAGTGAGATACATCATTCCAAGCATTGAAATAAGACTTATACATCACACCTGACCTGTCCCTGCCAAAAGAAACAGAGGACTTCGTTGTCCTTTGCAGTACGTTCAATCAGTGTTTAGATCATGTGCTTAGGCAAGAAGGAAAAGTTGTTGTTCACACTTTGAGACAAACAAGAGGCACACAAAGTTGACTACACAACTCACGACTTGGAATTTGGAGCAGCAGTCCCTGCACTGAAGAATGAGAGATATGATCTCAATGGAACCAGGTATTTGAACTTCACTGATCTTAAGAGACTACAACATAGCTTCGATCATAAAGACATGAACATGAGGTGCCCTTAGCCGAAAGGAAAGCTTAGACAGCAAGACTAAGACATTGACAACAACTGTCTGTTCCCGTTTACTCGCTCAGACCTGAGAAGCCTAGTTAGAAACCCTTGGGATTGCTCCAGTAGCCCAAGATACCCGAATGGGAATGGTAAATAACCAACATGGATTTCACCATCAAGTTACCCATTTTTCTCGAGTGAGTGTGATACCATTTGGAATTGGTCAATCCTTCAATAAAATCCGTTCACTTCCTTCCGATCAGAGAACCATTCAAGATGGAAAGACTCACGCGAACCCACATCCAAGAAGTAGTTCGACTGCATAGTATACCTGCGTCCATTATCTTTGGTAGAGATAGCAGGTTTACCTCAAGATTTAGGCAAATTCCTTCAGAAAACTCACGAAACCAAGCTGGACATGAGTACAACTTATCATACTCAGACAATTGGACAGAGTGAGAGAGTTATTCAAATCATGGAATATATGTTGGGAGCATGTGTCATAAATTACTGAGCAACTTGAGATACCCTTTTACCTTTGATCAAGCCCTCGTATAATAACAGTTATCTCACCAGTATCCATACTACACGATTTGGAACCCTCTACAGTCAAAAGTACAGATTTCCTTGTGTTAGGCCAAGATAGGAGACACGCAGCTAACCTAGATTCGATTCCTCGGTAGTACGCACACTGGTTCTAAAATCATCTACGAAACTATCGAGATGATCATCCAGACCCGAGAACAATTGAAAACTTCACTAGATCGATAGAAGAATTCCGCCAATGTACAATGGAAACCTCTGGAATTCTAGGTTAGAGATCGTGTCCTATTAATGGTCTCACCCTAGAAAGACATGACACACTATGAAAAGAATGGAAAACTCAACTTGTGGTACATTAGACCCTTCGAGATCCTCATTAGAATCAACCCCGTAGACTTCAAACTCCAAGTACCTTCAGAACATAGAAACATCCATCCTGTCTCCCACGTTTTGAATCTTTAGAAGTACTTGTCTGATGAAACCTTAGTAATTCCTCTTGAACAAATCGAGACCATAGACCGAGAGATCAAAGGTACGGAACAAAGCCACGTCTCGTTAGTGAAGGTTCGCTGGAAGTCCAAGCGAGAACCTGAATTCACTTGGGAGCGCGAACACCCGATACAGCAGGAACATCCGCATCCTTTTCCATAACTTGTATCTTAATCTTTGAATTTCGGGATGAAATTCCCTCTAACGGAGGGATAATGTGACAACCCGAAGTTTTTCCATCGCCGCAACCCGTTCGTCTGTAAAACCCGTCTTAAGCGAATTGTTCCGATTCTGTTTTTTTTTTTGGATTAGGTCAATTAAGTTAAGGCTTTTATTTTGACCTTATAAGTATCCAAACATGTGGGAAACATGTTAAAACGTCCCAATCTAGTAATTAGAAAAATTTTAGTTTCGACTATATCGGGTGATGACAACTTAATCGGGTGCGACCAAAAGCCTCGGTTAACGTCGGTATCGGGTAGAATTCCACCGTGTCCATAACTTAGAAAATATTTAAGGTGGTTTAAGCTTCCATCTGAGGCTTTTACTCTCCCACTCACTACTATCTCTCTAACCTCTCTCCTCATACCAAATCTAGGATCCAAAAACATCAAATTTAGGCTTCAAATCTTCAAGGTAACTTCCCTAACTCATAGTATAGCACCATTAGCCTTCAATTTCGTAATTTATCTTTGGAAAAGGACTATATTCATGAGTTTACGGCCGTGTAACATGCTTGGGCCGTAAACACATGTGAAGAGGGTTTTTTAGCCTTTAAACCCTTCGAAACAAACTTTGGGACTTAGATATGACTTAATGGCTAACCAATTCGGAGTTAGAACACCTTAAACATGGTTTTTGATGAGTAAACATGAGTTTAATGCCCAAGAACAAGCTTGGGCCATAAACTCATCATTCATGAAGAGTAAACTCACAACCATGTGTTTAAAAGCCATTAAAACACACCATTAGCCTTGGAATAAATCCTAGAACCAACCAAAATCAATTTGGGGACCTTAAACATAATAAAAACTCCTTATTTGAGAGTTTACGGCATTGGTTCTAGGGCCGTAAACTCATTAAGACAAGTCAAATGATGCCCAAACTTCATTCTAAGGCTTGTAAAATTGAGTAGAATCACTTGTGATAAATCATTGACCTTCAAAACACTTAAGAATGATGTGGGTGAGAGTTTACGGCCGTAAACACTTAGTATACTGTTGTAAACTCATAAATTGGTCCACATGGTTAAATTAATTCCTTGATAATGCCCTAGAACCAAACCTAGCAACACCCCTCATTTGATTTAAGGCCATTTAGCACATAAAAACACCCCACCATGAGTTTGCGGCCGTAAAATCATGGGGATGAGGTTTTTAGGGCCGTGAACACTCCCTAGATTTTACTCTTGAAGAGTAAACTCCATATCCCATCCATTCATGTCCAGAAAAGTCACCTGTGTCACTCCAAACACTTAATTTGAAGTGTTTTCGCATCTTGGAGTGTATACTCGTATCTGATTAGTGTTTTCAAGTCTAATTAGATAACTTTGTGTATCATTTAACATTACATAGGAATCTCGCACGTTTTCAAGCCTTGATCCGACGTTTAGCATCCTCGTCAACACATTTCTCGTCCGGTGAGTTCATATCCCTACCCTTTTTCAATGTTTTTCACTATTTTCAGGGGGGAATACAAGCAAAGTACAAGTAATACTTGTACTTAAAACTTGTTTTATAAGTATTGTGTTTCATATTACATATGTTTTTAACACTGATAATCGTAACAGCTAACCGTTTGAACTTGCAGATTTCATTATCATAGTATTTGTGATAAATGTTATAAATTGTTATACTTTATATTTTCACAAATGGTTTCCATATTATAAATAGTTAAAAACATAATCTTTGAACTTTGAACAAGAAACTTAGTATATCGTTTTGTCCTCGGTAACACTCCACAGAGATACGCGTGTGGAGGATAGTCTTTTAGATAGAACTTAAACAAGGACTTTCCACATTATTACTTGTAGATTTGTTAATCCTATAATTGGAGATACGTCCTCCGAGAACACTCCACGGAGATACGCGAGCGGAGGACCGCCCCTATAACCAGAATCTCTTAGATAGGGAGCGTGACTTGAGTGTATAGATCTATACGGGATTGACTATCCCGCACCTGGCTGCTAGCTACAGCCGAACCGAATGGTTCAAGGGTGACAAAAGTCATAGTAATACTGGCCTTCCTTTGCCATATTTAGTCTTTAGTATGGTTATAGAACTCACAATTTGGATAACAGAAATTTAAATTTTTAGTAATAATGGATATAGTAAATTAATAACCATAAGAATTAGTTTACTATAATAATCAGGTTTTCAGTATACATCTTTTACATTACATTTTGGGTTGGTAAACTAACACACACTTCACAAGGTTAACCAGGTTTTCAGTACACATCTTTCACATTAGGAAAATATAGGATTTTCCCGGGGTAATCATAATTCATAACCAGAACAGTGTAACATAAGAGAAAAACTAAACTTACTTTTAAGAAAATATGGGATTTTCTTGGGTCGTAACTTTTTCAGAAAACAAATGGAGTCTTGTACATTTTAATAAAAACAAACCGCTTATAAACTCACCAGCTTCATGCTGATTTTTAAAATGCTTGTATTCTCAGGTTCTACTTAGACAGGTACCCCGCGTCCTTTTGCAGAAGACGGAACGAATGGAAGTCACATCTTTCTTTTGTTTAAACTATGTATCTATGAAACTTGTAACACTTTATTTTTCAACTGATGTAATGAAATCTATGTAATGTAATGTTTTGTCTTTTACATCGCTTACTATGTAGATTGGTTATGATATTCACATGAAGTCACCTCCGCCCCGAGACGTTTCCGCCTTCGGTTTCAGGGTGTGACAACATGCAACTCAAGATCTTCTTTAAAGAAAAATGATTGAAGCCTCATATAGCCTATCCCCAACCATAAGAAGTCAACCTCCCCCCCCCCCTCTAGGGATTCGGGAGCAAAAATGACTGTGCAACTCACACTCGACCATATCTAATGTATATTTTGACCTCATACAGTTCCTAGTGTCCCTTCAAACCCCTTTCTGGTGCTATGGTGGCCAAAGTAGCCTTTGTTAAGTCACAAACTGTCAGAAAACGAATTATAGAGGGATTCTGAGTTTTGGAAGATTTTTTGTTGAGATGAATGAGCTTTAAACCTTCTTATCTTTTTTTAAAGATATTTGCTAGTTCCTTTAGCATCTGAGATTAAGATTGGATAGCTAAAATTTGATGGGTTTTACATGTAATAATGCGGAAAAATCCTAATACTCCTAAGGGTACATATAACCTAATAGATCTATGTATAACACAATGGAAGCAACATACTATTGAACAACAAAAGTATAAACACTAGATGAAACCAAAATTCACATTAAATGTGAAGTTTGTCACCGTGGAAAACCTAGTTCCAATAGTGTGCGAGCCTTTTTTGGTTCACACCCAAAACGCAAGAAACCCTAGTATTGAGCAAGAAAGGGGAGAGAAGAGGAAATTTTCATTCTCCCCTTAAGGTATGTGAGAGTCACAAAAATTAGGTGCCAAAGGGTCCTATTTATAGCCTAGGAAACTTAGGGAGATAGCAAGATTTGCATGATTAAATAATATATTTTAATTCCAATACAAATCCTTTCCTTATATAGCATTAGGAGGATTCTACAAACCCTAGGAAAGGCTCAAAAATCGTCTATACTATGGACCATTCTATAACTACATCTTTTATTCAAATATTCAACAATTACAATTCACCATTTGCAACTTTAATTAATTCCAGTTAATTCCAAATTAATTCTAGATTAATTTTGTTAATAATTAATCAGCCATCACTTATTTCTAATTAATTTATTATTCATATAAATCATTAATTAACAATTTATAAATAATATATTACTCACATAATATATTAACAAAACATTTATCACTATCCTTTGATCAGTCGAAGCATTTTCTTAGTTATGACGGCAACCCAAAAAAGGACTTTACTTTTATTTATCAACATTATAAAAATTTAGTTAGGACCTTAGACACCTAATCCAACAGTCTCCCACTTGTATAAGTCGCTAACTACAATTACAAGTATAACACCGAATAACCAATAAATAGTGTTTTCTAAAAACACTGCCAAACTCTGATTAAACGTTGGTCCTAAGATAAGTGATTAGCTATCCCTTCATTCTACCAAATATCATATGGACATGAGACATGAATTAGAATCAATCTCATTATCGAAGATTTTATTCCTCGATTTCCTAATTTATGAAAACTGAATTCAGACTACTAATTGAACACATCAATTTAGTCTAGAGTCCGCCAAGATATCGCTTTTCCTGTTAAGGAAAAAGGAACAAATAAACTTCAACTATATAATCATCAATTTCACTTACCAAATCATGCATCGAATTAGAATTTATAACTCCTAGTTACGAGATGTGTTGGTGTAAAGCAATGCACAACTGATTTGTAAAATATGACTTATATATTTATATTTGAAGAATAGAAAATATTATTGTCTTAGAATTACTTGCAACAATCTGTATGCAATATCCAATCCCTATGGAGAATCTATAATCAATTCATGATAGTCTTAAATCAATATCTACTCCCAAATGTATGAATGACCGTGGCATTTCGAAAAAGATAATATTCAGGAAGTAACATGCAAAATGAAACACAATAATAAACTAATCGTTCTATGGCTTCACACTCTATGCATATACGTAATTCCCTATTAATTAATCACCATAACAATTACAAATTTATCTATTGTAATTATTTTGGGCAATTGACTTAACATCTAAACTTGTCAACAATGCTCATGCCAATGCTCTTAGCATGCATATCATGGTTTCCTTTGGTCATCACTATTGTGAATGAATCATCGAAAAGATATTCACTTGACAAGATCTCCATCCTCAATATTCTATTGGATATAATGCAATTTACTCTTCTATGCACTGACCTTCTGTGATCTCAAGAATCCTTAGTCAATACGACTATACTTTCACAAAATGTTTCTAATGGCAATTTGTTACTTAAAACAAATCTAACGTCAACTGTGAAATTTAGGGATGAGCATGGGTCGGTTTGGGTTGGTTTTTGGCTAAAACCAAACCAAACCGTAGAAAGTCAGTTTTTCGGTTTTTAAAACCATATAGGTTCGGTTTTTGCATGGGTCGGTTTTTCGGTTTTGCAGGTTGGGTTTATTGTTTTTCGGTTTTAAACCATGGGTTTATGAGCTCCTGCTTTTTTTTTTCTAGTCTTTGGGTTCAAACCTAGTGAAAATACATTGCGATAAATACTATTGTATCTACTTTAAATATACTAAAATAAAGAGTACAAATTCTAGTATTATAAAAGCATAAAAGTGTTCAAAAGATCAAAGTTTAACACCATTAACAGTTTGTTGAAAACAAACATAAAGAATTAAAGAGATAAAGTCTAAAGTCTAAAACTAAAAGTGTAAATCATAATATAAATAATATATATGTGGGTCGGTTCGGTTATTATGGGCGGTTTTATACGTCAAAACCGAACCAAATCATTATTTTTCGGTTTTTGTAAAATTCAAACCTAAACCACCAGTTATTGCTTTGGTTTCGGTTTTTCGGTTTCAGTTGTGTCGGTTTTTTTTAGGTTTTTAGGTTTTCGGTTCGGTTTTTATTCATCCCTAGTGAAATTTTCTAGTCCATGCATACTCTTTGGATACTTCACTTGCACCAATGTGGTCTTACCTACATTGTTGATTCTACCACCATCTCCTACATGAATCCTTTCATGCTATAACTCAAAATGAATATCACTCTAACTTTTCTCAATCATGTTCTCTATTGTCTACAAATAACCATTCCTTGGTATCTTTCAATACCTTAGAATGTTCTTGACAGTTAATAAGCAATTCAGTCATTCTAATTTCTGATTCAATCTCATGATGCTCAAACCATCTGAGACATCATAATGAACAAGTAGTAGTATTCACGATCGATCATATATCCAAAGCATATGGGACTCGACTCATATTGTCATTTCATGACTAGTACAAAGGAATTTTGAGATTCACTCAACTCCTTTCAATGAACAAACCCTTTGGGACTTTCACGTTTAAACATTCCAACACATAGGGCTTTGACATAATCCTATTAAAATTTTAGTCTATAGTTTTAGATCCAAAGACCAAGTATCAATGTCGCTTTCTCTTGTCGATCATATCAAAATGATTCCCGAGCTTTTGCACCATGCAACGTAGGACAATGTTTCCTATGAGCAGTATTGTCACAAATATGCAATACGAGAAAAAACAACAATACTCCCACTATATTTGACATGTACTCAAGGCATATATGGACTTCTATATATACAACACTCTTTACTTTCTCATGGAAGAAAAGTTTCCTACTACGCGATGCTTGTCTAAATCCACGAATACATTTCTCAAGCCTACACATCTTATTTAGATACTTTGTATGTTTAAATTCTTTCAAAATATGTCATATATCCTTTTAAGATTTTCTATTGAGGAAAGTCGTTTAAACATCAACTTTACCATACCTTTAATCAAAGAAGGTTGTAATGGTAACAAATAACCAAATAGACGTTTCTCAGCTACTGGTAAGAATGGTTCCTCATAATCAATCTCTTGGTTTTTGAGCGAAAACCATTTCTACCATACTAGCTTTGAATGCGTGTACAGATCTAATCGCAACCCACTATCATAAGACTAGGATTTGGATCAACCAATTTCAAAATTAGTTATCCCTCATTGGCAAAAATTTTCTATCCGTAGACACCTCTAATGGTATCCATAGGGCCCATTGTTACTTCCGAGTCGCTATTAGACATATCCAACTTGATCCATGTTTTATCACTAGTCAACGAATCTCTTTCCATGGTTAGATGAAAGTCATAAAACTTGGGACACGCTCTAACTTTACTATATTTTTTAAGGTAGTAAGGCAGTGTCATTTCGCTCAATTGGTTTATCAACCTCAAGTTAAGAGCTAGTGTTTAGTATAGGTTCATTTTCAGTCACATCTTAAATTCCTTCAAGTTCAATATGACTCCTATTGACTTCTTGATATCTATATGTTCTTTATCTATAGGAACATTCTTTTTTAGCTATAAGAATCACATATATCAAAAGTCTTTAGTGAATTCCCGAAAATGTAATACTTCATAAATCTTGATTCAAGTTGGTCATTGGTTTATTTTCTTACGAAATACCTCACAACATAATATCTAAATTTTATGGAACTTTCTAACTCTATATTTCATGAGTTGTCATCAAAACCTACTTAGTTGGATACATGGTTTAAGAATGCTCTACTAATTTAAGTGTTCATTCCCAAAAATTTGTGAATGGTAGAGAAGCATGACTCATTGTAGATTGAACCATATTCCATTCGATTCTCCTTTTAGTAAAATCATTACATTATGATGTCCATGGATAAGCCAATTATGGAAACCATTCCATAAACTCTATGATGATTGTAGAACTCAATACTAAGGTATTCCTCTTTACTTTCATTTTGAAGACCCTTTATCTTCATGCCTAATTGCTTCCCTACTTTGTTCTGATAATCTATAAAACCTTTCAATGTGTCAGAATTATTCTTAATAATATAAACATTACCACATCTACATAACCTTTCAGTAAATGCGACGTAGAATATGTCGCCCTTTGTGGTGGATATGATGGGTTAACACACATTAATGTGTACAAGATCCAATTATCTATTTTCACCATTACATGTCCTTATGAATAGTAACCAAGTCGTCTTTCCAAAATACAAGATTTGCATACATTATCTAACCGAAGGTCGAATGATTCCAATTCCGATCTAATTGTAGTGTGGTGATGCGATTATCACTTATGTGGCCAAGGAGATCATGCTACAAGCATGATCATATCTAAGCTATTAAAAGAAACAATGTTCAAGTCATCACTACTATTATTAAAAATAGAAAATACAATTTCATGAATGCTAATTGCAAGAAGATGTTTTAGAAATAAAACCATCATCTTTATAAACTAGAATTGTAACATTTCCACTGTGAAATGAAAATTGAAATTCATGTTTATACAATGCATATGATGAAATTTTGGTTTCTAAACATCTCCATAGAGTAATAGCAAGCAACTAGATTTATCCTAACTCCATTACCAACAATAACCTTGAAATGCTCAATCATTGATACATGCAACATTCGTCCATTCTAATGATTAGATTTATCTCTTTACGCTTAACTTCCTTCTTTCTTATATATCCTACAATTTCATCCAAATGTGATTACAACATCATGCATCAAGGAACCAAGAACTAGAAGTAATTGGAGTTTGATTATATAAGTACTTTATGTAGAGTCAAGCCTTTAACTTTACCATCCCAAAATACTTAGGGCCATCTTTGTTTCCAATGATCCTTGTAACTACATTAATTGAAACTTGCCTTTTTTTGAATCATGATTGCGTGGAATAGAGAAAACACCAATTCCATTCCTTCATAATGGGGAGTTCTGGCTAAAACCATTCCTTTCCATTTAGGATTTCAATGTTTCATATTCATTCCACCAACATTCAAAAGCGATAACTGGATTTGGATAAGAATTCTAATTTCATTCTAGTTTTCTAGTTTGGAGACGGTTTAAGAATCTCATCAATATTTTCCTCCATATAATTCATATGGAAAATCAAAGTTGAAATTATCAAAAGAACTAATGAGAGATCTAAGAACAAGATCTATAACAAGACTCTTTTCAAGGGAAACATTAGGATTCTCGAGTTAGTCATACAAAATCTCTTATTCAATTCGACTACAATTTGGAAATTTAAATAATTTTGAAATTAATCTTATCCTTCCATTTGGTGAAACATTTCACTCAAATGTAAATTCATTTCATATCTTCACATGTTCACAAAATTCTTTTGGAACATCGAGGACATAGACATAATGTTACAAGAGAACTTATTTGACAAATCTTATTTTATGGGAATAAAAATTTATCTATAGAAGTTGAATTATTGATTTAAAAAGTAGCTCATTATGGATATCATTATTAATATAAAAAGAAGGAATATCCCATAATAAATGAGACATGCGTGAGGGAGAACAAAGAGAAGCTAGAATTAGAAGGTAGGTGAGGAGGGCATTCTATTTAACCTAAAGGAGAAAGTTTAATTAAGTCGATTTATTCCTTAATTATTAACCCAATTTTAAATTAAGTCTAGGATCTAAAAATACGATTCGTAACATGAAGAGGGATGTCATAATCACATCACACATCTATTTTAGGTAGGTAAAGAACTTTACTAATTTCGATCATAATGAAACTCCTAGATCTATTGAGATCATTGAACAAATAAAGGCTTGTTAATCTCGAATTATGTTCTATCATTTGTGACTGGGATGTTGTTGTTCACAAATATGATGTGAATAACCATGCAAACCTGCTTGATAACCTCGAAGTCTTTTATCATCTCAAATTTGATGTGTCGGTAAACCATACATGCTCCATCATTTAATGATAATTTTTGAGTTGTGCCATCATAACAACTTCATAGTCCCAAATTAGTGTGTTAGTTAACCATGCACACTCCACTAACGACTCATAAAGATTGATGTGCATTTTCATGGATTAGCATATACTTTCACATTTTCCTAAAGTAACTAGAGTGAGATTTTAAATGGTTTTATTACTTTATAGAATTATATTTTTAATGAGGTTATGTCCTATTGAACATGTTCTGCTAACAACCCTCTACCATACAGGAGAGTGGTGGGTGTAAAGGACACTCATTCAACAGTCATTTTATAAATCGTTTCCTTATATCCTCTTTATAGCACGACTTCGTGAATCAGACATACTAGCGATTTGACTAACTCATGCTATACATATAGTATTAAACTTTTAATATATATATATATATATATATATATATATATATATATATATATATATATATATAAGGGTGTGTTTTAAAATTTTAAAATAATCTTCAAAAATTATATTATTCATCTCAAAATTAATCTTTTTAATTAATCAAATACTTCAGTTGAATTAAATCATATGGATAATTCAAAGATTCAAGATATTAAGTGATTAGATTACCAAGTTAAATATTCATAATGTATCCAACTAAAAAAATATTTACTAATGTAATTATCCTCATAAAAATCTTAATTATCGATAAATATTCTCTGAACAGGAGGTCCCCTCGACGTGGCAGATAAATCTCCATGTGGTGGCAGGAAGAAAAAGAATGTGGATTAGACATCTTCCATGATATGGAAGAAGAGCCCCACGCCATGGTGCTACGATAGAATGACGATTCTTTGATTTCTCCAATTTTTCAAGTTCAACTCATGCATATTTAATTGTTAGGCAACATAATACTCTGATACCACTGATGTGTTTTATATATAATAATATGGAAAAATCTTTATACTCTTAACGGTACATGTACCCTAATAGATCTATGTCATAACACTATTGAAGCAACATACTATTGAACAACAAAACTTATAAACCCTAGATGAAATTGAAATTCACATTAAATGGAGGGTTACATACATTTTGTAGATCCCAATCAAATTTAATCAAAGTCTTCTTGTCTTCTTTGAAAACTAGCTCCAATAATGTGCAAGCCTCTAAAGGTTCACACCTAAAATGCAAGAAACCCTAGTATTGAAGGAGAAAGGGGAGAGAAGTGAGAATTTTGTTCTCCCCCTTAAGATATATGAGAGTCAAGAGAATTAAGTGCCCAAGGGTCCTATTTATAGCCTAGGTAACTTAGGGACAAAGCCAGATTTCAAGGGTTAAATAATAGATTTTAATCCCAATCCAAATCCTTTTTTATGTACCATCAGGAGGCTTTTGGAAACCCTGACAAAGGCTACAAAACCATCCAGGCTATGGACCATTCTAGAATTGCATCTTTTATATAATTATTGAACAATTAGAATTCGCATTTTTCACCATTAATTAATTCTAATTAATCCCAAATTAATTCTAGATTAATTCTGATTAATAACTAATCAACTATATCTTATTTCTAATTAATTTATTATTCATATAAATCATTAACTAACAATTTATAAGTAATATATTAATCATATAATATATTAACAAAACATTTATCTCTCTCATTTATTTCCTAGTTATGAGGACAAGCCAAAAAGGACTTACTTTTATTCATCAACATTATACCGATTTAGTTAGGACCTTAGGCACTTAATCCAACAAAACCAAGTAGCCAACTCAAAAATGCCTTTTAAATGTCATATGTTCTCTTATAACAAGATCCTATTCAGAAAAATGTTTTCTGTCAAGTTTGATAAGTTCTAGTCATACTTAAGGTCATTTATAAGTCCCTTTGACACTTGAAATAAGATCGTGCTTTTGAAAAAAGTATATGCATCACGAAATCCTCTTAGAGTTCCATTTTCATGTGTTTTCACATTTTTACATATTGAATGATTCCCGTTATTTTTTGAGCTCTTGGATATCTTTTAGACCTTGAACAAGGTTTTTAGGGATAATACTTTGCTTCCTTAACTCACTTGGTCATGCGTGCGTGCCTAGAACCAAGAAGCAACTTATCAATTTCGTCCCAAAAACTCACAAACTGAAGAGTTTCGCTTTATGAATGTTTTCGACCCATGAAAGCTGATCTTAGCTAAGTGTTAAGGTTAAAAACATAGCATATATCATGTTATGCAAGTTGATTGGATTTGGGTTTTAGAGACAGGAAAAATGGTCTTTTGCTCTTGGATTAGTTTTTAAATAATCTGAGACTAGATAAAGAAGTATAAAATATATGTTTTACCTTAATTATTAAATTAGGGTTACTTATTAAATTAGGGTTACTTATTACGTAGACTGTGTGATTATGTTTATATAAATCATGAAAAACCTCTTAAGTGAAGAAGGAAGTAGTTATAGATCGAACAACTGAAAAAAGCCTCTCTGCAAGTGAATCTAGTTGTTTCAGTATGGTTGGCCATGTATAGATGGTCACAAGATGGACCACTGGAGAATAGCCTCTTAAGTTAGTGAAGTTCTAGTTGTACCATTTGGGGTTGAAATAATGCTAGCATATGTTATGTGGTAGAATAAAAGTAATATGTGATTTAATTCTTGATGTTATGTGTTGATGTGTTATTGCATATGATCTATATAATAGGCAAGTGTTGTGATTACTTACTAAGTCTTAGACTTACTGTTGCTATTTTATGTATTTAGTTGCAGGTCCTTCAATTTCGAAGGATAGGGAGCTAATGTGATTGGGGATCTGGACATTCATCAAGTCATGCCATCTATTTTATCTTTATATTTTACTGATTTTATTTTCAAAATAAGTAGTAGCTTCTGTTTTTGACGATGACTCTTGATACCTTAAAATAGGCTTGTGGACCAAACTGCATAAACCGCCCGCACCATACCGCATAATGAGATTTAGAATGTTTTCGATGCAGTTTCCGGTTGTTATATCATTAAACCGCACTATGCAGTGTGGTTTGAGGTTTTCAATTACAAAGTCGCGGTTTAAACCGCACTGCATATATATATATATATATATATATATATATATATATATATATATATATATATATATATATATGTGTGTGTGTGTGTGTGTGTGTGTGTGTGTGTGTGTGTATATATATGTATGTATATATATATATATATGTATATATATATATATATATATATATATATATATATATAAGAAATTGTATTGTTTAATCACTAAAGGTTCTAAATAATGTAAGACGTGACTTGGCAGCAATGTCAAGCTTCAAGCTTTTCCGAGCCTTGGCGAATCATGACGTTTGTAAGGCTTGACTTAAGGTGGCAATTTTCTATATATTTAATATTTTTATATGTATATTCAACTATTATTCATTTTTATACACACATTTGAGTTAAGGCGGCGTTTTGACAAAGTTTGGCGGCAGGTGCAAGCCTTGGAGTCTTGGCGCGCCATGACGAGTTTTTTAGAACCTTGACTAAGATTAATAAAATACTAATCATTGTCTAATTATAAGTTTGTAACAGTTAAAATGTTGGTACGGATAAAATGTGTATGTTAATTAGCCTAAAATTAGTGAATATAATCATACAATAGGAATTAATTATCAAACGTGTTACGGAAACAACTTGTTTTTGAGTTTTTTGCAAAACATTTCTAGTTTTTAGTCTTATATTTCAAAAGATCAAAAGGTTTTTTAGATTTTTTGAAAGTTATAAGATGTAGGAACTCTTCAAACCGTAAAACATCACTTAAACCGCCCAAACTGCTGGCATCAAACCGCACCGCATAACGCGGTTTTGAACTTCTGCAGTGCGGTTTGCGGTTTCAAAAAAATTCAAATTGCATGTGCGGTGCGGTTTGCAGTTTTGACTTTAAATCACACCACGCACACTCCTACGATTAAAATATGTTGGTGTTATCAATGAAACCCCATTTTTAGTATCCCTTGTCATATTTTATTAAACAGTTATGCTTTGTGATGTTTCAACATGGATTTTGCAATTTACTCATATATATTCAAAGAAACGTAGCAAGGGTCCAGGGAACAACAATCACAATCATTTGTTCACTCTCTAGCTTTCCATTTTTACATTTTAGACCAACTTTATTTTACAAACCTTATTTTTCTTACAATTCTTTTGCAAAAGTTTATTTTTTTTTTGTACGAAATTTTTGTCCGCATATTGAACTCATTGTTGTTTAAAATGTATATATTTTACTAAAACATTGTACTCTTCACCAATATTGTTTACTTCCAAAACACAAGAATCCATTTGAATTTTGTCCATAACAAATATCTAAAAGGGGTTTGACCTCTCACATCATAAGCTCGCTACCGTCATCAACTTATGGTTAACAAAACTTCATTTTTTATGTTCCTACTTCCTAGAATGGAAGATACCTAATACATAACTCTTTGTAATTAACATTTTGATGCAGAAATATAGTTCCATAAAAAATAACTTGGAGAACCGCCGAATAGAATCTTTTAAGTGGATATTTCAAATTTCGAATTACTATTTAAATAGGTTTATATATAACGAATGTTATCGATTTCATCTCTAATAAATGAAAATAATTTTGTCATATGTCATTATTTCCTTCAATTTGTCAAATATCAATGGTAATTTAGAGATATACATTTTTCACTTGTCAATTGTCATTTACTTAATTTTTTATTCTCCAATATATTAATAATTTATTTCCATAAATTAAATATATCATAATAACTTTATTAATTTTAAATTTCAATTTCAATTTCGAATAAATTATAATTTAAACATTCGTATTTAACATTTGATATAATTATCATGTTTAGTACAACTAAACACATAATTTTAATTTATTTATTTTTCGCATGTTTATTTATATTTAATTTTTTTTCTCATGTTTATTTATATTTAATTTTTTTTCTCATAATTTTAACTTATTTCAAATTTCAAATATAAACAAACTTTCGGTTACTCCTTTGTGTTTAATATTTTTCACACATAGTAGAACAAATATATTTATCTTTAATTACTTAAATTAAAGATTAAATGGACACCTATGTGGTCATCATTTGATTCATATCTCTCTATATAATACTTGTTGGTTGCAAATTTTAAATGCATTATGAAATTGGGATTGCCAAAAATTCGTTCAACGTCATTTCTATATTGGTACGAATGTGACATTTTAGCTTTTGAAAAGATGAAATTTACAATATAATATTCGTGGGATATGGATAAATGTAATTTGATGATTAGTACATATGAAAATTATACATGATGTGAATTAAGTGCATTTATCTACAATCCTTACACTATCAGCTGATCCAAATTTGTCATACAAAATCAATTTGATTTGTTCATATATTCAACAATTCGTTAGAAGTGGTCCACTTAATATACTAGTCCCTTTTTGAAAACAAGACAATTATGAATAATAAGAAGCTCTATTGGATTATTCAAAACGTAGAAGACTCGTTCTACTCATAAATCCATTTAAATATTCAAGAAAAAGACATGTCACAAAAATTAGCCAATCCTCGACTTAATCGACCTAGTTATCTTTTTCCTCACGTACCATTGACGTTTAGTTGGAACTCAATAAACTACTATATAACATCTATGTCTGGTATTATTTAATATTTAATAATAATAATAAAGCAATGTAGCTAATAATATTAGATAGTCCCAAACATGTTTTGTTGAGGTTAGAAATTTTAAAATGGTGGGAGTACTTTAATAGGATTTCCCTTGATTTAAATGTCCATATCAGGCCCAATCCTAGGCACATTCAACAATCAACATGTGTTTTATTTAGGGCCTTATAAAGTCAAGGGCCCAAAAATGTTACGTTCAGCAGTGTATTCATTTTTTGGTGGTAGAAATGAAACTGTAAAAAATGGGACGGACAAGCAATCATTGTTCGTTCTTTTCTGAAAAAGGCACATTTGATTTTTAGTCCGTTTATTCTCAACCACGATTCATACTCTCACTCAACAGTCGAAGTCCATATCTTGATTGTAATCTCTATTCTCACAATGTGATTCCTATAAGATTTTAATAGAGAAAATGATAAATTCAACCAGTTATACTAATTACTTTATAAATTTAATCAAAAAAAATAGAAATTGCAAAATTGGCTACTGATTTTGCAGATGGAATAGCCATATATGTTGGGCTTTCCATCTGCGAATGTACAAGTGCCTAAAGACAGTTGTATATTCGCAGATGGAAAAGCCCATCTGCAATTTTCAGTATCTATTTGCGATTTTATGCAGAATTTCCTATATAAGGTTTTTTTTTCTTCATTTTTCACTCTTCATTACAGAAAAGCTTTCTCTCGGGGATTCTTTTTGACGATTTTTTTGAAGAAAATGAAGTATTATTTCAACAATACCGCAAATATGGTTAGATTTTAACTCTTTTAATGTTTTAATTAACATTTATTTAGTATATGTCTTTATTATTTTATTATTTATTGTATTAGTTAGTGTAAAAAAATGAAATTATATTGTTTGTGATAGGGTGATTTTGTTGTATTTGATAGTTTTAATATTTGTTATTAGTAAACTTGAAGTTTAAATGTTATTTTGTTAGTGGTTATATGAATGTACAAGTAGAGACTGAGTAAAGTGTGCATCGGACGGTTGTACATTTAATAAAATTGTTAGAATATGCTCATTTTTTTAAGTTATTAGTTAAATAAATTGTTAGAATAATATTTACAAAATGTTTTGGTTAGTGGTTAAGGTGATAAATTGATATAACATGGTTATAATATGTTATTTGTCGTTTGTAAAGTTGTTGTATAACTTGAAAAGGTGTATATTTTTATCGTGTAATTGTTTTTATAAATTGAAAAATTATTAAATTACAGTATGTGTATAATAGTCGTTTGTATATATATTTGTAGTATAAGTTGAAAATTTGTATATATTTGTTTTTGAAGTATAAAAAATTTTATAGTATCGTTAGAAAATTTTATAATATGTGTACAATAGTGATATTAGTAGATAAGATTTTATAGTATCTTCAGAAAATGTTATTTTATATAATATGAAAGTTAAAAATTATTTGTATATTTGTCGTATAACTTGGAAAATTGTTAATTTAGTTGTTGTTTTATTTGAAAAATTGTTTGTTTATATGATTAGAACATATTATTTTATATAATTAGAAAGAGAAATATTGTTTGTATATTTATCGTATAACTTGGAAAATTGTTTATATATTTGGCGTTTAAGTTGAAAATTGTTATAGTATGTGTATATTATTGTTTTTTATTGTAAATATATAAATTATTTATTAAATATTTGTATTTGCATTGTTTATTATTGTTTATGTTATTATTGCACTAAATAATCATATATTTTAAAACCAAATATTTGTTTAGTTCTCTAATATGTTTTTGTGTTTTGTGTAGCATGATTTTAATAATATCAATGTGAAAGCAATTGTAAACTTAAATGGCTCGGGGTGTAATATATGGGAAGTATTTGAAGTGTTAGATGATATCAGGTGTGCATATTTAGAGATACCGTATTTGGTTATTTGTTGGACGTCCCTCGTTTACAAGTAGACAAATTGTTGTTCCACAAAATGTTCTTTAATCAGATCCGGTCGGACGTTGTTTTATCTCCAGATGGAATAAAACGGTTATATTTTAGAGTAGGCGATACGAAAATGGTATATGAGCCGGAAGAGTTTTGTTTGATAACCGGCTTCAATTTTGGGGAGTATCCACAAAAACATTGGGAAAAAAGTGTCAGAAAAAATAGTAACTGGTAAAAAAAGATGTTTATTGCGTGATCGTTTATTTCTGAACTATAAATAGTTCGGTGAAATCGGCGACCTGAAAAGTTTTATTTTAAATCAACCATTCTTAGAAGTTGACAACACCGATGCAGTTAGAGTATGTTTGATATACATTTTGTGTGAATATTTATTTGGGAAAAGAAATAAATGATCGGGTGCCACAAATTGTTTTTTTTTTTTTTTTGCTGAGAATTTGGATGTCTGGAATAAGCATTTTTCGTTTACGTTGAAAGTTTTATATTATTAATGTTAATTTATATTATAACTATTTTTTGTTGTTACTTTCCCTTGGGGTAGCTATCTATGGGATTTTATGTATGATGACCTTGAGGATACATGGAACAAGATAACTAAATATTTATCACTTCCTAAGCGTCATTAAACTTTAAAATACCCCGTCTCAAGATTTACGGCTCCAATAAGAGTATAAAAATTTACTTATATTTAAATTGTTTTATTGTTATGTTTTTTATTTTAATTTGAACTTTTAATTGTAGATATGGATATATGAGATGCTTCCGGCTGTTCGTGCATATGGATTTGTATTGAGAAAAAATAGAGACATGCCTCGGATGAAACGATAGAGTGGGACAAAAAAATTGAAATGGGTTGATGTGAACAAGATTTTTTTCAAAGATATAGATTTATAAATATTTTATTATTATTAATAAACTTCATTATTATACTTTTATCTGCATTTTTAATATGTTAAATTTTTTAGAAGGGACAACAACCAAGACAAAACATGTTACCTAGTGATGGTAAGATGACATCTTGTTATTATATGTCATTTCAAAAGTATGTATATGGTGAACGGAAATCAGTTCCATCCCCAGTACGGGACCATTTTAGGAGACAAAATGAATTTTCGTCTAGTATGTCGTCCAGTGGTCGCTCTCATGGTAGAGGTAGGGGCAGTGGGAAACACAATCTAGACCAGGTGTTGAGATGACTACATGCACTGAAACAGCATGTGTTTACGAACCGAGAACCTCGAGAGGTTTTTCTTGAAGAAGTAAATAATGAAGAATTTTGTAATGACATCAGTTTTGAGGAGTATGCAGTATTCCAAACAAAATTTGATGAACAGGTTAGTTACACACTACATTTTTTTTAATTTTATTAACATATATGAATATTTGTATTTATATTTTATATTTGAAAATGTAGGTTGTACAAGATGAAGTGGTGAATAAAAATAATACAACTGAAAATATTTTTGGTGATAATGAAGACGATAAGGTTGTTATAGATATTATCTTTACGATTTTAATAATTAATTTTTTTATGTGTCTTTCGTTAACAAGTATAATGTTTTATTTTTAATATAGGAGTTGGAGGAGAGGAATGACAATGTAGGGAACAAATTTGATGATGATGTGTTTGATGTAAATGATTATAATGAAGCTAAAGAGGTTCTTATACTTACATTTATTTTAATTTTGTTTTTAGTAGATTGAAACATTTTTTTAATTAGAGATTATTGCTTATTAAATTAGGTGTTGGACGAAGATAAAGTAATAATTACGGGAAATGTAGATTATTATGATGATTATGGTGTTGATAGCAAAGAAGTTACACCCAATAAACCGAGGACTCGAAAACCATCACCGTATTTGTGCCCTCCTTACACCGTGGTATTCGTTTAATTTATAAACTTATAATTTTATGTTTATGCGAATTATCTAAAAGATAGAGATTTAAACATTTGAATATTGTTTTTAGTTGCACACAACACCGAAGCAAAAAAGAAGGTTGATATCAAATCAACAAGCCTCGTTCCTCCTCAGCTTTTGTTGTAGCTCACGAGTTCTTCGTGTTGTGCCTGCAACCTTACGTAGCAGGCGGTGAGGTTGTCATCCACAATTATTTATTTCATTCATATGATGTCCAGC
Source organism: Lactuca saligna (assembly GCF_052625555.1). Lineage (NCBI taxonomy): Eukaryota > Viridiplantae > Streptophyta > Magnoliopsida > Asterales > Asteraceae > Lactuca > Lactuca saligna. The sequence goes on along the minus strand of NC_136423.1, from coordinate 82,690,332 downwards.
ATCGTTTGTTTGATTTCGTGTTAGATAGAGATTTTTGGAGCTCCTTGTTTGGGCATACACATGACGGATGGTTGTAGTCATCAGTAAAATAATTGTTAATTTATTATTTTAAAAGTAATTTGTTTTTTAGTCAATAACAAAAGTATCATAATTTTGTGCAGCATATAACAATTTGGTATAGACTATTGATGGAGAGACGTTTTGAGGGTGACCGACATACGACAATGCCGCCAAATTTTTTTTGTTTGCCATGCTTTGGAAGAAGGGCAGGATTAGAGGGCGTTTATGGCTAGAATTGCTGCGTACCCCAACTTTATGGTTGCTTGGTGAGATGTCGATACGGTAAACTTAATTTTTTATATTGAAAATATTATCGTTATTGTCATTATATTTTTGTATTGTGATATAAAAAACATAATTTTATTTTCTGATCCTTATACAGTTCCTATTACCGATTCATTAATCCCCTAATCACTGGCTATTTGGGGAACTACGATTGGCGTCAATGGAAGTCCATATTTATGACAGTCTCGGTAGAGTGGCTTATGAAAAATTCAAAACTGATGGAACCGTTACCAAATTTGAATCTCGGGTGGCAAATTATTTGGACAAGATTAACTATTGGGCCCGAAGGAACATCCCAAGGATTCCATTGAATATGCAAATCATTTATGAAGAAAATGTTCCCCAACAAAGTAGTAAATTAGAAGATTGCAGTGTTTTTGTTTGTAGATTTATGGAGCAATTAGTTTCAGGTCAACCAATACATGAACTTATTGACCCAAAGAACACAGCTTTAGAGTTTCGCCAACGGATGGCAAAAATTTATTAGGGGTCGAGTCTTGGTCTTATGTAGTTGGATTATATTTTTTATATGTAAATTAATGTTGGATTTGATTATTAGTTTATTTTTATTTTTAAGGTTACAACAATTACAACAACTTAATGACCTACTAATAACTTATCAATACTTACAACATAAGAGCTACAACAACATTTGTTTTAACGTTACAAGTACACCATTCTAAACATAATAGCAAATACAACAATTTATTGACCTAACAACTTCAAAACTATGAAAACAATATTAAAAAGCTTACAACTTGTAAACAAGAACTGCCAAGAACAACACTCAACTACAAACCAACGTTGTCTTTAACTTCTTATTTTCTTATTGAAAGAGCTTATTAGAGTTAGCTACTTTAGCTATTACCATAGATTATTGGTCCTTCTCTTCATCAACCCAACTGATAAATCCGCATTTTGGTCCCTGTAAATTTAAACATTCATAGTAAGAATTGTTGCCATGTAAACACGAAGGTTTAAATATGAATGACGTTAAGAACATGATACCAAATATGGGCAAGCATAAAACAATCTTCCTGGGTTTTCAGCTGTACCCGAAATCCTAATGATATGTTGACCTCCGCAATTGCAGTATGCCATTAGCGTTATTTTTCTATTAAATAGGAGTTACTTTCTCAGATAAATTTCTCATAATGACTTTACACCCATTTATAGAAGAAATTATATTATAGGCAATTATGTTTGATTATGAAATGAACTTGTTTGACTATGAATTCAAAATTTTGAACTATGAATTGCAGACAAGAACATTGTCTTGTCTTGTCTTGTCTTGTCTTGTCTTGTCGATATATGATTTTTTACTATGAAATGAATTGGTTTGACTATGAATTGAAAAAGTTGAACTATGAAATGCAGACAAGTACTTTGTCTTGTCTTGTCTTGTCGGTCAGTGATTTTTTACTATGAAATGAACTGGTTTGACTATGAATTTAAAAAGTTGAACTATGAAGTATGAACTGTAGAGAAACACTAATTTCAATATAATTATAATTGCATTTGTGTGATGATTGTAAAACACTCTCATTGGTTGTGAAAATGAGTACTTACACCGAAAAAAGCTTTTCTCAGCTACCAGTATTCTTGCATAATCTTCAAAGAACAAATCCTAATACCTTCACAGCCATGAAGAAAACGGATACCAACCGCTTTCAATTCTGTTTTGTGGATTTAGGTTGCGTGGTATAACATATTTCTTTTATTGAGTTATATAATATTTCATGGTAATGTATATCGATTACTATTGACTTATCATTAATATATGTTTGTTTTTTTATGCAGATTTGTACCTTCCTCAGGTGCATGATACCGTTAGTATATGTGGGTTATTGTAGCACCTGGTTCCCGGTACGTACTCCTTGCTAATTATTTTCTTAAAATAATATATATTTTGTCTTGGACTCGGCGAGTTGATGGGCCAACTCGCTGAGTAGGAGTGGGACAAGGTACGGGGGATGGACTTTGGACTCGACGAGTAGGCCCTGGTTGGGCAAAAACCCTAATCCGGGTTTTTGCACCCTATTTAAACACTCTATCTTGGCCTCCTTTGTCCCTAACACTTCCAGAGAGCATTAGAGTGAGACCCTAGCCCCCATATTGTTCTTAAGAGAGTTTGTGGCCTTGTGAAGGAGGTTGGAGCTTAGAAGAAGAAAGAGGTGGTTGAAGAAGTGCATGGAAAAGAGTAGATCCGAACTCTACTCAGGAAGAAGCTTCCATTCAGGTAGAAAAGTCTCTACCTTGATCTTTAGATCATTAGTTACCATTTTTGTCCCAAATGGGTGGTTTTCAAGCCTTAAAACACCAAACTCCATGTGTGGTGCTTAATGATCCGAAAGGACTTCTGATCTTGACTTATTAGATAAATTAGTAGCATAAAGTTCCTGTGGTTGAAGTGATTGAGGTCCCCATTGAGTCTATGACCCCTTAAAGAGTTTGGTTTTGACCTTTTGAGCTTATAGGGCCATGCATGCACGTAAAGTTTGCAACTTTACATGATAAGCATCCTCAAGGAACATGGATCTATGGTTTTGTAGCGTTACATGTCTCAGATTTGGCCAATATGGAAATGGGTCATAGGGACTCGGCGAGTCCTAAGGAGGAACTCGGCGAGTTCCATGAAGATGTCCTTAGACTCGGCGATTTGGATGAACAACTCGGCGAGTCCTATGAAGATTGCCCGGAACTCGGCGAGTTGTTCTTCAAACTCGGCGAGTTGGGTCACGAGTCAGTTCAATCGTCCCAGGTCATGAGTTAAGAGTGATTCAGTGAGTGGGAAGAAGGACTGGTTGAGTAGGACCAGGTTATTAGGAAAAGGACTCTGCGAGTCCATGCCATGACTCGGTGAGTCCAGTCAAATTGGACATTCACTTTGACCAAGGAGTTGACCTTGGGCCAAGGGAGGGTCAGTCTTTTGACCTAAGGGTATTTATGGGTGTCTAACCTATGTTTATGGTTTATAGCCGGAGGATTTGCGATCCAGCAGTTAGACGCTCAGCAAGCAGACTTCAGTAGCTACTTTCGAGGTGAGTTACCTTCCAGTAGTAGTGGGTCTAAGGCCACAATGCCGGCCCACCAGTAGGAGACGTATGATAGATGATTTCTTTGTGATGTCATCTAGGTTTGCTACTACCTGATATGTTATATGCTAGCATGATATGTTGTATGTGATAGTAGTAAGGTTCGGTTGTTAGGACCGAAGGTTAGTCAGACACCCTAGACACGTCTAACAGTATGTGATTATATGTTGCATGCTGGCTTGTTATGTTATATATGATAGAGGTCGTAGGAGGGGACCAGTCCCCGAGTTCGGTTGATAGGATCGAAGGGTAGTTCAGGCACCCCAGATATGTCTGATAATATGTTATGTTATGATATATGTGATAATAGCAGTAGTAGGTGAAATAGTCCCCAAGGTTCGGTCGTTAGGACCGAAGGGTAGTCAGCACCCCGGAATGGCTTGACATGGGCAGTCAGCACCCCAGAATGGCTTCACACGGGTAGGTCGGGCACCCCAGAAATGCCTGGCAATATGTATGATATGTGAATTGTATGGTATGTGGTATGATGGGGGAACTCACTAAGCTTCGTGCTTACAGTTTTCAGTTTTGGTTTCAGGTACCTCTTCTTCGAAGGGGAAGGAGTTGGCGCGGTAGCAGCACATCACTCACACGCTTTGTATTCCGCACTATGAGATCTTCCTAGGATTTGTACTCTGATTTTATTATGTTTTTTTAAACTGGTTTCCAAACACGCACATCTTTTATGAAATGATATGATCGGTGAATGTTTTACTCTAACGTTTTGCTAAGTATGTGTATTTAAAAATGAAATTTTTGGCTCGTATTTTCGAGATGTTAAAGTTATTTACCTCTAATTGGCAACTATCTGACAACAATGTACTTCGCAGTGGCTTTGGATGGAAACCATGAACCTCTACTCGTAGCACTTGGTTTGGGGATCTTAGAGTGTGAAGAATCGTGGAGATGGTTCATGATGAAGTTAAAGAGTGTTTAGGTGAGGATACAGAGGTTGGTTTCATAAGCAACCGATGTGATAAAATAGACTTTGTTCTTCATAGTGTCTACCTAGATTCGTATAATGGATATTGTCCTAAAGATATAGCCAGAAAAATACGAGATTATGTTGGACATAATGATACGGAAGTCAAAATGTTTTTTTGGAAGTCATACAATGCATATAGTGTTCATGATTTTTATTTGTGTCTGGAAAGGTTGCAAAATGCCTGTAGGGAACCACCTTTTTGCACCTTGCTTAGGAGTCTAATTTTCTGGTATAACGGTATAGAAATTTCTAAATGGACACGAGCATTTTTCCAAAAAGTACGTTACAATGTTAAATCGATTGATGTCCCTGAAATGTTGAAAATTCTATCCACACCCACACGAGAGTTTCCTATAACAACGATAATTGAGTTAATCAATACGTCGATACAAACAACGTATGCTGAACGGGTTTAAGTGGTAGGTAACTTTATACTAATATTTTGTTTTTCATTGTATTATTATTTTAAAATTAACAAATATTGCAGAGAGATTGTCTGGTTGGGAAAATAAGTGTTGGGTGTATGGTGTTGCGTCTTGGGCTCGACTCTTAGCTCTGTTTTGTATCCGGATTGGGCCTGTCCATCCGTGATTTATTTGTTAGGGTATGAGTATTTATAGATGCTTGCATGCATCTTAGTACGTAAGATTTGTAGAGATAATTTAATAACATTCATTGTTCTTATCGATTGTAAACCCTAAAGCCTCTACAACGGAAGTTCTTTGTCGAGCTCTCCTGAGGCTTGAATCATTTGAATCATTAAGCATACTGTTGATTCCATCTCTTGTTTGTTACTTTGTTTGAATCGTTTTGCCAAACCTGTGTAAGATCTAAACGATCTAAGAGATTTATATCTCAACAATTGGTACCAGAGCAGGAGGTTGTGTAATTCATACACATCTCTTCTGTGAAAGAAGTGATTAGGGTTTATTCCACATTAACTGATATTTATTGAGTCGTCACTCCATAATTGATGTATCTCATTATTTATTCGTTTTGCCCTAATATTACATATTACAAGTCTGATCTAGCAACAGGTTAAAGGATCAAGCATGGACGATTCTCAATCCAATCCTATCAACATCTCAAACAGTATTGGATCAACAACAAAGATTTCAATTCTTTACACTCAAGATTACGAGGTTTGGGCGCATCATTTCGAAGACTACGTCATTGGATATGAAGATAATGGGTATCTAATATGGGAAGCCATTGTGTCTGGACCATTTGCTCATTCAAGAACATATAGAATTATTAAAACTCAAAAGGAGTATAATGATTTGTTAAAAGATGTGAAAGACGTCCCCCAAGATGAAAAGGAGAAGTTTCAGTGCAGCATCAAAGCATTGAGACTGATTCGATTCGCTCTTCAGTCTGACACATTTAGATTGGTGAGTTCCTGCATTACTGCTAAAGAAATCTGGGATCGGGTGCGAGAGCTGTATTCCACAGATGAAAATTTGGAGCACTCAATTCAGACCTTGCTTTTGTCTGAGTTTGGATAATTCAAGCAAAATGCTGATGAGTCTGTTACACAGACGTTTGATTGCTTCAATCATCTTCTCAGCAAGATGATCAAACATGATATCGAAAGGAAGCTTATTGAACAGAAGGTCACTTTTCTGAATGGCTTAAGATCCGAATGGAGAGCTGTTGTGTCTACAGTTAAAGCACACGAGCAGTTCAAATCATATTCGCTGGCAACACTGGTAGGAATTCTGAAATCCCAAGAAAAAATAGTGATGCAAGAGAAAAGTGTGGTCTCAAACTTGGGGTCCTTGGCCCTCCTATCTAAAAGTAAGAGTGCAGTAGAAGACGAAGATTTGAACCTGGAGGACTACGATCTAACTTCAGAAGATTATGGTATGATGGTGTCCAATCCCAAAAGGTTCATCAAGAAGAAGTTTCCTACCAATAAGAACCGAAATTAGCAGGGAAGCTACAGTTCTGAAAAAGTAAGGGAGGAGTCGAAGACTGAAGAACCAAAGAAAGAGGTGAAGGTTGAAGCGGATTCTGGTGTCAGCTGTTATTACTGTGGAGGAAAGAATCATTACCCCAAAGATTGTGTTTTGAAGAAAATGACTGAGAAAGATGAGGAGAAAGATGAAGAGGCAATCCTTATGAAAAAGTTGGAAGAGATTAAAAGGAAGAAAGTTGCTACTAATCCTTCTATGAATTCTATTATTGTACAGGGTTCAACAGAGGATGACGAGTTCGGTGGCATACAGGTGTGGTCGACTAACTCAGAAGATGATGAGGTGAGAAAGCCTTCCCACGGAAAGGGTTATGTCGCAAGAGGTGGTGAAAGCAGTGGAAAGTGTCTGATGGTGACTGACGTATCTCACATGAGGGGATATAATACTGATGGTGGAAATGAAGACGCCAAGGCGCGAGAGGACTTATGCTTCACAGCAAAACCTCTCAGTGTGCAGATTAGTGAACTTGATGAACTTATCAAGAAGGTACAATCTCTTTTTCTTTCGTTCAAAATTCCACAGAAATCATATGAAAAGGAATTAAATAACTTGAATTCAAGAATCTCAAATCTAGATAGTTGTCTAACTCAAACACAGGTCACAAATTCTAATCTGACTGACCAAATAAGCAGGGTGTCATCCAAGAGTGAGGAGCGAAGGATGTGGATTGAGCATAACGAGTTGGAGATCATTAAGATTAGAGATGAAAACATTTATTTGCAAAGAGACAATTTGAAATTGTTAAAACAAAGGAATGTTTTTTGTTTAATCGCTAAAAGGCTTTATGCTAACATTACTCAATTGCATCTGAATTGTGAAATAGGGCAGAAGATACATCGCATGATTTTACCCTTCCTTGAGTTTAAGGAGGATGAAATCGATGCAGAAGCATACAACTGTGAAAGTGTTGTATCTTCCGATGATGTGAATCCTACTTATATGTATGGTCTAGACAAAATAGAATCTTTTATAAAGTCCAAAGACCATAAGGACATGCTTAAAGATCTTCTGGATGAAAATGATAAGCTGAAAATCAAGACCGCAACCATACAAAAATTCGACTCATTGAGCGCCAACTTAAGTTGAGAAAACAAAATCGATGTTGAAAACGCATCTGAACTTAATGAGGACGATGATATGAGTGAAATTTCTGTAGCGGATGAAGTCGAATGTTCGGAATTTGTCAAGAGCGAACCTGCAAACCACAAAAAACTGATTTCTGAAAATTCAGTAGAATTTGCTCGCTTGTCCAAATCTAAGTCCCTAATCCTTAAAGAAAAAGATGTTGTGTTTCAGAAGGTTAGAACTACTCCAAATCAGGTATATAAAGTCACAGGAGTAACCGAACATCAAACTGCTGAACTCACTGCCATGGTGAATGAAGATAATGCAGATGGCTGTGATGGGTTTTTCTGGTCAGCTCCTATAGACAATGCAGACAAAACAGTTGGTCTGTCAGATCGAACGTCCTGGAAAACCAAAGGAAGATATGTACCAGAGCCACTGAATAAGCCTGACAACTTTGGCGTACCAAGTACAAGTGGCACAAAAGAAATACCTGTAGAAGAAGTCACCTCCACAAGTGAAACCCCATCTATGAAGAGTGAACCAGCTGCCAAGAAGCTGAAACAAAAAGCTAATATCCATAGACAACCGAAACAGGTGAAAAATCAAAAGCAGCAGAGAAACCTGAGATACAAAAAGAATCTCTCAGAGCAAAAGCAGCTTTGGTGCTCTCAAAATGCTCACTTCTCGTATCCTAATAAAGATTCAAAGTCAGGGAAAAAGACTTTCGGGCCACATGAAGAACAGAACCGAAAGGAGAGGTTTGGTCCCGAGAGCAACAGCAACCGAAAGGATAGGTTCGGTCCGACCAACAATACTCAAAAATCCAACTTCGGCTCATCAGCAAGTAGCTACCAAAGGTCCAGGTTTGGTCCCTCTAATGACCATAAACAAAAGGATCATTTTGAACCACAAGTCAGGAAAAATTCCCATTCTAAGTTCTCTTTTTCTAATTCTTCTCATTCTCAATTCTCTTCTAAACCTAATTATGTTCCTGCACAAAATTCAAAATCATCAACAAACTTAAAAGGAAAGTCGAAGATTTCTTCAGTCAAGGAAGACTGAAAGCAGAATAATGCCCAAAAACCAGAATCTGAAACCAAAATGGCTATAGCTAACTCTAACAAAATCAAAGTGTTTACTATTAAGAGAAAAGATGAAACAACCTTAGTAAAACGAACATATCTTGTTGATGTTTCTATTACTATTCCTGTTCCTGTGAAAGGCTCATGTGAACCCAAGAAACTTTGGGTTCCTAAATCTGCTTAATTTTTGCAGGTTATTAGTGACGAGCAGTTTGACGAAGAATGGTACATTGACAGTGGCTGCTCACGTCACATGACGGGAAGAAAGGAAGAGCTAAGGGAGTTTTGATCTCTTCAAAATGGTGGCAATGTCAAGTTCAGTAACAGCTCCTATGGAACGATAAAGGGTTATCGGATGATTACTAATGGAGACTTCAAAATAAGAAAGGTGGCGTACGTTGAAGGGTTGCAGCATAATCTCATCAGTGTATCTCAATTGGTGGGAGGAACCGATCTTAAAGTTTCTTTCGACGACGAAGGTTTAGAGATTATAGAGAAGAAATCCAACAAGGTCATTCTCAAATCAGACCGAAAAGGCAAAATGTTTCCTCTAAATCTCAAACCAATCAAAGGAAATCCAGCTATATGTCTTTTGTCCAAAGCTCATTCTGACGAAAGCTGGTTGTGGCACCGAAGGCTCTCACGTCTCAACTTCAAAGACATCAACAAGCTTGTCACTGGAGGTCATGTTCGGGGTCTTCCATTACTCAAGTTTGATCAAGAACACTTGTGCGCTGCATGCGAAATGGGGAAACAATGTCGTCAAAGTCACCCATCAATTATAAGCAAAAAAGTTGTTGAACCACTTGAGTTGCTTCACATCAACTTGTGTGGTCCATCATCAATCGAAAGCATTGGCGGTAGCAAGTATATTCTTGTTATTGTTGATGATTTCTCACATTTTACATGGGTGTTCTTTCTGAAGCACAAATCTGAGGCCACTCCTAAGCTAAAGACGTTTATCAAGCAGGTTGAAGTGCAACTGAGAAAAGTCGTTCGAAACATTAGGAGCGACAATGGACTGGAGTTCAAGAACAAAGAATTTGAAGACTTTTTGGCAGAAAAAGGAACCAGTCACAACTTCTTAGCTCCTTACACGCCTCAACAGAACGGTATTGTCGAAATGAGAAACCGATCCTTATGTGAGGTGGCCCGAACTATGCTAAGTTTCGCTTCTCTTCCCTTATATTTTTGTGCTGATGTTATTGCTGCAGTATGCTTTACGCAGAATAGGTCTTATCTCAACAAGCATACTCCTTATGAGATCATCAATAACAGGAAGTCAAACGTAAAATTCTTTCATGTGTTTGGTTCACGATGCTTCATATTCAACTCCAAAGAACATCGTAACAAGTTTGATGTTAAAGCAGACGAAGGAATTTTTTTGGGACATTCTCTCACTTCAAAAGTTTATCGGGTTTTAAACAAGCGTTCTAGAAAGATTGAAGAAACCTATTATGTGACTTTCGATGACAGCTACGTCAAGAAGCTAAAGACTATTGAAGGAGCAATTGGAGAGATTTTCTCTCAAACAGGTCAAGTCACAGCCACGATTGCCAGTTTATTTGATCAGTTTGTGGACTTATTCGATGAACCTGAGAAAGTCACTCTCTCGGAAGCCAAGGCGGCAGACAACAAAATGGGTGACGGAGAGCATGTTCCAAATGAACCTCCTCAGCACGACGCTTCAGTTGAGGGGGAGAATCTATTCTCTTCAAATCAACCGAACACACACTTTCAGGTGGAGAACTCTATCCCGGCAGCACCCGAAAGTCTTGCATCACCCGAAAGTCCTGCATCACCCGACGGTCCTGCATCACCCGAAGGTCATGTAGCACCCAAATGTCCAGCCACACCCGAAAGTCCAGAAGCACCAGAAAGTCCAGCTACACCTAAGAGTTTTGTTGCACCTGAAGGTCCTGAACCAACCTGAAAAACCAAATGATTCATCATCAGTTGAGGGGGAGAATTCTGATATGTTCTATGATGACAATAGTCAATCTGAATTGGAAGAAATGATCAACGCTGAATTGGATCCATCCTATGATCCAAACTATCCTCCCCTCATTAAATGGACCAGAGATCATCCTGTATCTCAGATAGTGGGTAATGTATCTGAAAAGGTTCTGACCCGATCCCAAGTGAAGGCAAAGCAAGCCTCTCTATTCTCCAAAGTAGAGTTATGCATGTATAATTATTTTGTGTCCAAAGTTGAGCTGAAGACAGTCAATACGGCTCTTGATCATTCTGATTGGGTTCAGGCTTGCAAGATGAACTCAATGAGTTTGAACGCAACAAGGTTTGGCGCCTTATTCCAACACCTAAGGATGCCTCAGTCGTTGGTCTCAAATGGGTATTCAGAAACAAAATGGACAAGGAAGGTAATGTAATTCGAAATAAAGTTCGTCTTGTGGTGAAAGGATACTGCCAGGAAGAAGGAATTGATTACAAAGAAACTTTTGCTCCGGTAGCAAGGCTGGAATCTATTAGAATATTTCTTGCCTACGCTGCACACAAGAACTTCAAGGTCTTCCAAATGGATGTAAAATGCGCCTTTATGAATGGAGAACTAGAAGAAACGGTTTACGTGGAGCAACCTCCTGGTTTTGTGAACGAAAAGCATCCTAATCACTGCTATATCTTGGATAAAGCAGTTTATGGTTTGAAACAAGCTCCTAGGGCATGGTATGAAACTTTAACTAAATTTTTAAAGATGTCTAAATTCAAACAAGGCACAGTTGACCCAACCTTCTTTCGAAAGAAGGAAGATAACCGCCTTATGATAGTTCAAATCTATGGCGATGATATCATCTTTGGCTCAACGAATCCTAGCTTAACAGCTGAATTCAGAAAGCTGATGGAGACTAAATTTGAAATGAGCTCAATGGGTCCGATTAATTTTTTCCTTGGTTTAAACATTAGACAGGGACCCGAAGGCATCTTTATCAATTAGGAAGCATACACCAAGACTCTTCTTGCTAAATTCGGCATGATGGGAGATTCAAAAGTAAAAGTTCCAATAGCGTTTGGCACCAAGCTCACACCATCCTTGGATAAACCGACAGTCGATATAACGTTATACCACCAGATGATTGGATCCTTGATGTATCTCACAGCTAGCAGGCCCGATATAATGTTTTTTGTGTGTTATTGTGCCAGGTTTCAAGCGAATCCTCATGAACCACACATGCTAGCAGTGAAGAATATACTCTGGTATTTGAAGCAAACCACCTCTCTCGGTCTCTGGTATCCATCAAACTTAGGTTTCTTTGTTCAAGCCGACTCAGATGCAGACCTTGGAGCATGTGGTTTAGACAGGAAAAGCACTACAGGAGGATGTCAATTCCTCGACGGGAAGTTGGTGAGCTGGCAATCTAAGAAACAAACATGTGTTTCACTATCTATAGCCGAAGCATAATACATTGCAACTGCCTCTTGCACATCTCAAGTGATTTGGATCCAAAGCCAACTCCGTGACTATGGACTCAATATGAAAAAGATCCCACTATATTGTGACTCAGAAAGTGGAATTAGGATCTGTCATAACCCAGTGCAACATTCCAAAACCAAACATATTGCACTAAGGTATCACTTCATTAAAGGTCACATTGAAGACGGAAATGTAGAGATTCATTTTGTACGCACTACTGATCAACTGGCCGATATCTTCACCAAAGCCCTACCTGAATGAAGTTTCAATAAAATTCTGCAAGGTCTAGGCATGATGGAATCGGAGTCAGTTCCAAAAACACCATCTTAAAACTAAAAGTTAGAAGCGAAATGAACCGAACGCTCGGTCTATTTCGGGTTCGGTTCACATGGGAACCAAAATGAACCGAACGCTCGGTCTATTTCGGGTTCGGTCCTATTCTCTTGTCTTCGCTTATCACTAAAAGGTAGTTTTTTTGGTTGTAAACTTTTTGTATCCTTTCTTCTCAATTACATCTCTCTTATTTTCCAAAACTTTTTCTTTTTCAAATTCAATTTTTTTGCAACCGAAATAGACCGAACGCTCGGGTTCGGTTCCAAAATTTTTTTTATTAGTTTTTTATTTTTCTTTCTTTAAATCAAATATTCCAATTTTTTTATTATTATGATTATTATTATTATTATTATTATTATTATTTTTCTTCGTTAACTTTCATGTGTGGATCTTTATGGGGAAATTCTGGTTATCACATTTTTATTAGTTAAGTGTCCCTAGAAGCATGCTGTTGTATGTGTCCAAAGCCTTACTTGATTCTGAATAATAGCCTTACTGACTTGGTATATACAAACCTTATCTTCCCAATTAGGCTTTTATATTTATCTAATCATGAGCTACCTTACTCTCTTCTCACATGAGATCAGAGTTATCTGCTTGGTCCTTATTTTAACAGCAGAGGTACTTTGGTTTCTTTACACCATCTCCAATACTTTTCTCCATCCTATTCACTTCATAAACGTAACCCTTGAGAATCTCAGAAATTACCACTGAGGTTTATGGTTATACAATTTCTGTGTTCATGATCTTAGCTTCGTGCCACTACGTGCTAAGTGAAAACCACAATTCAATACCTACCATGAATTGACGGTAAATCATTACATTTGTAGTTGTATCATGAAATCTCTTTCTTTTGTGTGATTCTTATGAAATTGTTACTAACCATGACATTTCTTCCCATAGAATCCAGTTTTAATATTTTGAGAATTCACAAACAAACATTTCCAACAAGTCACCACAAATACATCCCAACCTACTTGTTCAACAGACCACATTGGTCTCACAAGTACTTCAGTCGATTTCTGTCTTATGTCAAGATCAGGAATTATGCACTGAAGTGAAAGACACCCAAATTAGCCTAATTAAAAGAAGCCTTTAAACACTTCTCAGTAAGTGTCTAATCGTAATTCAACGGGAAACCAAGCAAACACTTTAAGGTCTCTCTTGACTTTGAAGAAAGAGATTCGTGCTCGGGATCCATTGTTTCGTGTCTTCATTGACATCACATATTCCCTCATAGATATTGTTTTCTCTCTTTATCTTTTAACATTCTATGCACGCAAATCTTTTGATTTTCCAAAGTCTGGTTCGGTTCAATACATGCTATTTACTCTTGTATAACTTTGGGTCTCAAAGAAATTCTTAATCAACGACTGACGTGGCTCTTCTAATATCTTTGATTCTATCTCAAGATAACGGATATGTTAAAAGATATGATGATGACTCAGCCGGAAGGTCAACAGTTTAAAAGGTGATATGATGGAAAGGCGCGTTTGACGGCACAGTATTTCTCTCTTATGCGTAATCATCGGGGTTGATAACAGTCACAAATCAGTCTATTCAGGGAACATTTCACATTTTGAGAGGATTTGGGGGTTGATTCTTCTCTCTCCTCTACCGGGTATAAAGGGATCATTCCAAAATCACTTTACCACTTTACAGCAATCCAAAATCAGAAAGCAACCTAAGCCGATTTATTCTTTACTGTTCATCTTCTTCAACCCGACATTCAACAATGGCGGATTCTTCGTCTGTTCACGAAACTTCTTCTCGCACCAACATTCTCCCTATTCGACCTCAACAAAGCCTGGTGATTGACCTAAACCCTCTTGTCTATGATCATTACATGTATCCCATCGTGGAGTGTCTCAAATACTCTCCACTGGTTATCGCCTTGTCGAAGGTGGAAATCGTACCCATGGAATGTCTTTCCCAGGTATTCTCCACTGCTCATTATGACAAATCAGTGGATAGAATCTAGTTCGACATTCTTTCCAACAAGACCTCCATATCCAAGCAACGTTTTTGCTGGCTTCTAGGGTTTGAACCTGATGAATCACGGCTTAACCCTGACGCAATCTCTATGGGACAGTTATTCTCAATGTTCTACAAAATGGGCTACACAGAAATCCTCACTATTATAACGAAGTTTAAAAAGTCGTGTATTCCTCCTCAATGGAACGACTTCTTCACCCTTCTATTCAAGGGATTATCTGAGAGAAATACTGGTTCTGATGGGGCCAGTAAATTATTCATGACCATTCTCTACGGGTTTCACAATGGGATCAACCTAGATTATGGCTCGGCTCTCTGGCAACAGCTTATTCAAAGCCTTGCCTCCTCATCCCGTCATAGTGAAGTATCATATGCCAGATTTTGGATGCTCATCACCAAATGGGCAATGGACAAGCTTCACGTTCCCATTGTTGCCGATTCCCCCTTTCCTCGATCAGTGTCTTCCACACCACCAAGATAATTGTCTCTGATCCCACCAAGTTCTCTTTCATTGGATCCATTCCGGAGTCTATGTGTGCCAGTGTGTCAAAGGCAAGCATTATCATGAAGACCTACAAGGAATTTCGTCCTTCGGGTCCAAGGGAGCTGACTGCAGAGATGGTTCAATCCATCAACGATGCAGATAAACCACCTGCCAGGGGAAAGAAACCATATAAAGGGAAACATAAGCAACAGGCTCAAGGGGTGAAGGGTCCTTCTCCTAAGAAGCGGAAACCCTCAAAGAAAGATCAATCCCCCCCGAAAAGGAAGAAAAACCAGCCAAGGAGGAAACTAATTCTCACTTCTTCCTCAAGCAATTCAGAGGCTGACAAGTCTGACTCTGAGGAATCTGCTCGAGGTGGTTCTCCTCCCTATTCTCCTTCACATGAGGTACCGGTTTCATACAAACCTATTTCTCCTCCTCCTACCACCATCCCTATTTCCATTCCCTCCATAACCTCTTCTATCCCTATACCATCCACTTCTATTCCTATACCACCACCCATTTACACTGAAGCCACCAAACCAACTATCAGTGAGGTTTGACCCAACGTATCTAATACGGTGGATCGAACTTCAGCACCTGAAACCACCTTCACCACAGTGCCATCTTCTATACCTGAACCTACCCCTACCACTGAACCTCCAACTTCACCCTTATCTCTCACTCCCTCAGCCGAAACTGATACATTTTTGGGTGGAGAGAATATGACCTTTGATTCCACATACTACAACCCTTACCGGATCCAAAGCGATGATGATGATGATGCTTCCATCACCAAAAAGCACATCAAAGAACTTTATGAGAAAATTAACAATCTCATCGCTTATTCCTCTTCGTCTCGGTCCCACGTGACAGAGGATGCTATTCAGAAAATGGTGGACGACTTCACAAACAAACACAAAGCTTCCATCACCTCTGCCACTGCTGCCATTGATGCTTCCTCAAAGGCATGCAATGTTGCGACCGAAAAGGTCGAAAAACTATTCAAAGATGCTAACATTTTTATGAAGTCTTTGCAGGGGCTACCGAAACCAATGCAGAGAGGGTCAATTCTGCCATTACGAAGCTGACCACTTTGTTTGCCACTGAAAAGCAGAACTTTGCTAGTCTTCGACGAACTCTTGAAGCAGACCATAAAACCTTCCAATCTAGCATTGACGAGCGTCTCTCCAAACTACAACAAGATATAGCCACATAAAATTCTGTGATGGATGCCCTTGCTAGCAAAACCTCTGAGCTTATAGCCAAGAACCTTCTTCTTTCATAATCAAAGAAGGAGGTTGATACTCTTTTGTTAGAGCGAGCAGTGATTAAGAGTTGTGTTTCGGATGTCCACAGCGCCATTACAAACATCCTTGAAGCGCATGACCCAATTCTCAGCTACTCGGTGAGGCGAACCCTGCATGAGAAGCTGGCTCCTACGCTTGCCATACTTTGTCACATTGAGGGCCTTCCTGAGACTGTGGAGTATCCAAACCAAGGGGGAGAAGATAGCTCAAAGGGAAATAATCAATCTCAACCTCCTCCTATTTCCACTGCTCAAACCAAAGCAACCGAACCACCAACTGGTCATGCATCAGGTTCGGGTGCTAAAGATAAAGGCAAGAAGGTTACTGGTGATAGTGATGTAGATGAAGATAAAGAAACAATTACAGAGATCTTGAAGAAGCAGGCCAGGGAATGTGAACTGAATCTGAACGCTCGAGTCGCTAGGGAGGCCGAGGCAAATGAAAGGATTCATTGTTCTTATCGATTGTAAACCCTAAAGCCTCATCTGCACCCGAGGATTGACCGGGAGTTAATTGATTTCTACCTAAGGAATGCTCAGCCTCAGTATAAAACATGGAGTGCACAATAAATCATCAACGTCCGAGTTCTCAAACCTGCAAAAGATGGCAACTTTATCAATGTTCGATTCAAAATCTTGAGGGGATCAGAGAAAACCAAACATACCATTTCTCTTGCTGATCTTCCCAACTTAAATCCTCATGATTGGATCATTCTTCACAATATCCTCCTCACCAATGAAAAGTAATATGAGCCGATCAATGATCACTTAAAAAGGATGTTGGGCTGCTATGTCATGGAAGTTGCCAAGCTGGATCAAGAAATCGCTAGTGTCCTCAGAAAGAAGCCTACCGTCACCCCAGTAGGTTCTGCTAGTGATTTGAACAAAATGCAGATGGGGAGGATTGACTCGAAGCGAAACTCGGTCACGTTCACAAGAGGAGAAGGCCAGAAGTGTTTGTTTGCCTTAGCAGATAAACATCTTTATTCTACATCTTGTCTGGAGGATGTTCTTGGGATCATCCATCGATGTAGGAAAAACTCTGACAGTGACAAGAAATACTTCAATGATATGATCCAGTGGTATATTCGGTTCATGGTAACTCTTCTCGCCATCATTCCTTGCTTATTCAAAGTTACAAAGAAGGCTGATGCTGCTGGGTCTAGTAAGTTGTAGTTGAGTCTCGCCCCATTTGACGCAAAGGGGGAGATTGTTGGGTGTATGGTGTTGCGTCTTGGGCTCGGATCTTAGCTCTGTTTTGTATCCGGATTGGGCCTGTCCATCTGTGATTTATTTGTTAGGGTTTGAGTATTTATAGATGCTTGCATGCATCTTAGTACGTAAGATTTGTAGAGATAATTTAATAGCATTCATTGTTCTTATCGATTGTAAACCCTAAAGCCTCTACATCGGAAGTTCTTTGTCGAGCTCTGCCGAGGCTTGAATCATTTGAATCATTAAGCATACTATTGATTCCATCTCTTGTTTGTTACTTTGTTTGAATCGTTTTGCCAAGCTTGTGTAAGATCTAAACGATCTAAGATATTTATATCTCAACAATAAGAAATCCTCCACTAAACCTAGGAATCAAATGAAAAATCCTAAACCATCAAAAGCAACCCCAACTGATACACTAAAATTTAAAGAAGATAAAACAAAAATCAAGGTGTATACCATTAAACGAAAAGATCAAACCACTCTTATTAAACGAACTTATTTAGTTGATGCTTATGTAGTTATTCCTTTCTCTGTGAAAAACTCACCAGGACCCAAGAAACTTTGGGTTCCTAAATCTGCTTGAATTTGCAGGTAATCAGTGACGAGCAGTTTGACGACCAATGGTATATAGACAGTGGCTGCTCGCGTCACATGACAGGGAGGAAGGAGGAGCTAAGGGAGTTTTGGTCCCTGAAAGATGGTGGGTCTGTGATGTTTGGAAACAATTCCTATGGAACAATCAAAGGATACGACATGATAACTAATGGAGACTTCTCAATCAGAAAGGTAGCTTACGTAGAGGGATTGCAGCACAATCTCATCAGCGTGTCGCAATTAGTTGTGGGCACAGGTTTGAAGGTATCATTCGATGATGAGGGGTCTGAGATTATGGCAAAACAATCCAAGAAGGTTCTGCTGAAATCTACACGAAAGGGAGAGATGTACCCTCTGAATCTTAACCCAATTCGAGGGACACCAGCTATCTGTCTACTGTCAAAGGCAAACACCGATGAAAGTTGGTTATGGCATCGACATCTATCACACTTAAATTTCAAAGACATCAATAAATTAGTGATTGGTGATCACGTTCGAGGCCTTCCTCTTCTCAAGTTCTATAAGGAGCATTTATGTGCCGCATGTGAGATGGGTAAACAGAGCAGAAGAAGCCACCCTACACGCATCAATACTAAGATAGTGGAAGCACTTGACCTATTACACATTGATTTGTGTGGACCTTCTGCTATAGAGAGTATCAGTGGAAGTAAGTACATTCTTGTCATTGTAGATGATTTTTCATGCTTCACTTGGGTTTTCATTCTTAAACAGAAATCATATGCTACTCCCAAGCTGAAGGCATTCATCAAGCACGTGGAAGTACAATTAAAGCAGATGGTCAGAAACATCAGAAGTGACAATGGTCTGGAATTCAAGAACAAGGATTTTGAGGACTTTCTGGCTAATAAGGGGATAACTCACAAGTTTTCAGCCCCTTATACACCACAACAGAATGGGATTGTTGAAAGAAGAAACCGCTCGCTATGTGAAGCAGCCAGAACCATACTCTCTTACGCTTCCCTACCTTTATACTTCTAGGCTGATGCAATTGTTGCTGCATGCTATACTCAGAATCGGTCCTTTCTCAACAAAAGATTCTCCATAACTCCTTACGAGATCTTAAACAATATGAAACCAAATGTCAAATTTTTCCATATATTCGGTTCAAGGTGCTTTATTTTTAATTCTAAAGAGAACCAAAATAAGTTTGATGTTAAAGCCGATGAAGGCATATTTCTGGGTTACTCTCTGTCATCAAAAGCATACAGGGTGTATCATTCCAGAAAAATTAAAGAGACTTATTATGTCACCTTTGATGACAATTATATGAAGAAAGTTCAAAGGATTGACAGTGCCTCAGGAGACATATTCCCAGAATCTAGACAGGTCTCGGTTCCTATATCCAACCTGTTTGAGGAATACATTCGGCTATTCAATGAACCAGAAAAAACAATTCATTCAGAAGAAACAGCAGCAGATAACAAAATCGATAATCTCAAGAAGGTCATAGACGAAGCTACTAAAGAGATGGAAAGCGAACCATCAAGTCCTAAGTCATAAACAGGCTCTCCAAACAAAGATTCAACATTCCAGGGGGAGAGCTCTACAACTTCAAAGACAACCGAAGTTTCTGTTGAGGGGGAGAATCCAAGTTCATCCCCAACATCCAAAGGTTCAGCTGATAGGGAAAACAATGATCCAAAACTAACAAGTGAGACTCAAATCGAGGGGGAGAAACCAACTTCCACAAGCAATACAGACTCTGATGCTGATAGAGATTTCACTTCGCCAGTCGAGGGGGAGAAGGAGAAAGACAGTGATAGTTCAACTGACGAAGGTGAGGGTGATCAGTCAGATGTTGAAATAGAAGTAGAAGCTGAATTGAATCTAGAATATGATCCAAACTATCCTCCATAAGTGAAATGGACAAAGGACCATCCCAAAGAGCAAATTATTGGTGAAACTTCCGAAAGTGTTCCTAATCGATCTCAACTAAAGGCGAAACAAACTGGATTATTCTCTAAAGTGAAATTTTGTATGTTTAATTCGCTTATTTCCAAAATTGAGCCAAAAACTGTAAATACTGCACTTGATCAGTCTGATTGGGTTCAAGCAATGCAGGATGAGCTCCATGAGTTCGAACGCAACAGAGTTTGGAGGTTGATTCCTACACCGAAAGATGCTTCTATTGTCGGCCTGAAATGGGTGTTTAGAAAGAAGCTAGACAAAGAGGGGAATGTCATTCGTAACAAGGCTCGATTGGTAGTAAAAGGTTATTGTCAAGAAGAAGGGATAGATTATGAAGAAACCTTTGCTCGAGTAGCAAGGTTGGAATCTATTAGAATCTTCCTTGCATATGTTGCTCACAAGAACTTCGAAGTTTTCCAAATGGATGTCAAATGCGCTTTCTTGAATGGAGAATTTGAAGGAACCGTCTATGTTAAACAACCTCATGGTTTTGTGAATGAAAAATACCCTGATCATTGCTATGTGGTGGATAAAGCTGTCTATGCGCTAAAACAAGCACCGAGAGCCTGGTATGAAACGTTAACTCCCGTCTTGAAAATGTCAAAATTTAAACAAGGTTCGGTTGACCCAGCCTTCTTTCGTAAGAAGGAAGGCGAACATTTGATGATTGTTCAGATTTATGTTGATGATATCATCTTCGTCTCCACGAATCCTAGCTTAACAGTTGAATTCAAGAAGTTGATGGAGACTAAATTTGAAATGAGCATAATGGGTCCAATTAACTTCTTCCTTGGTTTGAATATTAGACAGGGACCATAAGGTATCTTTATAAACCAGGAGGCATATACCAAGAACTTACTGACAAAATTTGGAATGAAGGGTGATTCAAAAGTGAAGGTTCCTATGGCATTTGGCACTAAGCTAACCCCATCTCTGGAGAAACCTGCTGTGGATATAACACTTTATCGTGAAATGATAGGGTCCCTTATGTATCTAACAGATAGTAGACCAGATATTACATTTTCTGTTTGTTACTATGCCAGGATTCAAGCCAATCCAAGAGAACCTCACATGCTTGCTGTGAAGAACATATTTTGATATCTGAAGAAAACTTCATCTCTTTGTCTCTAGTATCCTGCAAGATCTGGATTCTTCATCCAAGCCTTTTCTGATGCTGATCTAGGAGGATGTGGACTGGACAGAAAGAGTACTACAGGTGGATGCCAATTTCTTGACGGAAAACTTGTTGCAATCCAAGAAACAAACCTGTGTTTCGTTATCCACAGCCGAAGCTGAATATATTGCTGCAGCATCTTGCACCTCTCAAGTGGTTTGGATTCAAAGTCAACTAAGAGATTATGGGCCAAGTATGAAGAAGATTCCTCTCTATTGCGACTCTGAAAGTGCAATTAGGATTTGTCATAATCCAGTGCAAAACTCAAAAACCAAGCATATTGCACTTAGGTATCATCTCATCAAGGATCATGTAGAAGATGGGAACGTGGAAGTACACTTTGTTCGATCTGCTGATCAACTAAATCAGGCACTTTAAGAGTTTAGTTGATCTAGTCGGTCTAGAGCTACCTTACTCTTCTCATATGAGTTAAGAGTTTCTCTGCTCTGTCAGGATTATCTAGCAGAAGGTACATTTAGTTCTTTAGCCACCTCCTTATATTCTCCATCTACTTTCGGCTCACCAACGTAACCCTTGAGACTCTCGATCTTTACCACTGAGGTTTATGGTTACACAACATCTTTGTTTGTGATCTTAGATACGTTTACCACGTGCTGAGTGAAACCCAATATACAACACCAAAAATGAATTGACGGTGAATTATATATTCAAGAACTTACTGGTTACCTAAGGAAATCTCTATTTTTATTTTTCTGTGATCTTTTGTGAAATTGTCTACTACCAAGGAATTTCTTCCCAAAGAGATCCAGTTTAATTTTTTTTTGAGATTTCTGATTCCTCTATAGTCACTAAAATATAATATCCCACCTACCTGTTCAATAGACCACATCGGTCTCACAGGTACTTCTTCCAACATTTGGTTTTATGTTAAAACTCGAAGTTCGGTTGAAGACAAGCTACCTTAAGCCTATGATTAAAAGAAGCCTTTCAATGTTTATTAACAAACAATTGATCGTGTTTTTCGGGAAACCACACAAGCACTTTAAGTCTCTCTTGACTTTGAAGGAAGTGATTCTTGCCCAGAATCCTCTACTTTCTGTCTAATAATATGACATCACTCACATCCCATACACATTTGATTTGTTTCTTTATCTTTGTCACACTTACGCACAAAAATTTTTATTTTCCAACATTCTAGTTACTGTTTGGTATGAGTTTTGGTTATCTATTGTAACCAAACAAGGGGCTATTTGGAATTTCAAACGCCAATTGAAGATAAGATTTAGGCACATGAATTTGATCGGTTTCTAAACCCATGCGTGCTGACGTATTCCTGGGAGTAACCACACTGTCACATCGCGCTTTTTCAGGCGACGTTTTAGTGACCTCATCATCACGGTTTTCTCTCTCTAGGCAATGGTATATAAGGTGTTGAATGTTTTATTTGTCTTTTACCAACACTCAATTCTCTCAAACGTAAACAACAAGTAAACACTTTTCATCTTCTTCTTCATTCATCAATGGAGACTTCCTCTTCAGCACATGATCAAACGACATCATCATCTTTGCTCACCATTAAACCTAACCAAAAGATGATCATCGAACTTAGTCCATTCTTGTATGACTCATATATGTTGCAGGTTGTGGAATGTTTAAAATATTCCCCCGTCGTTTTAGCCCTAACCCAGGTTGAAGTAGTCCCAATGTCGCTGTTATCACAGGTTTATTCCACGGCGACTTATGAGAATAACAAAGATCGTATTTATTTTACCATCCACAACAAGAAGACTTTGATTTCAAAGGTGAAGTTTTGTTCGATTTTAGGTCTTGCAGTTGATTCTTCTATCATCTCGCCAGACTTTATCACCACATCTCAGTTATTTTCAATGATGTACGAGATGGGGTATACTGATGTGCTAACAATGATTACCAAAGTGAAGAAATCATGTTTACCTTCTCAATGGAATGGCTTGCTCACTCTATTGATTACGGGTTAGCAGAACGCAGTGGTGGCTCGGATACTACTAGCAAGGGTTTTCTCGCTATTCTTTATGGCATCTACAACAGGATCAATCTTGATTATGGCTCCATAATCTAGTCTCAGGTGGTGTAGAGTCTGAATACATCGACACACCATTCATAAATTTCATGTGGGCGTTTTTGGACTCTGATTACAAGGAAGGCCGTTGATTCTTTAGAGATTCCGATAATGAAGGATGCTCTACTTGCTTCTTTTGCCACATTCCATAAAAAGAAGATAATTCTCTCTGATCCACGCATGTTTCCTCATTATGGAATGATTCCTGAAACGATGTATCGTTGTGTTACGGAACAGAGTAACGTCTTGGCGAACTATAGGAAACTTCCTCCTATCGGACCAAGAGTTCTGTCTCCTGAGCAGCAAGCAGCTTTGGATGCACTGGAGAAGCCTGACAACAGAGGAAAGATGGTTTCAAAGAAAGAGGATTCTGAGGAACGTAAGTCCAAGTCCTTTAAACGCAAGTCTAGTGAAGGAGATACTTCTCAACCGAAACAGAAGAAGATAAAGAAGATGGCTCGCAGACCTCGAGAGAACACTCCTCCAAGCATATATCCTGTTGATGAGCACATTGAGGAAGAAGAGGTTAGTCATGTCTCACCCCGAGATCCCACTCCTCCACATTCTCCTACTCCACTAGAATCTCCAAATCACACCAAAGTTCCAACTCCACCCCAATCACTAAAACAGACAGTTCCACTTTCTGTTCCTACTGTTACTCCACCCATTATCACTCAAACAACAACTTTGCCAACTTCATCACCAATTACTTCAGTTCTTATCTCTACTATACCCTTATCTACTCCACTCATAACCGAATCAACAACCACTACCATTCCCAAATCCACAGTGGAAGTCAATGTATCTGATACAGGGGCTACTATTGAAACTGAACCTCCAGTCATTACCATACCACCTTCACCAACCCCATCATCTGATTCTAGTGATACTCTTGGGGGAGATGATGAAGATTTTGACTCCATCTACTATAGTCCGTATAGACTTCCAACCGATGATGAAGCTGATGTTGTTGTCACAAGTCAACAAATACATGGCATTCATGAGAAGTTGGATCGATTGCTTGCAGACAGCAAAGCCTATGGTGGTGTTGTTCTCAAAGCATTTCTGGAGACAACCATTAAACAGTATACTGATGCAATTGACAAATCTATGGAGGCCGTTAATGAGTCTACATCCACATGTAAGCAACCTACCAAGGAAGTTTCTGAGGTTGTTCATACAACTCAGATTTTTCTTGATTCATTGAAGTCTCATGCTGACACCAATGCAGCAAAATATCAATCATCGGTGGATTCCTTTTCTAAGTCTCTTCATGATGAAACTGCCAAGTTTGAGGCTGTCCGCTCTGAGCTCAAAACAGAAACCACTTCTTTCTTAAAATCAGTGGATTCTCGTTTTGATGCTAATCTTGCAACTGAGAGTGCGTTGAAGGAAGATCTGGCTAAATGGCAAGCTACCATTGATGTACAGAAAGTGTAGCTGGCCCAAGCAGAGAAAGAAATTTCATTGTTAAAAACTCAGAGGGTTGTGTATAAAAGTTGTGCAGGAGATGTAAAAGATATGCTGGCCAATTTGCTTGAAGCACATGATCCAATCTTAACTTTGACTATTCGGAACCATCTTCAATCCAAACTCCTCCCTGCTATTGCAATTCTCATTGAAATGAAGGGTGTTTCGGAGGGAGTTGTACCTCCAAAACAAGGGGGAGAGGGTAGTGCACACCTGAAAGTCAAAACAAAACCGAAGGTTATAGCTTCAGGTTCTAGTTCTCAATCAAAGCAGAAAGAGGTTCGTGTTGACAGTGATAGTGATACTGAAGAAACAATAGTTGATGCTCTCAAAAGAAAGAAAAGAGACAGAGAGCTTGATGAAACAATGAAAGTGGCTAGAGAAGCAGAAGAAAGGGAAAGGAAGAATAAGGAAGATGAGGATGCCTTGCAATGCAAGAAGGCTTTGTTTCTGGTGTGGAACAGAGATACACTTATCAATCAAGCGATTGAGTTTCCTTCTGTCTATTGGTTAGAACCAGTTTCTTCGTTTGATTATGATAACTCCAAAGACTCGCAGTTTGACATGCCTATTACCAGAAAAGCTTTTACATTTCACTGCTTTGAGGCGACTGATGAGGTTCCACATCCACATCCAAAGGTTGACAGGGAATTAATTGATTTTTACTTGAAGAATGGTCAACCACAGTACTTGACTTGTAGTGCACAGAAGATTACGAAAGTCAAGGTACTGAAACCTTCACCTGCTGGGAGATTCATAAATGTCAATTTCAAAATCACCCGTGGTTCAGCAAACACGGTGTCTTTAATCTCTCTAGCAGATCTTCCTAACCTCAATCCGCATGACTGGATTTTGCTATACAACATTCTACTCTCTAATCTTAAGGAGTATGAGCTGATCTTAGAACATATTTAAAGAATGTTGGCCTCCTATATTCATGAGCTTGCAACTATGGATCAGGAGATAGTAAAGATTATGAATAAAAAGTCGATTGTGAAGTCAACATCTAAACCTGGTGACGTAAACAAAATGAAATTGGGGCAGATAGATTCAACAAATCTAACTGTCATGTTTACAAAAGGTGATAGACACACGTTTCTGTTTGCTCTGGTCGATAAGCATCTGTTTTCAACAGATTGTTTGGAGCATATCATCAGTATCATACACCGATGCAAGCATAACTCAGCGGCTGATAAGAACTTTACTGACATGCTTCGGTGGTATATTACTTTTCGCCATCATATATTAGCCATTATACCAAAGGTGTTCAAGACTGTGAAGAAGCCTCCTGTTGTTAAAAAGGAATGAGGTTCCGGCTCCAAGGATGCAAAGGTGGAGATTGTTGAGTCCATTTGTGTTGCGTCTTGGGCCATACATATATTTTGTATCTGGATTGGGCCTGTCCATCCTTGTCTATCTAGATTAGTTTCATTGTTATATAGATTAGCTATTAGGGTTATAGTATATATATATATATATATATATATATATATATATATATATATATATATATATATATATATGCATGCATGTATGCGTATATTAGAAGTTATCTATTACGTTGATTCTTGTAACCCTAAATACCTCTACAGATTAAAGCTCTTTATCGAGCTCTTCTGAGGTGTTATTGCATTAATCATTCGACATATTCAGTGCCATACTTGTGTTCTTATTACGTTCTTATTTAATATCTTGCTTAGAATCATACGATCCTAAAAGAACTTTGTTCTAACAAGAATAGGACAAAAAGTCATCGCGACTTCTCACTCAACGTGGTAATGAAATTGCATGGGAATGCAAACAAGCTCAATAATGGATAGACCTCAAAAAAAACGAAATCAAAGAGCATGAAGAATGGATAAAGAAACTAAGAAGACAATCAAAACGATTGAAAAATGGATTGATGAGAAGGACGAGCAGATCATACACCTAATGGAGAAAAATGATCGTTTGGAAGATAAAATTAGAATTAGAGATGACTATATAACAAACGAGAAAGACAAGTATCCATTGCAGTTCCCTGAGTTTGATAATTAGTTACAAAAATGTTGTAACGTTATCATGACTTCAGTTCAGTTTGTTGTTTTTTTTTTAAAATAACATTTCTTGTTATAATTCGCAAACTAAATATTATAATATAAATGCTTAATTAATTGTTACAATCTACAAACTAAACTAAAATATGAAAGCATAACAATGTCTTGTAAGATTTAATAAAAAAACTTTAAGATACATAAAAATTTAACAAGTTTTCATTTCAAGGTTTTTTTATAACAAAATCAGCTTCATAGGTTTGTGAGTAACTCGCTGAACCACCAATATTAAATGCCATTTCTGTAGTAGAAATTGTCGTGCGACGTGCTCCACTACCGGACACCCTTCCAGTAAAATTGTTTCTCGTGTGTCCTACTTGACCACATGTAGAACACTCTTTTCTAATTGGACCCTCGCCTTGGGATGGAATGCGGTCTGTGTTTCTTGGCCTGCCTGGCTGACGTTTATCCATTATAAGTGGCTTAACAATCATCAAATCATCAGGGATCTCCCATTCGGATGGCTTTGGCAGAGGGTTTATTGATTCCTCATATGTTTTCCTCAGTGTTTTGGTAAAGTAAGAATTTAATGCATACCTCGAGCAGTCTTGGTAATTGTTGACTGTTAAACATCTTATGACATGACCACAAGGTATTCCATCAAGTTACCAATGCCTACATGTACATTCCATTTGTTGGAAATCAACTATCACGTTTTGTTCCCCCTTTTTGACCTCGCATTTCGTATTTGAGATCATGCGAACATCCCACTTACTAAATGTTTTTGTTTTCTTTAACAATTTCATCAGCCCAAGGGGTAAGTGTTGGTGTTGCTTCCGCTTAAAAAGGATACAAAATAAAGAAGTTAAGATCAATAAGATTTATTAAAACATTAATATTAAAAATTAAAATTTAACTTAATACATGCGAAGTTACGTCTTTGAAACCACCACTGTTGCATTGTTGCACGAAAAAAATCAATCACATAAATATCGACACCTTACGTGCGTGTCTAGATAATGCATTTATAGACTCCGCACTGTTGGACGACATAAGATTGTATCGATTCCCTCTAAAATGTGCCCTAGACCAAGTTTTTGGATTTATACTTCTTAAGTACTCCCATACTGGTTGTTTTGTCGTTCTCATAACTTCCATGGCAGTGTCAAATTCATCAACTGTGTACGACCTACAAGCCTCCCAAAAAATTCCTTTAACTGTGTTACTCTTCCCAAATCTAGATACTATGTTGAAATACAAATGGTCACCACATATTCCCTGATGAGCGTGAGGAAAAATGTTGGCAACAGATGTTGCTATTGATGGAGACCTATCAGATACAATTGTAAGCTCCTGCATATTGCCTATGCAATCATGTAGTTTAGAAAAAACCATGTCTAAGAATTTGTGCACTCATTTTTGCAGATACCATATGCAACTGATAATATTTGGTTTAATCCGTCCTTAGTAACTACAAGTAACATGGTTCCTTTGAACTCGCCCTTTAGGTGGACTCCATCTACTACAAGGGCCGGTTTACAGAAATTGACAAAAGCGCGTACATACAATACATTGTATATCTATTAAAATACAATAAAAATATCTGAAAAAAATAATAAAATATTAAAATACTAACCGAACAACCAAGTGCGACGTACAAAAACTCAAAGTGATCATCACCATCTGTTTTAATATGTGTCACAACACCCGGATTATGTTTGGCCAAGTTGTGGAAATAAGTCAGAAGTTTGGTAAAAGAATCCTCTTTCGTACCGCTTAACGACAACAATGCATATTGATTCGCACGCCATGCCTGATTGTGTGAGATATTGATATTCAATTGAGCATTCATATTATTAACAATATCTTTTCCCCGATAAACTCTACTATAATCTTCAGCCAAAACATCAACATGATATTCACCCAAAACATATTTGTTTGCTTGTCGATGATTAGATTGCAAAATTGTTGAAGAACAAGTGTGTACATCAATAAATTTATTCACTTGGAAAAGTTCATCAGAATTTTTAATTGCTTTTACTCTTAGTAACTAAGAACAATATTTCGAAACACACACAACCTCATACCTTGATTTGGTGGATCTACTTGTCCTCGTCTGAAAACCTTCTCGAAGACATTTTTTACTAATAAAATGCTTTAAAAGTTTTTTGTTCTTAAATATACTCTCACATTGAATCTTTTGAAGATTGATGTCTACCATTTGTGTTGGGATTTCTTCATTAATATCAACTGGACATTCTGGTAGAGGGGGCATACCGTAAAAAAAGTTATCGGGAAACTTAGCTTTGACCTTATCACCCAACTAATCTCCATCTAAATTGCTTTTTAAGTCGGTTATATCTAAACATACATCAGCAACATCAACATAATCCCCGTAAACATGCTTTTTTCATCTTTTTGACGCATACATTTTTTCTTTTTACTTTTATCTACTACACGCTTATTCAAAACTTTAACTTCTTGTTCAGGAACATCAACACAACGACCACCCACGTCATTAAGATATGTACCAACATCATCATCACCGACATATTTGTAATTCTCAGAATCAACATAGTTAATAGGTGAATAACTAACATTAACATTTTCAGCAACACTATGAAAGTGAGGTACACTTGGAGTATTGATAGTACCTATCAGATCGTTGCTCCCTTTATAACTGCATACATTACCAATCGGCTGATTTCCACTATCACGAGCCTCATTAACTTCATCTCCTTCATCAACCACAACAAATACTTTCACAGCCCTTCCTTCACTACATTTGATTACATTTATCAACATTCTAATATCCATATCTTCAACTATAGCTATATAATATTTTAATTCAGGAGGATGGAAACGAAGACTAATTCTATATTTGTCTATCAAACCAATTTCCTTCTTACCAAAGATACAAATTCACTATAACTAATATACTCAGAAAATATCAACACGAATTCAGAAATACCTCCCTGTGGACATGCGTATTCCATATTTGTTTCAATAACTTTCCATCTCCCACCGGTTACAAGACAAACCATATATTCAATCATTTTTAGAGAGATTTTAAAGAAATTTCCTAAAGAAAAAACGTCTAAACTAATAAGTTTCTACAAAAGTTTATATATAGTAAGGTTATTTCAGAGTCAAACCAATTGATTTCATAGTCGAAATAAAAAAAAAATAAAAAAAAACCACAATTTCGCAGCTGAAATGCAGAGGAAATCGCAGATAGACAGTGTTCATCTACGATTTAGCCTGCTAAAACACTATATATATATATATATATATATATATATATATATATATATATATATATATATATATATATATATATATATATATATATATATATAACTCATCTGCGAATGTACAAGCAGCTAAAGCACAATTGTGCTTTAGCTACTTGTACATTCGAGATAGGATGTCAAAATCGCAGATGGACCATTCCCATCTACGATTTACGTGGCCAAAATTGTAATTTCTATTTTTTTTTGGCTAAATTTGTAAAATAATTAATGATTTTGGCTAAATTTATCATTTTCTCATTTTAATATATTCAATCACTTAATCACCATGTTCAAGGTATTCTGTCATATTAATGCGCTTTGTATATGTGTGTGATTTTGTTAAATCAGTGTTTCCTTTGACATGTATGTTTGTTTGCAACTAGTTACATTATATTGTCAAAAAGACATTAAGTATCCATTTGCTTTTAACTTGTATACGATGAGTTTGGGTGTCTCTTGAATTAGTAGGATTTTCGTTCAGAAGTTCATTAATTTTATTAATTCAGATGATTTTTTTTCATATATCGACTACAAAATTATTGGACTAGAAGCTAAAAAGAGAGAAATTGAGAGAAAACATTTGAGGATTTCTGATTTATTTTTCATCACTCAATTGAGAAAACCACAAAGCAAAAGCTCGAATATATATATATATATATATATATATATATATATATATATATATATATATATATATATATATATATATATATATATATAATGAGTTGAAATTATAAATATACCTTTCTAACTAACTTTTAATATACACGACTAACTCTAACTAACAGTTAGTGATGTCCCGATTAATCGTCGATTAATCCCTAGGCGCTACTCGACCGATTAATCCCTACATATACAATGATTAATCCCTACATATACAATGATTGAGCAGTAGAACCTGATGCAATTTGCACATTTTGAAGAAGTTATATCTCAATAGAAACTATTTGAGGTATGATTAGTGTTGTATTTATTATATTAACTTATTTTTTTTTATGATATTAGTGGTATTTACGAACTTTTATATAATATTTGTCATATTTAATTTTTTAAATCTATTAAATTAGCAATTAATGGTCGCCGATTAATCACCACCTAGCCGATTAATGTGTTAACCTCAGTCTACTTACTAGCTAACGTAGATCGATTTTTACAACCTTGATATATATATATATATATATATATATATATATATATATATATATATATATATATATATATATATATATATATATATATATATATATATATATATGTTCAGTTTCTTTTGAGATCATGCTAATTTTGTGATACCGTGATATCAAATCTAAAAATAATTTTAAAATGCAAAATAAAAGAAAAAAAAATCCAAAATCTCTTTTTTTTTTTAATTATTATTTTCGAAACTTTAATTATCTAAAAAAATTACATTTTTTTTCAAAAAATACGTGAAATATTCTAATAGAATATTACAATATAAATATTCTAATGTGATGTTTAGAATATTAAGATATTCTACTAGATATGTCAGATATATTGAATATTCTAATACTCTACTAGAATATATAAAAAATATATATTTTTTTAATTTTTAATTTTTTTTTGGTAATTTTTTTTGGAAAATATAAATTCCAAAAATAATATTAATTTTTTTTTAAATTTTCTATTATTTTGCATTTTTAAAATGTTTGTTATCTACTAAATGAGTGGTTTGAATTGCGTCTCACAGTCTTATAAAATTAGGCTATCTCACATGAACCTAACCCTATATATATATATATATATATATATATATATATATATATATATATATATATATATATATATATATATATATATATAACATTCCAATTTTCGAGTCAAAAGAATTCGTTTGAAATTAATTAAGTAATTTATAATAAATCGTTTACTGAAAACATTGTTGATATCATATCCATCCATAAACCATCATTAACATGTCTCAAAAACAAATATCGAGTAGTAATAAAAATCAGAGTACAATCCCAGAACATTCAATGCGGAAATCATGTGTGTGTGATGCTGTCCGCAACTCATGTTGTCGTTGGAGTCGGTGCGACCACTGGTACTATTGCTGCTGCTGTCAATCTAGGGCAGTTGGTCTTTTTATGGCCCCTCTGATTGCAATGGAAGCAAATCAGGTCTGATGTCTGAACCGTGGGAGCGAGGGCAATACAATCCCTGTTAAAGTTCCCCGTCTTGCCGCACTTGTAGCAACCTGACGATCCCGCTCTACAAGCTCCTTCATACGGCCTACCACCTTTCCTACAGCGGCTCTCGCCTGGCTGGCCCTTCAACCTAGCGTCTGATCCCTTGGGTTTCTTCGCCGAAACCTCAATACTTTGCTCTATCTCTGCCTTCCTATTCCTGAGGTGCAACGACCCAAAAATACGACCCAAAAATTTCGTTTTTCAATATAATCAAAACCATAATATGAGCGTCATAACATAGAAAAACATACGCGATGCATCCCAAATCATAATAAAATACTGTGCGGAAAACTGTATCATACTACATCAAATCCAAAACCACTAAAACCATCCCCAGGATAAAAGCTAAGCTGTGGTGTGTGCGATACTATCACCTCGAGCTTTTCCCTTTGCTTGCGGAAGTACTTGAAACCAAAACTGAAACTGTAAGCACGAAGCTTAGTGAGCTCCCCCAAACTACCACATACCACACAATAACATATAAACACATATTGGGCCCCGCCCACTGCATCGGGCCGAAACCCGGAAACTGCATCGGACCGAAGTCCGGAACTGACTGGGACCTTGTCCCCTACATCGGACCAAAGTCCGGAACTAACTGCATCGGACCGAAGTCCGGAACTAACTGGGACCTTGTCCCCTACATCGGACCGGAGTCCGGAACTAACTGCATCGGACCGAAGTCCGGAACTAACTGCATCGGACCGAAGTCCGGAACTATCTGGGACCTTGTCCCTGCATCGGACCGGAGTCCGGAACTGACTGACTGAACATAGCATAGCATATCAACTAGCATGAACACATATACTGCATACTGCATCGGGCCGTAGCCCGGAACACATAACATATAACACATAACACATAAATCCTGTTTGAGCCACGAAGGCATCAAACATACCAACTACTACATCGGGTCGAAGTCCGGAAACTACTGCTAACTGGACGGGCCGGCATTGTGGCCTTAGACCCGTCCCTACTGAAAGGAAACTCACCTCGTAAGCTGGCTGATGAGTGTATGGCTCAGGAAGCTAACGGCTGCTGCTCCTGAATCTCCTCGGCTACAAGTCCATAAACACCCTCAATCAAATACTAAACACTGTACTTGGGGTAAAATGACTCTTTTACCCTTGGTCAAAGTCAACTCTCTTTGGGCTGACTCGCCGAGTTGGGCCACCCAACTTGCCGAGTCCTACTCTCACTTCTCAGTTCTACACGCTGCTACTCGTCGAGTGTGGCATCGACTCGACGAGTACCCTCTTGATCCAAGAACTCAGACAATCTTCATCCGACTCGCCGAGCCGTATGAACAAACTCGATGAGTTGTTCTTGATCTTAAGAAGATTGCCTTGGACTCGCTGAGTTGTATGAACAAACTCGCCGAGTCCCTCCATCACTGAGTCTACTCTCAACTAGCTGAGTCCACTCCCTAACTCACCTCGTCCACTCGACACTGACAAAACTGAAGGACTCGGGAACTCGCGACCCAACTCGCCGAGTCGTTCTTCCCGACTCGCCGAGTTGCCGCCATGCAACTGATTTTTACTCGATTTTGTTTGAATCCAACACATACAATTGATAGATCTGAGTCTAATAAGCTGATTTACCACGTAAAGTTTCCAACTTTACGTGCACAACCTCATGAATAAGGGAAATAAGGCTAAAAGATGCACAAAATGGGTAGATCTATGGTTAATATGCAAAGTAACTCCAAAAAGACAGTAGATCTGGGCTCTACAACACCCCATCATTCAGATCCAAAGATATTTCGACTTATTAAGACATTCATGCAAACATAAGGCTTGAAACAAGCATCAACTAGCTCTTAGGAGAGCTCTAATGGAAGTTTAAAGCATGTAACAAGAAGGAAACTCCGAAAATACCTCAATTAACTCAGATTTGCCCTTGGATCTTTGCACTACAACTCTTCTCCTTGCTTCTTTCTTCTTCTCCTTCTTCACACCTTCACAAAATGGCACCAAAACACTTATAAGCTCTCAAGGGAGGATTAGGGTTCTCTCACTGTGTTCTCAGGGTGAGGGAGGCGAGAAAGGGGGCTATAAGGTGGTTTAAATAGTGGGCAACCCGGGGATTTAGGGTTTCACCCAGACGGATGGACTCGCCGAGTCAGGGATATGGACTCGCCGAGTCCCCGGCTCACGCGTGATCGAATTCGCGACCCTACTCGGCGAGTCAGGCTATGACTCGCCGAGTCCCTCTTGCAAAACTTACAACAATTACCAATGAATTAACATACCGGGAACGGGTCGTTACAATTCTCCCCCACTTGTCTCAGACTTCGTCCTCGAAGTCTGATTCTGCTGGATCTGCAAATATCTCCGGGTAGTGCGCTCTCATCTCCTCCTCAGCCTCCCACGTCCATTCAGACCCCTTCCGGTGCTGCCACTGCACCTTCACTAGCTGAATTACCTTGTTTCTCAAGGTCTTGATCTTCCGTTCCAGAATCGCGACCGGCCTCTCAATATAATTCAGGCCGCTATCAACCTGAATGTCCTCTAGGGGAACGACTGCTGTCTCATCCACCAAACACTTCCTTAACTGCGACACGTGGAAGGTGTTGTGTATCTGACTAAGCTCCTCGGGAAGATCCAATCGATAAACAACCCGACCCACCCGGGCCAAAACCCTGAAAGGACCAATGAATCTGGGGCCCAATTTGCCCCTCTTCCGGAACCTGGTGACACCTTTCCAGGGTGAGACTTTCAGAAGAACCATATCTCCCACCTGGAACTCCAAGTCTGAACGCCTCCTGTCGGCGTAGCTCTTCTGCCGACTCTGCGCAGTCTTCAACCTACTACGGACCTGCTGTATCAACTCCGTCATCTTGAGCACCACTTCGGTGCTCCCTATGACTCGCTGACCGACCTCGCCCCAACAAATCGGGGTCCTGCACTTCCTGCCATATAACATCTCAAAAGGAGTTCGATCAATGCTCGCATGATAACTGTTGTTATACGAGAATTCCGCTAACGGAAGATACGTATCCCAACTGCCCCCAAAATCTAGAACACATGCCCTAAGCATGTCCTCAAGAGTCTGAATCGTCCTCTCGCTCTGCCCGTCTGTCTGAGGATGAAAAGCGGTGCTGAAATGGAGACGAGTACCCATCTCGTCGTGGAACCGCTTCCAGAATCTGGACGTGAATCGAACATCTCGGTCCGACACCACCGATACCGGCACTCCATGACGTGCCACAATCTCCCGCACATAGATATCGGCTAACTTTTCCGCCGATATACTCTCCTGAATTGGAATAAAATGGGCACTCTTCGTCAACCGATCCACTACTACCCATATCGAGTCCACTCCACGTGCGGTCCTGGGGAGTTTGGTGACAAAATCCATGGTGATATCCTCCCATTTCCACACGGGAATGTCTAACGGCTGCATCTTGCCGTGAGGTCTCTGGTGCTCCGCCTTGACCTTCCGGCAGGTCAAACATCTCTCAACATACCAAGCGACGTCCCGCTTCATGCAGGGCCACCAATAATCAGGTCGAAGATCTCGATACATCTTCGTCGCTCCTGGGTGGATAGAAAATCGAGACTTATGAGCCTCATCCATCAATACTTGCCGTACCCCACCCCAGTACGGTACCCATATCCTACCATGAAGCGTCAACAAACCCCGACTGTCGTAATCAAATGAAGCTACTTGGCCCACTATCCTCTCACACTTCTGCCTCTCCTCCTTGAGGCCCTCCATCTGAGCCTCCTTCATCCGCTCCAACAGTGGAGTGATCACAGTCATCCTCATACACAGATCCCTGATAGGGGCCGCTGACATCTTGCAGCTTAGGGCATCGGCCACCACGTTGGCCTTCCCTGGATGATAAAGGATCTCACAGTCATAGTCCTTCAGCACGTCCAACCATCTCCTCTGCCTCATGTTCAAACTCGGCTGATCCATAAGATATCGCAAACTCTTGTGATCCGTGTATATAGTACAGCGGACCCCATAAAGGTAATGTCTCCAAATCTTGAGGGCAAATACAACTGTCCCCAGCTCCAAGTCGTGGGTAGGATAATTAGCCTCGTGAGGCTTCAACTGTCTCGAGGCTTAAGCTACCACATGGCCTCGCTGCATCAATACTGCTCCCATACCTATGATCGAAGCATCACAATAGACTACGAAATCCTCTACTCCCTCTGGAAAGGTAAGGATCAGAGCCTGGCACAATCTTTGCCTGAGGGTCTCGAACGCCGCCTGCTGCTCAGGCCCCCAACGAAAAACCACCGACTTCTTGGTTAGTCGGGTGAGCGGCACTGCTATCTTGGAGAAGTCTTGAATAAATCTCAGATAATACCCTGCCAACCCTAGGAAGCTCCGAATCTCAGATAGAGACCTCAGGACCTCCCACTGCATCACGGCCTCAATCTTGGCCGGATCTACCAAAATACCCTTCTGGTTGACGAGATGCCCAAGAAACTGCACCTCGCGCAACCAAAACTCGCACTTGGAGAACTTTGCGAAAAGTCTCTCCCTCCTCAAAGTCTCCAACACCTCCCGCAGGTGCTCCTCGTGCTGCCCCTGTGTCTTGGAATATACCAAGATGTCATCTATGAACACTATCACCGACCGATCCAGCATCGGTCTGCACACGCGGTTCATGAGATCCATGAACGCGGCTGGGGCATTGGTGAGCCCAAATGGCATCACCACGAACTCATAATGACCATACCGGGTCCTGAAAGCAGTCTTCTATACATCCTCATCTCTAAACCTCATCTGATGATAACTGGAGCGTAGATCGATCTTGGAGAACCAAGACGCTCCCTGAAGCTGATCAAACAAGTCATCTATCCTCGGAAGTGGGTAACGGTTCTTCATCGTTACTTTGTTCAACTCCCGATAATCAATGCACATACGATGCGACCCATCCTTCTTCTTCACAAATAAGATCAGTGCTCCCCAAGGCGAACTGCTCGGCCGAATGAAACCCTTGTCTAACAGCTCCTGAAGCTGTGTAGACAATTCCTGCATCTCAGGGGGAGCAAGTCGATACGGCGCTTTAGCTATCGGAGCCACCAGGAACTAGGTCGATCCTGAACTCAACCTGCCTCTCAGGAGGTATCCCCGGCAAATCCTCGGGAAACACATCCGAGTAGTCTCGAGCAATAGGAACATCATCAATCGCCGTCCTGCCCTTATCCCGAGCATCCAAGACGTAACCTACAAAACCGGCGCAACCCTGCTGAACATAGCGCCTCGCCCTTGCAGCAGAACAAAAGGTCGGTCCTCGCTGGGGCCTCTCGCCCTGAATCACTATCTCTCCCCCACTGGGAGTGCGAACCCTCACTAGCTGAAGCTCACAGTCAATCACCGCCCCATTGGGGCTTAGCCAATCCATGCCCACAATAACTTTATTCCCTCGCAGGGGAATAGGAACCAGGTCCACTGAAAACTTCTCATCAAATATCTGAAGGGAACACCCTCTATGTACTCTGCCGACCCTCACGGTCCTATCACCTGCTATCTCAGCCTCTAATGGACAATCCAGCTCCCCTGGAGCTCTGCTAAATCTCTTGCTAAGCGCAAGCGATACAAATGATCGGGTAGCCCCCGAATCGAACAATACCAAAGCAGGGATGCCGTTCACCGAGAACGACCCTAAATAAAACATATCATCAAGTAATATTCAAACGATATTATAACAATTAAAAGATGGAGGAAAGATACATACCCATCACCACATCAGGAGTCGCTCGCACCTCCTCTGCTGTCATCTGAAATGCCCTGCTCTTCGCCACTGGCGCATCAGATCGGCCCTGCCGGCCATCCGTAATCCTCAAGGTGGCAGGGGCAGGTGCAACCACCTTCCCTGCTGCAGCTAAACTGGGACACTTGGACCTTTTGTGTCCCCTCTGATTGCACTGAAAGCAAATCATATCTGATGCTGAAACCGTAGTAGCAGGGGCCGTACAATCCCTACTCAAATGCCCAGTCCGACCGTACTTGTAGCAGCCGGAACTCCCTGCCTTGCACGCCCCCTCGTGCAATCTCCCACACTTGCCACACCGACCGTGGCTCTGCTGACCCCTGGACCTGTGATCTGAAACCTTGGGCTTTTTGCCCATACTGCCTGAACCCGAAACCGCCTCCGGTTTCCTCTTCTTCTCCATCTCGAGATCAATCTCCCTCTCCCTGGCTCTAGCAATCATATCGTCCAGCGTTTTACAACTGGACCGGCTCACAAACATGCGAATGTCACTCCGAAGCATCTCATGATAACGGGCCTTCTTCATCTCCTCATCGGTTGCGTACTGTGGAACAAGAAGAGCCCTCTCCCTGAACTTGGCGGTGATCTCCGCCACTGTCTCGGTAGTCTGGGTAAGGTCCTGGAACTCCCTAGCTAACTGCTACACCTCAATGACCGGTGCAAACTCCGCCCTGAACCTGGTAGAGAAATCAGCCCAGGTCATGGCATCCAATGCTGCATCATCCCCGATGGCATGTCCGACCTCCTCCCACCAGTCCCATGCCCTGTCCTTCAGAAGACAAGACGCCAATCTGACCTTGTCCCCCTCGAGACACCTACTAGTGCGGAAAGCGTTGGCCACATCCGCCAACCATCTGGTACTCGCTATGGGGTCCCGCGCCCCATGATAGTCTAGAGCTCCGCATGCCCTGAACTCCCTGAACGTAAGTGTGCGCGACCCCATCACGGCCGCCATCTCAGCACGGAAAGTACTCAATCTCTCATCCATCAGCTCTAAAATACCCTCCTTGATCGAACCGAAGATCACAGGAGTCTGCTCCAGTATGATGCGAGTAAGCTCAGAAGAAAGGAACTCTCTAGTCTGCTCATCCATCTGCCCGACCTCCGGGCCTGATCCCCCTCCGGCATCTGAGCTGCCGACTGCTGGTCTCAGACGCAAAACTACCATTCTGAAACATATCATAACAACATCAGAACACTGAAATATCTCAAGGGATCATGTTACTACTACTAGCTTCCTGGTCTTGTCTTGGCCTTCCTTGATTTGAGTACGGATCCTCTGCTTTCAGTAGTACGGGCCCATACTACCTTCCACATCTATCCGTACTTTCCTCAAGAACTGCCTTGACTCCACCAAGTCACTTCTACTACTGCTATTCTCTACTGCTCTCATCCTAGGCTTGCCCTAGGGAAAAACTCAAGCTCAACACGACTGGTCCTCAGCTGTCGTAGGTCTCCTCATAATGCCAGTTAGCCACCACCTAAACACCATCACATGTGATGAGGATCAGATAATCCTTCAAGTAAAAGATCCGTCCCTACAACGGTTGGACTCAAACAAGAGCTGCGCAATAGGGCCAGTTCTAGCACTCTGGGATTATTCAATCCTGATTACATGTGGTGTGGCGTGTTCACCTAATGGCTAACTCCCATTACTCAGAACCCCACCAAGCACGAAGCAAGCAGCATTCGGATAAGGGAAACAGACTCAAGCAAAACTATTCTTATAATAAGAAACTGCACTAGCATAGGATGCTAAGCTCATACTATCAGGCATAACCTAAACAGGCTATCCTACTGCTGTCTACTCAATTCTAGCATGCAATACTCATAAAGCTGTAACACATAAGCAGGCACATAAGGCATTCTCCTAGATCCTTAGTCCTATTCTAGCATGCTGTTCTACTGAAACTGAAACTGAACAAATAACTTGTATGGGTAATTTGGGAGTACTTACTTGAGCTCGGCTGACCGCATGCATACACCTCTATTTTGTTAAAAACAATTCTTTTTCTCTAAGTGTTTTCAAAATTCTTTTTGTAAAACATTTTTATTTTACTAAAATCTTTTATTTCCCTTAGTTTGAGTTCAGATACACCTAGAAGTGTATCCGAATCCCTCAAACCAGGGCTCTGATACCAACTTGCAACGACCCAAAAATACGACCCAAAAATTTCGTTTTTCAATATAATCAAAACCATAATATGAGTGTCATAACATAGAAAAACATACGCGATGCATCCCAAATCATAATAAAATACTGTGCGGAAAACTGTATCATACTACATCAAATCCAAACCCACTAAAACCATCCCCAGGATAAAAGCTAAGTTGTGGTGTGTGCGATACTATCACCCCGAGCTCTTCCCTTTGCTTGCGGAAGTACCTGAAACCAAAACTGAAACTGTAAGCACGAAGCTTAGTGAGCTCCCCCAAACTACCACATACCACACAATAACATATAAACACATATTGGGCCCCGCCCACTGCATCAGGCCGAAACCCGGAAACTGATGGGTTTTGAGCATTCTAACACTTCCTAAGTGTACATGCAACCCTAATAACCTTGGATCTATGTTTGTCTAATTTGTCATGCAAAGTTGAATTCCAAGGTTATATTCCTATCTAGCATACATGGGGAACAATTTTAACATAAAGTATAGATAGAATAACTTACCTTGTTGTTGCTTGTGTTTCTTGAAACCTTGTGAGCCTAGCACCCCAAGTGTGATGCCTCAAATGCTTCACACAACACCAAATGCTCTTGGAAGAACTTATGAGAGAATACTCACTTCACAAAATCGGCCAAGCCCTCTTGATTCTTAGTGTAGCCAATTTTGGGTGGAGAATATGTTACTTATATAGTGTTGACACATCTAGGGTTAAACCCTAATGTGTCATGACTCTTCATTTCCATGACCCATGGGTTTGTAACTCCCATGGAGCATCCATGGAGCATCCTATGGGTAGAACCCAACTTGATAGTCCATGGAGCCTTTTAGCCCACTATACAAGATATAGATGATTTACTTAATCAACCCATATATTTAATTAGTTATCTTTTGATCACTTAATTAATTCTAAATTAATTCTTGATCAAACTAATCAAATAATATTATTAATATATTAGAACTTATAATATATTAATAATCTCCAAGTGTTATTTCTCTCATTTAGTCTATCTAATTGCATGGTGCCATGCAACCCAAATGGACCATGCCGGGTCGGGTCAAGTACATACCAGAAATAGTTATGGGCTTAGACACCTTATCCAACAGTCTCCCACTTGGATAAGTCTAATAACTATTACTGCAAGTATGACTTCAGGAACCGATCGGCAATCGTAGCTCTTTACAAGGTTTCTCGAAACTTGAGAAGATGATGGTACGCCATTTAAGATAAGTGATCATATAATCCTCTGTTCTAGATATCAGTCGGACAAATACATGGAACAATGTCTTACTTATTGTCCAACATTTGTTTCCCGATTTCCGATTTGTTTGACAAAGAACTTCATTGAACACATCAATTTAGTTCTGACCGGGCCCGGTACATTGGTCAAAACAAAATCATCAAGGGGCCCAGATATCAGCTTCTAATCCAAGAAGGAACAGATAAACTTCGACTCATATGTTTGTTCTACTACTCATTGAATTACACATAAGAGCACGATTTTATAACATCGAGTTACCAATGCGTTTTTCGTACAATCAATGCATAACCAACTTGTAAGTAACAAATCATATCTCTAGGTTTAAAGACTTATATGATTTTACCGTCTCACGATCACTCGAGATAGAATTCCATGAAGTGATTCCAGTGAGCGTGGGTTGAGTCCAATGCTCAGAACTTATGAGCACTCATGATTGTCGTAGCCTTGTCCCAGACCTCTACAACCAAACATGACAGTCTTGATTCATACCTACTTCCGACATATGATCGACTGTGGAGGTTTGAATAATATGTTATACCAAACAAAATTATTCTGGAAGTCAAAACATGCAAAAGAAATATAGTAAACGATCGACAAGAGATAGCAACACTTTACTCATAAATAAAACACTTTTATTCATCATCAAATGTCAATTACACTTTACAAATTTCGAGATTATCTAACTACTAAATCTAATATCATCCTTCAGCCCTATGCTCCGAGCATGCTAGAGATGCTTAACCCGAGTCAGTCCCTTCGTGAGGGGATCTGCCGGATTCTCATCTGATGATACCCTCTTTGCCACGAGGAGTCCTTCTTCGATCCGATGTCTGATGAAATGGTATTTTCTGTCGATGTGTCTGGATCTCCCGTGATCCCTTGGTTCCTTGGCTAAGGCAACAGCACTTTCACTATCACAGAAAATTTCCATTGGCTCTTTAATAGCTGGTACAACTCCAAGGTCTCCAATGAAGTTTTTCAGCCATAACGCCTCCTTTGCCGCTTCGCTAGCTGCAATATACTCTGATTCACAAGTAGAATCTGCCACTGTCTCTTGCTTGGAACTCTTCCAAGAAATTGCTCCTCCATTTAGGGTAAAGACCCAGCCCGACTGAGAGCGGAAGTTATCCCTATCAGTCTGGAAGCTAGCATCACTATACCCTACAACTCTCAAGTCATCACTCCCACCGAGGGTAAGGACCCAGTCCTTAGTCCTTCGTAGGTACTTGAGAATAGTCTTTACCGCAGTCCAGTGTGCCTTGCCAGGGTTCCACTGAAACCTGCTAACCATGCTCAAGGCAAAGGCTACATCAGGTCGAGTACATGTCATAGCATACATGATCGAACCTACAGCTGAAGCATAAGGTATTCGACTCATTTCTGCTATCTCAGCCTCAGTGCTAGGGCTTTGTGTCTTACTCAGTTTGGCGTTACTCTGGATGGGCAACTCTCCTTTCTTGGAGTCTTGCATTCTGAATCTCTTCAGAACCTTCTCCAAGTAGGTACTTTGACTAAGTCCAATTAGTCTTTTACTCCGATCTCTCAAGATCCTTATCCCCAAAATATAGGCAGCTTCACCAAGGTCCTTCATAGCGAAACACTTTCCAAGCCAGGACTTTACTTCCTGCAGGGTTGGAATGTCGTTTCCTATGAGTAGTATGTCATCCACATACAATACCAAAAAGCTAACTATACTCCCACTAGCCTTGACATATACACAAGATTCATCTTTACTCCTAGAAAAGCCAAATTCCTTGACCTTTTCATCAAAGCAAAGATTCCATCTGCGAGGTGCTTGCTTTAATCCATAAATGAATTTCTCAAGCTTACACACTCTATTAGGGTACTCGTTACTGACAAAACCCTCTGGCTGACTCATGTAAACATCTTCAGCCAACTTTCCATTAAGGAAAGCGGTTTTGACATCCATTTGCCAAATTTCATAGTCATGAAATGCGGCTATGGCTAACAGAACCCGAATAGACTTAATCTTGGCTACCGGAGAAAAGGTCTCATCATAATCCACTCCAGGAATTTGAGAGAGGCCCTTTGCAACCAGTCTATCCTTATAAGTGTGTACTTTACCATCCATGTCGGTCTTCTTCTTGAAGACCCATTTGCACCCTACAGTCTTTCGACCTGGTACATTCTCAACCAAGTTCCAAACTTGATTGTCATACATGGATTGTATCTCTCTATCCATAGCCTCTTTCCATTTGGCAGACTCGGGGACCGCCATGGCTTCCTCGTAGCTGTTAGGGTCATCTTGACTTACTAGTGTCTCATCACTAATAAGTGTCTCACCTTCTGCAGTAATATGGAATCCATAGTAATGCTCAGGTGCACTCCTAACTCTCGTGGAACGCCTCAGAGGTACAGATTCGTCAATTGGCTCAACAGGAGTTTCCTCCTCAAGTTGAGGGCTAGAGTTTGAAGTTCCTTCACCACTTGACTCTTGAATTTCTTCAAGATCAACTTGCCTCCCACTGTCTCCTTGGCTTATGAACTCTCTTTCTCGAAAGACTCCTCTTCTTGCTACAAAGACCACATTGTCACTAGGTCTGTAGAAGAGGTAACCAAAGGATTGCTGTGGGTAGCCGATGAAAATACACCTCTCGCTTCGGGGTTCGAGCTTATCATGAGTCTCGCGTCTCACGAAAGCCTCGCATCCCCAAATCTTGATGTGGTCTAGTTTAGGTACTTTACCAGTCCACATCTCGTGAGGAGTTTTGGCAACTTTCTTTGTAGGGACTAGATTAAGGATATGGGCGGCAGTCTCTAAGGCATACCCCCAGAATGAGATTGGTAGCGAAGCTCGACTCATCATGGAACGAACCATGTCCAACAAGGTTCGATTACGCCTCTCAGCCACACCATTCAACTGCGGTGTCCTGGGAGGTGTCAATTGTGAGACAATCCCACATTCCTTTAGATAGTCGAGGAACTCTGAACTAAGATACTCACCACCTCGATCGGATCGAAGCATCTTAATGTTCCTGCCCAATTGATTCTCGACTTCCTGTTTAAATTCCTTAAGCTTCTCGAAAGTCTCTGACTTATGCTTGATTAAGTAGACATATCCATATCTACTGTAATCATCAGTAAAAGTCAAATAATAACGATTAGCATCTCTTGTGGCATGTTTGAATGGTCCACACACATCCGTGTGTATAAGGTCCAACAAACCTTCACCCCTTTCACACGAGCCTGTG
This sequence comes from Lactuca saligna, assembly GCF_052625555.1. Lineage (NCBI taxonomy): Eukaryota > Viridiplantae > Streptophyta > Magnoliopsida > Asterales > Asteraceae > Lactuca > Lactuca saligna. The sequence continues at coordinate 82,645,871 of NC_136423.1, read as the reverse complement.
AAGGGTGACTTTGTCATTTTTCCAAGTAAGCATGATTCGCAACTATCATTTGACTTTAGGTCAAACGACTCCAAGACTCCATCCTTTTGGAGTTGGCCTATGCATTTCTTGCTTATATGTCCAAGACGACAATGCCATAATGATGCTTTATCCAAGTTATTATTATTAGTAGAATCAATACACAAAACATTATTTCCTAAGTTATCTACAATAAATACAGCTTCATACACACCATCACAAGGTAATGCTTTAAAATAAAGTACATTATTAAAGAAAGCATTAATCGAACCAACTTCATTATCAAACGAAAAGGTGAAACCTTGTTTGTACAATGCATGAAAGGAAATAATATTTCTTACCATTTCTGGCGAATAACAACATTTATTCAAATCTAAATTTAACCCACTACTTAGCGATAAAGTATAAACTCCAATCTTGGTGACAGGTGTAACTTTCCTATTCCCCATGATTAAGTTTATTCTTCCTTGCTCCACATTCTCACTTCTTCCTAGTCCCTGCAAGTCACAACAAATATGAATACCGCAACCTGTATCAAGGACCCAAGATTTTGAATGGGGTGAGTTATTAGAAATGATAGTGTAAATACCTGCATGGTTGGGTTTGACTTTCCCATCCTTCACGTCTTGCTGGTACTTTGGGCAGTTCCGCTTCTAATGAGCTTTTTCATGGCAATAGAAGCATTCAGCCTCTTTTGGGTCAGAAGAAGGAGTAATGAAACCTTTCTTGGTTCCACTTGAAGAAGAGCCATCAAGGGTCCGAGCCTTGGTACCCTTTGAAGATCTCTTTCTCTTCCTCCCTCGACTTTGCCTGATTGCCAAGACCGGAGTTGAGTCTGGAGTAGGAGTGATAGCAACCGACTTCCCCTTAAGACCTGTTTCTGCGGTCTTGAGAAGTACCTGAAGTTTGCTGAGGGTGACCTCTTCCTTGTTCATGTGATATGTCATGCGGAATTGATCATAGCACGATGGTAAGGAGTGCAAAATGATATCTATTGCAAGCTCCTCAGGGAAGTTCACATTGAGCTTCAGCAAACGATCCACATACCTTTGCATTTTCTGCATGTGGCTCGTGACGGACTCTCCGTCCTTCATCATGGTTGTTATCATGGAGCAGATGACTTCGTACCTCTCTTGTCGTGCACTTTGATGGTATCTTTCCATCAAATCTTGGTGCATTTCATAAGGGTAGAAATCTTCATAAGACTTTTGGAGTTCAGCTGTCATGGTGGCCAACATGATGCAAGCCACCTTGGTTGCATCTCTTTCATGAGTATGAAAGTCAGCGATCTCCTGGGGAGTTGCAGTGGACTCATCAATTTCCTTAAGCTCCTTGTCAAGGACATATTCTTTGTCCTCGTAGCGGGTAATCATCCTGATGTTTCTGATCCACTTATTGAAGTTGGATCCATCAAAGGTGACTTTCCCACACAGACTCATAAGAGTAAAGGAGCCATTAGGATTCGAGCCAGAAGCATTGTTTGAAGACATCTGAAAGAGAAGAACAAGTTTAGTTTAGATTTAAGAGAGTCCTTCATAAAACACCCAAATGTAATATTAAGGCTAGGATCCAATCACAATATAATATAACTTAGAAGAGGTATGCCGTAATCTAAGCTATACCATATTTGAAAGGTAGGTGAATGACGATTCACCAATTTCCACCACGAAAACGAAATATTAGATATTTAGTTTTTATTGGTTTTTAGAAATTCCTAGATTCTTTGAGATCCAATGAACTTTTCAAAGGCATGTTTCAATCTCGGGAGTGCCCTCCAGGTTTTGTGACTGGGATGCCGAGGATCAGAAAACGAGGTGTGAAGTAACCATGCAAATCACTTGGTACCCTTAAAGTTTATCACTCAATCGATGTGCCGGTAAACCACACACGCTCCACCGATACTATAATAAACCTTAAGTCACCCTTTACCTACCTTGTTAAGTCCAAGTTAGTATGCCGGTTAACCACACACGCTCCACCAACGACTTAGACAAAGTGTAAAGTGTAATTTCATGGATTAGCACCTTATTCACATTTTTCCTAAAGTAACTAAGATTGGGAATTTAATAAACATTTAGTTACTTTATTATATTCATCATACTTTGAATGAGAATTTATAAGTCCTTGTCTTACCCGTTCGGCTAACGACCCTCCACCAGTCAAGCAAGCGGTGGGTGAGAATATTCACCCATTAAGTCACCATTTTATAGGCAACAACCTTATACCCACCTTATAGACCGGCTTCGTGAATGAGGCGTACTAGCGGTAAGACGACTTTATTCTTATACATATATATATAATTATTAAATTATCATAATATAAGTATAAGGGTTGAATTTTAACTTTTAAAATTCTAGGGGTTGGAACTAAAGTTTTAACTTAACTTTACTTGTTCCAAAACTTGAGGGCAAGTTTTGTAACTTTCAAAACTTTTCATTTCTTGTAACTTATGAGTTTAATAGAGTAATAAAATGAAGACTCTTCATTTTTATAACTCTTGTGTTTTCTTAATGGTTTTAACTCAAGTGTGACTCTTGGTTTTCCATAACTTAAGGATAAGTTATGGACTCCATTAAAACACATTATGATCAAGAATTAAACTACCAAATAGGTTACAAATAATTCCTATGATCATCTAAAACATCATAAGAACAAGAACATGAATATGAACACAATCAAAAATTACATAAAACTTTGTAATTTTGATAACTAGTTGTTGTAAATGAATTAGCAAAGACATTACACCATCAAAAACAAGTTTTCAATTACCAAAACAGTTTAGGGTAATGTTTCTAATTCATTTCCAGCAACTGAATCGAAATTCTGCACTCATTCGACCCTACTCGCCGAGTGCATGAACATGACTCGCCGAGTTGGTTGAAGATACTCATGGACTCGACGAGTCCCCCCTATAGACTCGACGAGTCCATTCGCAGACAGCAAATTTCTGATTCTGTTTTCAACTTTTAAGCACAAATAAGAACAAACAAGCCTAGGCTCTGATACCACTGATGGGTTTTGAGCATTCTAACACTTCCTAAGTGTACATGCAACCCTAATAACCTTGGATCTATGTTTGTCTAATTTGTCATGCAAAGTTGAATTCCAAGGTTATATTCCTATCTAGCATACATGGGGAACAATTTTAACATAAAGTATAGATAGAATAACTTACCTTGTTGTTGCTTGTGTTCCTTGAAACCTTGTGAGCCTAGCACCCCAAGTGTGATGCCTCAAATGCTTCACACAACACCAAATGCTCTTGGAAGAACTTATGAGAGAATACTCACTTCACAAAATCGGCCAAGCCCTCTTGATTCTTAGTGTAGCCAATTTTGGGTGGAGAATATGTTACTTATATAGTGTTGACACATCTAGGGTTAAACCCTAATGTATCATGACTCTTCATTTCCATGACCCATGGGTTTGTAACTCCCATGGAGCATCCATGGAGCATCCTATGGGTAGAACCCAACTTGATAGTCCATGGAGCCTTTTAGCCCACTATACAAGATATGGATGATTTACTTAATCAACCCATATATTTAATTAGTTATCTTTTGATCACTTAATTAATTCTAAATTAATTATTGATCAAACTAATCAAATAATATTATTAATATATTAGAACTTATAATATATTAATAATCTCCAAGTGTTATTTCTCTCATTTAGTCTATCCAATTGCATGGTGCCATGCAACCCAAATGGACCATGCCGGGTCGGGTCAAGTACATACCAGAAATAGTTATGGGCTTAGATACCTTATCCAATAGAAACTGCATCGGAGCGAAGTCCGGAACTGACTGGGACCTTGTCCCCTGCATCGAACCAAATTCCGGAACTAACTGCATCGGACCGAAGTCCGGAACTAACTGGGACCTTGTCCCCTGCATCGGACCGGAGTCCGGAACTAACTGCATCAGACCGAAGTCCGGAACTAACTGCATCGGACTGAAGTCCGGAACTATCTGGGAACTTGTCCCTGCATCGGACCGGAGTCCGGAACTGACTGACTGAACATAGCATAGCATATCAACTAGCATGAACACATATACTGCATACTGCATCGGGCCGTAGCCCGGAACACATAACATATAACACATAACACATAAATCCTGTCTGAGCCACGAAGGCATCAAACATACCAACTACTACATCGGGCCGAAGTCCGGAAACTACTTCTAACTGGACGGGCCAGCATTGTGGCCTTAGACCCGTCCCTACTGAAAGGAAACTCACCTCGTAAGCTGGTTGATGAGTGTGTGGCTCGGGAAGCTAACGGCTGCTGCTCCTGAATCTCCTCGGCTACATGTCCATAAACACCCTCAATAAAATACTAAACACTGCACTTGGGGTAAAATGACTCTTTTACCCTTGGTCAAAGTCAACTCTCTTTGGGCTGACTCGCCGAGTTGGGCCACCCAACTCGCTGAGTCCTACTCTCACTTCTCAGTTCTACACTCTGCTACTCGTCGAGTGTGGCATCGACTCGACGAGTACCCTCTTGATCCAAGAACTCAGACAATCTTCATCCGACTCGCCGAGCCGTATGAACAAACTCGACGAGTTGTTCTTGATCTTAAGAAGATTGCCTTGGACTCGCCGAGTTGTATGAACAAACTCGCCGAGTCCCTCCATCACTGAGTCTACTCTCAACTAGCTGAGTCCACTCCCTAACTCACCTCGTCCACTCGACACTGACAAAACTGAAGGACTCAGGAACTCGCGACCCAACTCGCCGAGTCGTTCTTCCCGACTCGCCGAGTTGCTGCCATGCAACTGATTTTTACTCGATTTTGTTTGAATCCAACACATACAATTGATAGATCTGAGTCTAATAAGCTGATTTACCACGTAAAGTTTCCAACTTTACGTGCACAACCTCATGAATAAGGGAAATAAGGCTAAAAGATGCACAAAATGGGTAGATCTATGGTTAATATGCAAAGTAACTCCAAAAAGACAGTAGATTTGGGCTCTACAACACCCCATCATTCAGATCCAAAGATATTTCAACTTATTAAGACATTCATGCAAACATAAGGCTTGAAACAAGCATCAACTAGCTCTTAGGAGAGCTCTAATGGAAGTTTAAAGCATGTAACAAGAAGGAAACTCCGAAAATACCTCAATTAACTCAGATTTGCCCTTGGATCTTTGCACTACAACTCTTCTCCTTGCTTCTTTCTTCTTCTCCTTCTTCACACCTTCACAAAATGGCACCAAAACACTTATAAGCTCTCAAGGGAGGATTAGGGTTCTCTCACTGTGTTCTCAGGGTGAGGGAGGCGAGAAAGGGGGCTATAAGGTGGTTTAAATAGTGGGCAACCCGGGGATTTAGGGTTCCACCCAGACGGATGGACTCGCCGAGTCAGGGATATGGACTCGCCGAGTCCCCGGCTCACGCGTGATCGAAGTCGCGACCCTACTCGGCGAGTCAGGATATGACTCGCCGAGTCCCTCTTGCAAAACTTACAACAATTACCAATGAATTAACATACCGGGAACGGGTCGTTACATGAGGTGCGATAAATAAAACTCTCTCTCCCGCGTCCTGGCAATCATGGACTCTAGGGTCGGGCAAGTTGAATAGTTGACAGGCTCCCGAATATCAGCTCTCAACATATCATGGTAGCGGGTATTCCGCATATCCTCATCCTGCGCATACTAGGGTACCAACAAGGCTCTCTCCCTGAACTTGGCGGTGATCTCCGCCACTGACTCCGTAGTCTGTCTCATATGAAGAAAATCCATGGCCAGCTGTTGAAGCTCCACAGCTGGTGCAAACGCATCCCTGAACCTGGTCACAAAGCCTGACCAAGTCATAGACTCAATGGTTGGGGCTCCCATCAAGTCACTGACTGACTCCCACCAATCCCTAGCCTTGTCCCTCAAACAACCCACAACAAAGCAGACCTTCGACCCCTCCGAGAAGAAGCTCCTCAACCGTGCAAACTCAATGTCTGCGATCCATCTTCTAGCAGCAATGGGGTCCTTCACCCTGTGAATGTTCGGCGCACCACTCCCGGAGAAGTCCTTGAAGGACAGTGTGCACGTACTCGAATGGCTAGACGCCAAATCACTCTTGAATATCTAGAGGTGATCCTCCATCAACTCAATAATCTCCTCCTTGATCGACCTGAAAATGACCTGGGTAGCCTCAAGGATACCTCTCGTAATCTCAGACGTGATGAACACGTGTAGCCCGTTATCAACCTGCTCGGATCCCGCGCCCGAACCTGACCCTGATCCTGCTCCATGTCGTGTAATCTCCATACTGAAACAAACACAATGATGTCAGGGTCATGCATACTTTCAAGAGGTGAGACATTCTCCAAGTTTCACGGTTCTATCTCAGCCTTCCTTGATTCGAGTATGGATCCTCTGCTTCTAGTAGTACGGATCCATACTACTTTCCACATCTATCTGTACTTTCCTTAGGAATGGCCTTGACTTCACCAAGTCCCTTCATATTAATACAACTTTCACACTAATCTCATCCTAGACTTAACCTAGGGCACTCTCCGACCTACTCTCCACCATCAGTTGCACTAGTAGTCCTTACCATCCTTCCCTAACTAGTTTGTGAATACTATTACATATCCACTTGCAAGTTTGTTAAGGCTATCTAGGATTCCTATAAGCACAAAGCAAGCAGCATTCGTGCATCGAGGAACCAAATCAAACATGACCTAATCCAGCTCTCTTACTGTTGACTAACAGTTCTAGCATACAACTCAATAAGCTCATACAACTAGAATATAAGGCATCCTCCTAAATCCTTAGCCCTGATCTAGCATGAAGTTCTCAAAATCATATAACAGGCATACAATGCATCTTCCTAGATCCTTAGCCCTAATCTAGAATTCAGTTCTCATAATCGTCTCATAATCGCACGCATCACACACCTCGTTCTTTCTCAAAATTATTTTTAGAAAACGATTTTCTTGTAAAAATCTTTCAAGCCCTCGATTTGAGTCCAGACAACCCTAAAGGTATTTCCGAATCCCTCAAACCAAAGCTCTAATACCAAATTGTAACGTCCCAATTTTCGAGTCAAAAAAATTTGTTTTAAATTAAGTAATTTATAATAAATCGTTTACTGAAAACATTGTCGATATCATATCCATCCATAAACCATCATAAACATGTCTCTAAAACAAACATCGAGCAGTAATAAAAACCAGAGTACAATTCGAAAACACTCAATGCGGAAATCATGTGTGTGTGATGCGCTACTGCGCTGCCGACTCCTTCCCCTTGGATGAAGAAGTACCTGAAACCAAAAATAAAATTGTATGCACAAAGCTTAGTGAGTTCCCCCATCATACCATATACTATAAAATCATACATGCTGTCGGGCAATTATGGGGTGCTCGACCTACCCATGTCAAGCCGTTCTAGGGTGCTAACTACCCGTGTCAAGCCGTTCTGGGTGCTGACTACCGATGTCAGGACATTCCGGGTGCCTGCCTACCCTCCGGTCTATTTCACCCGGTCATGGGGACTATTTCACCCCTACTACTATCACATAAAAAAAATATCATATCATGCTATGAGACATATCTGGGGTGTCCGACCTACCCTTCGGTCCTAACAACCGAAAGGGGGACTATTCCCTTCCTAGTACTACTATCATATAGAACATAGCATACTGGCACAAAGAACACATCAAGTAATAGCAAACCAAACAATCATCACAAAGACAATCATCTCAACTGTAACCAACTACTAGTGGGTCAGCCTTCATGCC